>NC_062966.1:7203745-7299118 GCF_023119035.1 Salvia hispanica
TTTTGTATTTATATAATTTATGCAAATATATCAGGCAAAATAAATAAATAAAAACAACACAATTAAGGCAAATCCTACATTTACTTAATTAAAAAAAAAGTTACAAAATAAGAAATTAAAAAAAAATAGTTACTAAATAAAGACCTTAAAATAAAAGTGCACTACATGTAAAAAAAGGAGGCTAGTCTAGAGTAGTCCCAACTTGCGGCTGAGGCCATCGATCATCCGCTAGATGCCTTCGATTTGAGCCGGGTTGGTCGCCTGCATGAGGGCGTTGTGCGCATCCAACAACGTCCTGTAGTCGGAGGAGGCCACCAAATCCGAGTAGGCATGGACCGCATTCGAAGTCGCGGACGGCGTCGAGCTCGGGGTAGGCGACGGGGCCTGGTCTGACGGCGTAGTGGACGATGATGTCGCCTTGCCCCCTTGATACCAGGGGGACGCCGAGAGGACATCGGTGTGCCGGAACTCTCATCCTCGAACACCGGATTGTTGAGGTCCATTGGAGATGCGCCACTTTCGCTGCTTGTATAATCAGTGAAGGTGCGCTTCGATGCCTTCTTCTTCGCTGCCGTCGATTGGGGAAGCACACCACCAACAAAGTTCTGCTTCTCCTTCAAGAGCGTCCAGGACTGGTAGTGCTTGAATTAGCTTTTACAATGAAATGTACGATCGGCACCGCTTTGTCGCGCACATCCGAGAGACTCTCGCCGTTGGCCTGTTCCCTCTCGCACTTGTTGTACTCCCCCGCGAACAAATTGACCTGCTTCTTTATTTGGTCCAAATGCTTGCGGAGCTGCTCCCGTTGGCGCTTGTAGGCGGTCGACAGCTTGGACGCGTTGTATTTTTCGGCGAAGCGCTCCCAATACGCAATAACCATCTGATTGTTGGCGAACACCGGATCCTCTGAAACATCAATCCAACATCTCATCAATACAATGGATTCTTCCGGGGTGTAGTTCGTCCTTCCCGGGGCGAACTCTTCAAACACCGCCGTTTGCGGCAACTTCTGGGCTCGTGCCTTGGTCCGCTTCTTCTTGGGGGCGGAGCCCGACGCGGCTGCGACGGATCGGCCGCAAGGTGCGGCGGTGGCGAGTGTGCGGTTGGGAGAAGGCTCCATGTCTGACAGCCCGTACGAGTCCGTGCTGAAATTGGGATCGTACTGGGTGTTGGTGTCGAATGGTCGATATTGATCGGGTTCTGTACCCGGCCATCGTGCACCACCGAACATCGGATTATTCGGACTTGGGTAATCTCTGAAATCCATTTTGTTTGAAATGTAGAAAATGTAGTGTGAATTTGAGAGTGAAAGGAGTGAAAAATGAAGTGAAAAGTGAGAGGTATATATGGGTTTTGAAGATTGAATAAATTTAAATTTTTAACCAAAACGCGTGTGCATCGTCCGCGATGGCACAGTGGCGGACGATGCAACAGACGATGAGCATCATCCGCGCTTCGTCCGCAGACGATCGATCGGGCGCGGACGATATTTTACCCACCGTCCGCGATGCCATAGTGGCGGACGATGCGACGAACAATGCATCGACGTCGCATCGTCCGCCCCATTGTGGATGGCCTTAGCAAACTCAAAATAATATCCACATCCAAATTAATTACTTATTCCTTTTGAAAGTCGAACGGACTTGTGAAATACTCCCTTCGTCCGCCATTAGGAGTCCCATTTATGGGCGACACAGATTTTAAGAAATGTTAAGAAAAGTTTATGGAAAAAGTTAGTGGAATATGAGTGCTACTTGTATATATTAGTTTTAAATGAAATATGAGTGAAATGAGTTAGTGGAACGTGAGACCCTATTACATTTATGGTAAAAGTGAACCGAAACTCTTATTCGCGAACAGACTAAAATGGAAAAACATGACTCCTACTCGTGGACGGAGAGAGTAATATATTCCTATTTCCTTGTATCTTAGACTCGTCATTTCCCTTCGTATAAAAAATTAAATAACTAATCACTCGGTATCCTTTTGAAAGTCGAACGGAATTGTGAAATACTCCCTTCGTCCGCCATTAGGAGTCCCATTTATGGGCGACACAGATTTTAAGAAATGTTAAGAAAAGTTTATGGAAAAAGTTAGTGGAATATGAGTGCTACTTGTATATATTAGTTTTAAATGAAATATGAGTGAAATGAGTTAGTGGAACGTGAGACCCTATTACATTTATGGTAAAAGTGAACCGAAACTCTTATTCGCGAACAGACTAAAATGGAAAAACATGACTCCTACTCGTGGACGGAGAGAGTAATATATTCCTATTTCCTTGTATCTTAGACTCGTCATTTCCCTTCGTATAAAAAATTAAATAACTAATCACTCGGTATTGTGCCAAATATTAATTATCAAAATAAAATCACATAAAGAACATCCACAAATTTCCAAACGAAATTACTACTGATCACCGAGCAAGTGAAATTACCATTTGATCACAAATAAACATCACTTGATCACGAAGCAAGTGATAAGCAAGAAATTTAACGTCGGTTGACCATCATGTAACTATTTCTTGATCATGAAGCAAGAAAATAATTATTCAAATATTTCACGTTGAATCACATAGCTAATTTCAAAGCATAGAAAAAAGGCGGGAGTTACAATTTGGTGGTAATTATCATCTAACACGACTCTATAATTATCACAAAATTGGAAAAATTATCAACAACTATATTTTTCTATTTTATTTAAAAAATTAAAGTAACCAATTAGGAAGTGTCACGTGGTACATAAAACTACTTCATATCCTGGGATTCTCATCCCTTAGATAGCACAAGCATGGACTAATTGTGACTTTTGAATTTCTTTTTTTTTTTCTTTTTTTTTCAGTTTTATTTTAAATATTCGGATTACTCTGTGAGATGTTTTTCAGTTTTCAAATTAGAGAAAACGTCGAACTTAATTAATTACAATGACTTGTCAATATGGGTGGCTTATCATATCATTCAAAATTATAACCCACAAAACATGTGTTTATGTTTCATGGACAACAAAATTCACCTAATCCATGCAATCCAATGTACAATCTCCCAAAAATATATTACTATAAAATTTAAAAGGCATAGACAAACTTGTTCTCCAAATTTTCCAAGTTAATCGTGTTGTAAGAGTCAATATTATTTAAGCAGTCAAACATACCATAGTAACAAAATCCATGTGAATGACGAACCTCACAACGTAGTTTCTCATATAAAATATTCCTATATATAGAAACCAGAAAATGAATTAATCCTATCAAACCAGAAAAACCAAAGGAAAATGAATTATTGCTTCGAGGAGAAATTCGAAACACAATATCCACAACCGATTGATCAAAGCATGTTTGCAAGTGTGGAAGAAACAGTAGTAGTAGATGAGCTGATGCAGATTCTGGTGGAGTGTGTGAAGCAAGCAGATGTGAGAGGACAAGAGCTTCTGCTTAGGAAATTTTTCTTCGAAATTGAGAAAAAGATTCCCCTCCAATGATTCCTCGTTGATAGACTGAAGCACTCCAAAATCAGCTCTCTCTTCTACAGCGACTCGGCTTGCTCAGACGATTTTTTCCAGTCGGAATCGGAGGTGATGAGCTCAAGAGAACTGATTGTAGAGGAGGAGGAAGAAGAGACGTCGAAGAAACCGGAGAGATTTAAGGTTAAAACTGTGCAAGTTGGTGGAGTTGTTAAGGAGGAAAATGCAAGATGACTATTATTTCATACATTGTTATCAATTCTTTTATGCTTTTACTTTACTTGATTCCATGCGGCAAATTGTATGTGCGTGTGTTGTGTTGTATTTTACCTTTCTCTAATCACCTAATCTTCTAAATGAAGTCTATAACATCCCAAAATATGGTATTGATGGAATCCAATATTCCGATGAGGAAATGATCCGTTACTATGCCTTGAATCTATATAGATTATGTTTCCTTATTGGGATAGGATTATGTTTCCAAATTAGGATAGAATCTCATGTGTGCCTATTTATATGAGAGCAGAGCACATAATTCATGTAATCTGAAATCTGTAGCCATGTAATCTAAAATCTGAAATCTGTAGCCACAATCTGAAAACAGTCTGAATAATTAATATATGTTCTCCGTTTCCGCCCGTGGATGTAGCCAACGCAATGTTGGTGAACCACGTAAATTTTGTGTCTCTTTACGTTTCTGTTTGTCTCGATTGCACAATTACTCTATGCTATCACAACATGATCGACTTGGAATTTTTCGATAACTAATTCAATATCATAAAACAATTAGATTGGATAGATATTATTTGACTAATATTTTATGAGAATTAAAATTCTATAATTAATATTGGAGTAAGATTGAAAAGAAGATAATAATTTAAATTCATGATTGGAAATTAAAATCATAAAGAAAATAAAAAGAGATTTAAGGGAGAAAGACCGAGTTGCTTCTAGAGTCTAAGGCAATCCCCATTTTCTGGGTACTAGTTTTGTAGTTCACTCTATATATAAAGATTGAGAAATACAAAACTCCCGAATGATATCTTTTACTCCCTCCGTTCGTGAAAATTTTTTCCACTTTTGTCATCTCGATCTGTCCGCCGAAATAATGGCCACTTTGCTTTTTTTTTTTTTTTTTTTTTTTTACCATTTTTGATAAATGGAGCTTACTTTCAGCCTCGTTAGTTTTCTTATGTACAAATATTTTTCATATTAATATTGCAATCTTTCACGATAGGTAATCACAACCTATCTAAATTGTGAAAATATTTTTCTTCCGCAAGGGGCCGACTACTCAGCCTACAATGTGGAATCCTTATACGTGTTTATTTTAGATATGTTCTCGCATAGTATAATTAGAAAACAAATCATCATGATAATGTTACTTTATCTCCTTTAGGTGAGAAATGGATCTAGGTTTCCTGTATTAATAAACACAGATTTTACCTGTTTTTAAGGCCTATGTTTTGTTCGTTTTGAATATCAATCATGGATATTATATTCATAAATTGCATATATTTACACATTCTGGTATTTTGATGTGATGTGTTTTGTGAGAAATGTGAGAAATAGACTTAGAAAAAGGCATAAAAAAGGTGGAAAATGAAGATTGGAGAAAACAGACCAAGTCAACGTTCTGTTGAGTCATAGTCACCGACCATCGAACTTACCAGCGATTGACGAAGAGCCAGCCGTCCGTTTCGAAATTTGGGCCTGCATTGATGTTATGACCGACGACCGTCGATATGGAGCCAATGGTCCTCCAAGCAGAGTGCCTAGAGTCCAGAAGCAACTCTGCGACCCGCTGAGATAAAGTCAGTAACCTGCTGAATTTGAGAAGGTGGATGCAGTTTGACCTATTCCTCTCCAAGACTTACTATTCTTGGCCAAAAATTGTTACCAACCTCCCACAAGTCTATAAATACTTCACATACATCATCATTCAAGATAGATTGATTCACATGAGAATTACCTCTCTAACATATTCATCATACGTTCCCACCAAGCATGCAAACATCATTCCACACTTGGAGATTGGGGCAAGAGAATAAAGAGAAGACTCTGGCCATCAAGATTCTACCTCTGGGTTTTGTCATAAATAGTTGTTATATTTTCTGATTTTATTAAGGATTTTCTTACCTTGTCTATGAGTAACTAATTTGTTATTCTAGAGATTTGGAAGTAAGAAACTCTTCATGTTTATTTTTTATTCGAACTTTTTATATCTAAGACTTATGTTTACTTTGTTCAATTCCGTGCATAGTGTCTGATAAGGCTCATCATGCATTTGAGTTTAGGTGTGCAGGCGGGTGCTGAGTCTAGTAGATCGTGATAGCTGGCCAAGTAGATGCAAAGTGAACAGAATTGGGGTAAAAAAATTGCTGAAAGCTGCCACACTGACTTAGGAGAATTTTAGCAGAAGAAGACAGAAGCAATGAGTAGGAAAAATGACATAGCTCAAAGACACCCTTACTTTTAAGGGCACAATTGTCAAATCGTGGGAGACATACCCTAGGGATTTGGGCCTCAAGCCTCCCTTTATAAAGGGACGAATATTGAAGAATGAAGCAGCTCCTTTCAGCTAAAAAAGTCTTGCGAGCTAAAAACTACTCTCCAACTCCAATTTCCGGCTCTCTACCTCCACACTTGGAGGAGAGGGGGAAATCCTAGTGTCGTGTTTTCTAGTCTGTAATCGTGTTTCCACCGCTCGAGGAGCGAAGATACAATTTAATTTTTGTTTTGCTACATTTTGTTTTTGTTTTGCAAGGTGTTGGTGCTTTGAACCTCTTAGTTTCATAACTTCCCGTAGTTATTTTGTTGTCGGTTTTGAATTTCGATGTTGGATTTTGTTGGATTTGGTTTATTTCTGATGTTATCGAAGTTTATGTTGAAGTTCTTGATGAATCCATGTTGTTGAGTTTGATTTATGTTTGTAGGATGCTTTACACAGTTGCTAGTTTTTAGGATCTCTTGGATTTAGCTTGTTTAACATCTGATTTCGTAGATCCATGCTAGCTTGCGTTTTAATTTCGTATATATGGTGCTCTTTGTTTTAGATCTTCATAATCATGGTTTACTTCTGTTCCTTGTCGTTTGGTTGTCCAAGAAGTGTAGATCTGGCAGTTCTTGGTTTAAATTTCTAGTTCGTAACTTGGTTTTAAGCATGCTCAATTTTATGCTCTTTTTCCGCCTAGTTACATCAAGAAGATGAAGTAGAGGTAGTTAGAAATTCAGATCTGCAGTTTAGCTTTTGCTTTTGCTTTTCACACTGTCAGCCCATCCAGTTTTGGAAAAATGGTCCCCACTCACTTTTACACTTTGTTTGCCTATTTTAGGAAAGCTTTCAGCATTATCTTTTAAATACAGGTGTTCCTAGTTGCTTTAGTTTAAATTTAAGTGTTTGTATGCATATTTTCTTACGTCGTTTGTCTAGTTGAGCTGTTAGGTAAAGTACCCTGTTTAGTCTTCCGAGTCCAGTAGATACTTAACCCACTTAAATTGCGTGGCAACAGCCAAAACCCTCCCAAAATGTCTTTCAAGCATGTTAGCCTCGTGGGATTTGACCCTTACTCCCTATACTAGTTTTTCCCCCTATACTAGTTAATAGTATTTGTGAGTTAAGGTTTTGAATGTAGCTTCTAATCGCGCGTCCGACGACACATAGATAGGTTTAGCGAATCTGCTTGACCAATTTGGTCCGTTCGGTCTGCTTGACCAGTCTAAGATTTAATATTTATTTTACAAGCACGCGTTCTAAAAAAGCAACGTTTTAATGCCTCAAGTTGAGTGGTACATATTGTTAATTTATTGGTATGTGGGGGAATCGAGAGAGGATCCAAAGGTTAGATTCGAATTGATGACCACAAAAGGTAAAGCTAAAAGTGAGGGCTTTGTAGGGATCTAATGAATCTTTAAGGAGTTATTAACAAATACTGACAACCTTAATGAGTTATCCACACTGTTCGATCAACGACGGTAATTAGGCAACTCGCCCTAGCAATCTTGAAGTCGTTGTTTGGATATCGTAATAGTGTGAAGTAGTGAAATCTTATCTCTAGAATTCCATTGTTTCATCTGTTTTCTCAATCAAATCAATCATTGTTTTTTGTTTACTTGTTTTATTAAATTGCTTTGTTTACTTGCTTATTTAGTTTAACAATGTTTTAACCCCAAAACTTCATTTTTTTCAAATAGTATACGAAGCTTAGTCTGTATTTGTACCCTATGTTTGATATACTGTGTTTACCCTTGGCTATATACTCCCTCCGTTCTTCGGTAGTGAATGCGTTTCTTTTCGTCACGTTATTTAAGACATATTGTGTTAAGTGAGTTAAATAAAGGAAGAATAAAGTAGGAAATGAAAAAGATAGAGAGATAGAGAAAGAATAAAACAAGGGAGAGAAAAGTAAGTCAAAATAAATGTGTTGACTTTTATTAAAAAGAAAAATTCCTCTATTACTATGCAACACACTAAAATGACAAAATGACTTCACTGCCGTGAAATAGATGGAGTATTAACTTGCAATTATTTTTAGTGCTAATAAAAAATGCATCATATATGCGCTCGTTTCCTTCTCTGTGAAAGCTTATGCACCATGGTGACTCTTGATTTTATTTTTTACCATTTTATTTTTAATATTTAGATTACTCTGTGACATGCTCACTAGCCTTGGGTTTTCAATTTAGAGAAACTGTCGAACTTAATTGCAATGGCTTGTCAAATATGGGTGGCTTATCAATTACCATCATTCACATTTTTAACCCACAAAACATGTGTTTATATGTCATGGACAACAAAATTCACCTAATCCATGCAATCCAATGTACAATCTCCCAAAAATATATTACTATAAAATTTAAAAGGCACAGACAAACTTGGTCTCCAAATTTTCCAAATTAATCGTGTTGTAAGTGTCAATTTTATTTATGCAGTCAAACATACCATAGTAACAAAATCCACGTGAATGACGAACCTCACAACGTTGTTTCTCATATAAAATATTCCTATATAAAGAAACCATTGCACTGGCCTCAAATTCCATTCATTAATCCATCTCTCAAATTGCAGTTAATCCTATCAATTCAGAAAAAAACCTAAACATAATAAATTATTGTTTCGAGGAGAATTCGAAAAACAACGTGATCAAAGCATGTTTGCAAGTGTGGAAGAAACAGTAGTAGTAGATGAGCTGATGCAGATTCTGGTGGAGTGTGTGAAGCAAGCAGATGTGAGAGGACAGGAGCTTCTGCTTAGGAAATTTTTCTTCGAAATTGAGAAAGAGATTCCCCTCCAAGGATTCCTCGTTGATAGACTGAAGCACTCCAAAATCAGCTCTCTCTTCCACAGCGACTCGGCTTGCTCAGACGATTTTTTCCAGTCGGAATCGGAGGTGATGAGCTCAAGAGAACTGATTGTAGAGGAAGAGGAAGAAGAGACGTCGAAGAAGCCGGAGCGATTTAAGGTTAAAACTGTGCAAGTTGGTGGAGTTGTCAAGGAGGAAACTACAAGATGACAATTATTTAATACTAGTACACTGTTATCAATTCTTTTATTCTTTTTTATACTTGAGTTCATGAGAGATTTTGTATGTGCGTGTGTTGTTGTATTTTAGTTTGCTCTAATCAATAAATCTTCCAAATGAAGCGTATTTTAGTTTGCTCTAATCACATCCCTTATCTATTCAACGGTCCCATTATTTCATTTCTTTTTTATGTTTTATTTTTTCTCAACTAATTTAATTTCAATTATATATTGCATTAAAATTACAAAAAAAATATTTATATAAAAATAAGATTTTATTAAACATTAATATATAATGACAATCGAAATTTCATAATTGAAATGCTAAAATTACTAATTATAAAAAGCGATAAAATACATACTATAATTTTCGTGGAATCCGCTACTTGCTGCCAAATCTTTCCCGAATGTTTCAATTAGATCTTCCTGGAGTTGGATGTGTGCTTAATAATGTTAACTCTTACAAACCGTTTAACTTGGAAAATTTGGTGAACAAGTTTGTCTGTTCCTTTTCAATTTTATAATTATATAATTTTGGGAGATTGTACATTGGATTGCATGGATTAGGTGAATTTTTGTGTCCATGAAATATAAACACATGTTTTGTGGGTTAAAAATATGAATGATGATAAGCCACTCATATTGACAAGTCAACTAAGTTCGACATTTTCTCTAATTTGTAAACCTTAAGGCTATAGTGATCATCTCATAGAGTCATCTAAATATTTAAAATAAAATGGTAAAAAAAAAAAAAAATCAAAGTCACCGTTCAGTCCATGCTTGTGCGATCTAGGGGATTATCCCAGATAGGATGTGGTTTTATGTACCATATATGCGACACTTCCTAATGTAGTAGTACCTGTGATACTTGATTTTGACTAATAGTATGTAAATTATAGTAAAATTACTATAGTACACTTTATACTACAAATATTGAATTACATCAATTAGTGGCTTATTGTCCCAGAGTAAAGATGCATTCGATTAGTATACGTATGTTGACCTAGCTAGTTGTAGAGTAATTAACGTCAGAGTCCAAAGGTTTTGAACTTGAGTCTGCCATGACGATACTTTAAATACTCCCTCCATTCTTTGTTAATTGGAGCATTTCTTTTCGGTATGGAGATTAAACATATTGTGTTAAGTGCATGTTGCATAAAATAAAATAAAATAAAGAGAGAATAAAGTAAAAAAAATGTTAATTTTTACCAAAACTAAAAATAACTTAATTATCTTGAAATTTTCAAAATAGAAAATAGATTCTTTTAACATTTCTCTTCGGCCATATAAGCATTAAGCAGTGTTAGGAAAACAAAATTCCATTGATTTGCATAATAACAGTATACTGAATATATATTCCCGAGTAATCTTTAACGACTTTTTTTGAAAATAAAAATATAAAAAAGGGTTCTTCAAAATCAATGAAACAGTGTTCAAAACCCTAAAGATGTCAACGAAGAAATGATACGCATATGTTGACTAACTAAAACTTGCCGACGTGAGAGCTCTACTTGACCAAAATCAAAACACCATCCAATTACCTTTTCTCACCCATCCATCTCGTTAGGTCTAACTTTGCTTAATCCCAAAACAAAATTATATGCAAGCAATCAATCAATTAATTCAAAACTAACATATTACTAGAATATATATAGCATTATTAGTTTCAGCACAGAAAGAAACATATATGTTGAATTGTGTAGTCTGATGATAATTTGAATTAGAGATTTCCCGTTTGATCATGTGTTTTTTACTCGTGTTCGATCTTTATTGCTTTTCGGAATAGCGACCGCATGTTTTATTTTCCAAAAATATATACATATATATACATTGATCCAACATTACTTAATTATCTATGATCACGATCGCTGTTGAAGTTGATTTCGATTTTAATTAGGGATAGTTCCAGTTCCAGTTCCAGAGGTAATCGTCGGTCACAGACACTTCAAAATCACCATCGTCGTCGTCGTCGACAAAGCCAAACCGCGGCGGACTGATGAGCATCCCTTGGGCCATGCTCGCAAGAACATTAGGCAAATCAAAGATCAAATCCTCATCAATAAATTCACCCGCCGAAGGCGTCTTCGCCGCCGCCGCAGCTTCTACTTCTTCTTCTTCTGCCGCCTTGTCCACACTCCCTCCTCCTCCGCCGCCGACGAGAGCGTCCACTGCAGCCCCAGCAGCCGCGGCTGCACTAGCGGCGGTGGCCTGGATGTCGGTAGCGGAGGTGGAGGCCGGGACGGGCAAGGAGGCAGCGGAGTTGGGGAAGTTGAGGTCCGCGTGTTTCCCTTTGAGGGCCAGTGCCGCCACGTCGTAGGCGACGGCGGCCATCTCGGCGGTGGGGAATGTGCCGAGCCAAATCCGATTGGGCGTTCGGGGCTCCCGGATTTCGGAGACCCATTTCTGGCTTCGCTTCCTCTTCCTGACTCCGCGATAGGTGGGGCCGCCGCCGCCAACGCCGTCAGATGGCGGGGAGAGACTGCTGGCGCGAGAGTGTGACATGTCGGATGATGATTAATGGTGGTTAGGGAATCCATTTTTTATATGTGTTGGGGAGGATTTGGAAGTTGGGAGGATGAATTTGAGAAGTTGAAACCAGTTGGGAATGAAGGTGTGAGTGTGAGGATGTGTGGTGTATGCCAGAAATGGAAGAAGTGGTGTTGGAGTTGGAGTTTGCAGTTGGAGTGATGAAACTAATTTGGTGGGTTAATACTTAAAATCAATTTTGAGGTTACATACATTGAGTGGGTGATTTGATTTGAGACCATTATTATTACTGGATTTTAATATTTATTCTGTCGTGCTGGAAATGGAATGTCTGCCGCTGATTTTTTGTTCTCAATTGTCTATTCGCATATCTTGAAATCTGCTCCCTCCTCATTAGGACATCCATAATGGGGCGAACTAAATTCTGCCCTAAATCCTGCCCTATTTCGCCATATCATCACTCTATCCACCTATCCTTTCACCTGCAGTGGTGAGCACTAAAGTCCAACCTATAGTTTTAACTCCTATTTCGTATTTGTTTTTTATTTTTTATGTTTGCAAACATATCAATTAGCAAGAATAAATATAAAAACACCACAAATTAAAGGCAAATCCTACTGTCAATATTTATTTTTAATTTTTTATGCTTGCAAAAATAGAAAATCGTCAGAATTCATTATTGAATTTTGAGAGAAATTGAGATGGAGAAGAAAGCGGAGTGAAAGGTGTGAAATGAAGTAAAAAAATTGGTGATATATATAGAAGAAAATATAAAAAAATTAAAAAAAAAATGAAAAATGTGTGCATAGTCCGGACTATGCTCCTTACCTCCTGGAATGCGACGGAGGATAGACCGGAGGATGCAAAAATGTGTGCATGGTCCACGGACGATGCATAGGGGGCGGAGATGGAGGGCGCATCGTCCGGACCCCTGCAATGGTAGAGGATGCATCGTCCGGGCTATCCTCCGCCCCATTGTGAATGCTCTAAGAGCATTCACATCCATGTTATTTGGGAAGAACAATGATGTAAGTCTGTACCCACATTTATTCACTTTTCACTCCCAACTCTTTCGCAAGAGCACAACATCCACATTCATGTTCTTCAGCAAGAACATGTTCAAAGGTTCCACCATTCTATTATTCAATTTAAATACTTCAATTACTAAAAGCATTTTCATAATATTAAAATGCATTAAAATTACCTGAAATACTATTACAAATTACTAAAAAATTAAAAATTACATTATTAAAATCCTAAAAAAATTAAAAATTACATAATTAAATTCATAAAATTTTTAAAAAAAACCACTACTCGTGGCCGAATTTCGCCAAATGTGTTTGATTAATTAGGTCTTCTTGTAGCTCGATGTGGGCTTTGGTATCTCGCAATGTAAATCTTCTTTTGTTCCTCTCGCGCACCATTGTATCCACACCTCGGCGTGGGAAGAACTTGCGATTGAACTTCTGGCTTCATCCTCGTCGAAAAAGTTAGCCGCTCTCGGTCCTTCGTCGTCTATAATCATGTTTTGCAAGATAACACACGTATACATGATGTCGACAATATTCTTTATGTACCACAGCCAAGACAGGGTCTTCACAATGTTGAATCAGGCTTGAAAGACCTCAAAAGTTCTTTCAACGTCTTTCCCAGCATCCTCTTGACGTTGTGCATAAAGAACCTGTTTCGGGTCTTGCAGCATGTTGAGCGTCTTCATGAAAGTTGGCTACCTTGGGTATATACCATTGCCGATAGTACCCCATGTGGTATGGATGGTCGTTGACGGTGAATTCAATCACCAGTGCTACACCATTCAAAAGATCATTGAAGAGGGGTGAATAATAGAGCACGTTATTCAGCCGCACGAAATATGCATGCCAAATCCATAGGCGGTAGTCGGCGACCGCTTCAAGGATGAGCGTTGGGCCGCCGCCTTTATGGCAGCTTAAGTGTTGCCCCATCCAAGCATTCGGGCAATTCTTCCACCTCTAATGCATGCAATCAATGCTGCCAAGCATTTCGGGAAATCCGTGTACTGTTTCGTGAAGATAAGCAACTGTTGACAATCTTTGGTGGTGGGTGCCCAATGGAATTCCTCACCGAATGTCACACCCAACCCTATTAGGGGTAACTACTTATAGTAAATAAATTCAAAAATTAAAATAAATAACCCACACGTCCAGTAAATCAAACACATATTGTATATAATTTTAAAAACCAACATTTTCAAGAACATATTTCAAAACATTCTAAACCGTAGTGGGACCCTCTCACCACTCTATATACTATACACTTATCTACATGCAAAAATGATGTGGAGGAGAAGGTTTCCAAATGGTGTCAGCCGTCGATCCTGATAACACATGCAGTTCCTACGACTCACGTCAACGAAAACTTCACTTATATTTTATTCCTGAAAAATAATAGTGGTTTATATGAGCCACAACTAAGTGAATATAAACCTTACCTTTAATTTTTACACACAAATATCAAACACATTCTTTCACCAACATATATCACCAGAAGTAATACATATTACAACAATTTAATATTCATATGCATATGCCTCTCCGTTCTTTTTAATTATTCTGTGACAGGTCAAGCCTGGTATTTGCCCGGGATTTCCATTGTATACGACCTGCAGGTCCCTTTTAATTATTTGACCTTTCCACGAAGGTCCCTCTTTGATTTGACCTTTCCACGAAGGCCCCTCTTTGCATATTTTTGTTGACCCATACGTCCATTATCATTGTATATGACTCGTAGGTCTATTTCCATTGTATATCAGATCCAGCACAAGACCGTCACATATCCTCGATTCTAATAATTCTAATACCATACATCAAACATGTCCATTACACCAATTACATATCCATATATTCAATCAATTTACTTCAATACTATAAATAAACATATCCATTGCACAAATCACAAATCCACATTATATTACACAACTAATATCAAATAACACAACCATTTCAGACTCACATTATATAATTCAAATATTCACTTCAATTTAACACATAGCAATCAATCACATAAAATATGTAAAATTAAAAGTGTGATTTATACACACATGATCACGATAAGTAAACTTATTGAACTTCTGATTCTAACTCTTAATTTATAACTCTTGATCCAAATTACGATAGTAAACTTAATGAACTTCTTATTCCAACTCTTGATTTATAACCCTTGATGATAAATTTCTCGCATTTTTTGTTCTTTCGTTTTTCTCTCTCCTCTATCCCTTTCTTTTTTGCATAAATATGCACAAAGTTCACGTCGGTAACTCGCCGACTTATGCCTATTAATTAAAATATGATTAATCCAAATGGCATGTATATAGTGAAGCTTATAGTGATACGTGTCAACCACGCATATTATGAGATAAAGATAATTTACAACACAATCATTTAATATTCTAAACAAAAAGATATAATTATTAAGATACTTGTCAAAATTCACTTTTATAACTATATACTTCATCTGTTTCTTCATAGTTGAGTCGTTTCTTTATATGGTAACTTTTTCCTCTTTCTTACTTTACTCTCTCTTACTTTAACTCTCTCTACTTTATTCACTTTATACTTTATTCCCTTTACCTTTTCCTCTCTCTTACCTTTTTATCTATTTATTTAACGCACCCAACATTCATTTCTAAAACTCCGTGCCAAAAAGTTCCACCTCAACTATGAAGAAACGGAGGGAGTACATAAGACCGGGCAAATAGATATATGTTAATGCACAATATGTTTCCATAATTCCATGCACACGTTCACATTAGCATACACTTAAATTCACTATTTAGTATTTTAAAGATACTTGCCCGCACGGGCTAGCTCAGTTAGCTCCAGAGGTGGAGATCTGTAACAATATATACGCATACAACATATAATTATGCAAATAATATTTATAATACGCAATAATAAATAAAATTATATCAATATGCAAAATGATGTATGTTTCGGGTTAGGGATGTCACACCAAAAGAAGAACGAACACCAGCGCAAAAATATTTGAGGCATAGGATTCTAATTGACTCCCCCACATTCAAATACTCGTCGAACATATCAGCCTGTTTGCCCGGTAGCAAGTTGTCGGATGGCACAAGTACACTTCTGCAACGCCGAGAGACTTTGTCGACCGGTTGCATCCGTACTAAATTGGAAGTATTCAACACGGGCAGACAATGTGTTGACAATATGCAAAAACAAGCGTTTTGACATGCGAAAACGACGTTGAAAGTAATCTGCTGGAAACCATGGCTCGTTGGAAAAATAGTCACTCACGAGCCTTTCGTGGGCTCCCTCCCGGTCACGAGGGGTCTAGCGGTGATTGGATCTCATTGGTCGAGGAGGAGGGCCGGAGGCAACGACGATATAGGCTTCATAGGCAGCACAATATTGTTGATAGTATTCATGTTCTTCGCCCTCCGCTTCCGCAAGAATCACGTTCGGATTCATTCTTGAATTTAGAGAGTGTATGAGTGAGAGAGGAAGATGTAGAGCAATTCAAAAATATGAGAGAAGTATGAGTGAAAG
This sequence comes from Salvia hispanica, assembly GCF_023119035.1. Classification (NCBI taxonomy): domain Eukaryota; kingdom Viridiplantae; phylum Streptophyta; class Magnoliopsida; order Lamiales; family Lamiaceae; genus Salvia; species Salvia hispanica. The sequence goes on from NC_062966.1 coordinate 7,219,757, forward strand.
ATAATTTGATGTGAAAAATGGATGATGAATGTGTGTATTTGTAGATAATTTTGGGATTTAAATTTTTTTAAAAAAATTGAAATAAATGGTAATAAAATGGCTATATTTTTGGGAATCCGAAAATATATTTTTTTATTTTTTGTATTATTTCCGATTAAAAAAAATTCCAACGACTTTTCCGTTGGCGAATAGGAGAGCAATGTCAGTGTACTCTTCGGCACGGCAGTGCTCTTGCTATTGAGCAAGACCGTGCCATCGGCAAGAGCACAACGGCAAGCACGGGTCTCGCCGCGCCGACGGGTGCTCTTTTCAAGAGCACCGCTGTAGATGCTCTTATCTTAAAGATAAATTGTTAAAACTACGGCTTAGATCTATTTTTAATTGTATCATACTCATCCATTCCTTCTGCAGTAGTGGAGTCATTTAATTATTTTGTTACATTCCATAATAGTAGAGTCATTTCATTTTTTAGCAAAAAAGTAAACATATTTCTTCTCTTTTATTTTATTCTATCTTACTTTATTCTCTCTTCATCTCTCTAGCTTTTTCATTTCCTACTCTATTCTTCCTTTTTTTCTTTTACTGTACTTTATTCTTTCTTACTTAACTTACATAACATATTTTTTCTTAAATTATGCCAAAAAAAAATCCATCCACTACCGCAGAATGGAAGAAGTATCTAATTCCCCCATGGTTCACTAAAGGTAATTTACTAATGGTACATGATGAGACTCGTTTCATGCATGGGTTCCAATGTAAAAAACTGCACCTAAATCAGCGAACTAACGACCCTTATTGAGTCAGGTGTGTGTAAATTTCTCCATAAATAGAAGATTGCATGATTCAAGAGGGCGAAAGCAAAAGTCGAGTAAAGGAGGAGAAAAAGGGCAGCAACAGGCTGATCAAGTTGATATTCTACCGGAGCAAGCCAGACTCTACATTGGAGAAAAGACTAGAGACCCACTCAAAGGTGTGAAGGGCAGCAACGTCATTTCCGGGAGGTGGCCCCCTAGGGATCAGAGCCCTACGCCTCCCTATATAAAGGAGCCCAACACACCAAGAGAAAAGAGTTCCCACATTTCATTTTCTGCATCGTAGTTTAGAGGGGGTTCTCAATCATCTTCTCAGATTAGGTTAGGGTCCGAGCTCTCTTCCAGGGCTGAAACCAGAGTCTCTTTTCATTTCCTTGTTATTGATTTCTGCACACACTCACTTGGTTATGTTCAGATTAGCTGGTAGTTCTCGATTTAGTGGTTGTTTTAGCACAATTTTCATTTTCAATTCTGTATTCCACTTTGAGAAGGGGTGATAAAACAATTTCCTAATTTCCTAGCTTAGCTTACTGTTTTTCTTTTGATGTAATCGACTTCTTATCATTCTGTTTTATTTTAATTCAAGTTTTTGTTTTCGTTTTCCAGCCTTGCATCTTGTTTTATGTCTTGTGCTTTAGATCTGTTTTCGCTTCCGTGTTTTATGTTGAGTCTTAGCTTAGATTCGATGTTTTATGTTTGATTCATTTTCGTATGCTTAGATCTAGGAGTTTATTTTTCGTTTCTGCATGAAAAAGCTTTAGCTCTTGTTTTTACGTCATTGTAGCTTAGATCTTAGGAGTAATTTAAGTTTTATGTGTTTTCTGATGTTTCGTCTTCTTTAGCTTCTCAGATCTGTTCGTTGTTCTGTTTTCTATGCTGATTTGTTGAAGAAGACGAAGTTGTTAGAAAGTTTTTACTTTACAGTACTTTTTGCAGGGACTGACAATCCCCGTTTATTCTATTTGTCTATTTTTAGTAATGTATGTCTAGTTGATCAGGTAGTTTAGCTTAGTTGTTCTGTTTGCTTTTTCCCTTTCCAACCCAATAGTTAAACTTAACCCACCCCCTAGAAAAAGCGTGGGAGCAGCCAAGCTCGAAGTCGTGTCACACTAACAAATGTCCAACGCCTCATCTCTGTGGGATCGATCCCTATATTAGTTAATAGTATTAGTGGGTTAAGTTTTTTTTTATCGCACTCTTATGCGTTTCTTTTCTTCTCTCTCAAGCCGGAGCCACTCAGCTTGATCAGCCTGAGCTTTTACCGGATCCACTTACCCGCATTTTGCAGGTAACAGGCAGAAATAGGCTGGCCTAATCAGGTCGACCGTCCAACTTGAGCACCTCACAACGATATACCACACACGCTTTAATGAAGAAGGAAAGAGGAGAACACGACGAAAAGGAGGGTGCATCAGTACATGTATTTTAAAATAATTAAAATTAATAAAATTTTAAAAAAAAGGGATAAATATGAAATACTAATAAACTAAAAAAATACCTTTTCATTTCTAGTATGTGAGACTAATTTTAATGGTGGACAAAAATGGAAAAATGAGACTAATTTTTTGATCGGATGATATACTGGAGTATTTCTTTTTTCTCCAATTACAAATAAATAGTACTTCCTCCGTCCCACAGTAAGAGTCACATTTTGTATTTTCGGTCCGTCCTCCGATAATAGTCACATTTCATTTTTATCATAAATGGTAAGTATGTCTGTCTCACATTCCACTAACTCTCTTCACTCACATTTTATTATAAAATCAATATAAAAAAAGTGGATATCATATTCCACAAACTTTTTCAACCTACTATTCTTTACATTTCTTAAAATATGTGCTCACACCAAATATAACTTCTATTATGGGACAGATAGAGTATCACATTACATTTTAATTCAGAAAAATTACAAAATACTATAGCGAAGACTCGCAGAGAGATGTAAGTGAAATATTGGGTTCATGATAGCAAAAATAAAATGATGCTTTGTGTATTATATTTTCATATTAGCTCAAATCATATTTTTGTAGTATGTTGCTTGTGACTTGGCTCAGGGAAAATTACAAGTATGGATCGAGAGCATAGCACCCCTTCCTCCATTTTCAAGGCAATTTACTTGTGGTAAAATGAACTAACTTTCGTGGGCATTCATAACTATGAACCCAAAACGGCTACATTTCATTTTCCCCTACTACGTTCGAGTATTTTCTATTTCAGTCTTATTCCTTGTTATGTTAAGATATTTTTTTTTGCAATAAAACAGCTCACAACTTATTTCACTCCTTTTAAAAAAATTTAATTAAATTTTTAAAATTTTTATTTGATTTAAATTCCTACAAAAGAAACTTCAATTGTTATGCACCTAATAAATAGAAGAAGAATGGGCGTGTATTTAGTAAAAAAATTATTTCATCCGCATTTTGCGGCTAAAAACGTCTTGCATAGAGTTATCAACTGGGTCGGGCCGGGATGGCCCAGCCCAGACTCAGGACCATCTGAAGGCCCAGACCCAGTCTTTGCCTTTCCAATAGCTTTGATTGACGAACATCAGAGGCACACTTTATTTAATTAGTTTTTTTAATGTAATTAGGTGATTAATTACTAATACTCCCTCCGTCCCAAAAAAGTTGAGTCGTATTCATTTTTAGTCCGTCCCAATAAAGTTGAGTCATTTTCTTTTTTAACAAAAGATAAAACACCTAATCACTCTTTTTTTATTCCATCATTTACTTTACTCTCTCTTATTTTTCCTACTTCTTTCATCTCTCATATTTATTTAATATAAATTTTAACCTCCGTACCGAAAAGTTTTGTCTCAACTTTTATGGGACGGAGGGAGTAATAGTTATTGACTACATCCAACTTGTTGGATATCTCTGAATGGACTCAAACAGTAATTTTCTAATATCTATCCAAATTTTCCACCAAATCATTAATGCAACATTCAATATTGACGACATCCAACTTTGTTTTTATATTCTTTCATCCAAGATGTAAAAAAATGGTTATGAAGTTTATCTTTAAGAATATTACGTATTCAACGTTATTATTTGATGAATAATTATAGAAGTCTTTAAATTTGTTAATTAGTTCATATACTTGAGTTTAAAAAGTACAACATCAACTCATATGTTATCATCTATTAGCAAAACTAACAATATCGATTCTTTCCTTGGTTATACAATTACTTTTAGATAGAATAAAGAACAGGAAAAACGATGTTTATACAAAGTCAGTAAATGAAATTAAACACATTATTTAAGTTTAGATTTAATGTAAATGAGATATAAATATAAGTTATATGTTTTATTTTTGCATAAAAGGATGATTCTTTCCTTGGTTATACAATTACTTTTAGATAGAATAAAGAACATGAAAAACGATGTTTATACAAAGTCAGTAAATGAAATTAAACACATTATTTAAGTTTAGATTTATTGTAAATGAGATATAAATATAAGTTATATGATTTATTTTTGCATAAAATATGTTTAGCATATCTTTAAAATACACAAATAAATTATTTTAACAAAATCAGCCCCGGCCCGGGCTGGGCCCATGTGGCAAGTGGGCCTGGGACGGTGCAGGCCTAGCAAAATTAATAAAAACCCGGCCCAGACCAGCCCGCCACAGACATGGGCCTGGGCCTCAATATATGTGGGCCTCGGCCGAGCTGGTCCCGTTCGGCCCACTTAACAACTATATGTTGTTGCATAAAACCAGTCGTGCAAACGGGGCAAGCGCGGCTGAAAATTGGGATAGTCGGTAATTTTTTTCGCTACAATAAAGCCCCAAAAGGAGACAGATAGGGTGGCCCCATTTTGCCTCTTTATTGCAATTGCCCTAAAAACAAAACTAAAAGGAAAAAAAATACATCCACAAAGAGAACTTCGAAATATCTATCCATATTTATTCTCTGCCGCAACATAATTCTCCACAATTTCTATATTTCCCTATAGTTCTCTCCTCATATATTTCCCTATATTTCTCTCCTTAAATTATATATTTTTTATAATTGCCAATTGATTTATAAAACTGAACCAGACAATAATATGAATATGGATACATCATTAAAATTCATATTTACAAGTCAAACAAATTAAAAAATTAAATGTGTACTTTAGTGTTAAAATCTGTTGGTGCGTGTCCAAATTTCTTCAATAAGGTTGGCTTGGAGACGACCATGGACTTATTCTCTGAATTCTTGAGGGCAACTTGGGTTAGGGAATCGCTTAGGACGGTCGAGATAGAACTGACTTGCTCGTCGTGCCAATCAATGACGTTGTTTCTTTTATCTTTGGGCTCTTTGGCAAAATAGTTTTCGAATACCTGCCTCACAATCAGTTCACGGTCCAAGTGAATATATGACCTTGGTCGTGGAATATGTGGAGCAACAACATCGTTTCTTGAGAAAAATGTATAAGTTGATTACAGAAAATATAAATAAGTTTTCTACTTTTTCAATGACTCTTTAGTTGATATTGCAAAATATTTTTAATTTCAAAATAAATAGAAAAAAAAGAAAATAAATAAATTTAATCAACACATAAGAAGTTCATTAAATTGCATAGTTTGATAAGAAGTTCATTAAATTGCATAGTTTGATAAGGATCAAATAGAATAAAAAATTTAAATATAATACTCTCTCCATCTCACTTTATGAGTCCTGATTTACTATCCATATTCTACTATCTTTTTTTCCACTCACATTTTATCATAAAATTAATATATAAATATAAGATTCACATTCCACTATTTTTCTTTTTATCAAATTTCTTTTACATTTCTTAATATACGTGCTAAACTCAAATAAATCTCCTAAAATTGGACGGGAGGGAGTAGCATAAAATTCATTAAGTCAAAGTAATGAAAAAAAAATGTGTAAACGTAATAAAATAAAGTGTACAAGTACTTGACAAGAAATTGTAGATTTGTTTTGTCGACAATAATCGAGCAAATAACATAACCTGATAATTTAAAGACATTACATATTCACTATACAACAAATGGACAAACAGATCACGTCACATCAGTCATCGTACACTCAAACTATATTTCTCACTCAATACTACAAAAACAGAATTTATTTAATTAAAAAATGTAATCGGGTACAAAAACAATAGATATTGTCAAATATTTTATTTATATCCATTAGATCTTAAAATAACATTTAACAGCATCCGCAATGGAGGATGTTCTGCCGAACGTCAGACCACATGGGACGTCCGCTGCGGAGACCTCACATCCGCGGCTTTTTGGCGACATCCGCCGCGATGTTCGCCATTGCGGTGCCACGGCGGACATCCCGACAGACGTTCTGATTATTTATTTATTTATAAACTCTATATATGGCTCGTTGCAAATTCTATATATACGGCTCGTTGCAAATTCTATATATATGATTTTTTACAAAACTCTAACGCATGTATTATCGTCGAAAATAAAGGGGGCCGTCGCCCCCCTTGACTCGCTGACCGGGCAGCGAGACCCCCGTCCAGCTAGCCGCAAATTATAGAGATTCAAGGCATAACTTGTACTTTGTTTGAATCGTTTTTTGTGAACTATGTACTTTTTTTAATTTAAATATATATGTTTTTTTTTAAATAAAATCGTTGTATTTTCACCGTATTCGTGTCGAAATGTTAATTCCGTAAATTGCATATTTGTGAATTTTTATTATTGTGGATGTCCGTCTGGATGTACTTGGGGATGTTCGCTATTGTGCAGTGGGATGTCCTTATGATGTGGCAATGAAGTGGGAGATCCTTATGACGTGTCATGAGGTGTTTTTGAGAAGTCCGCCGGGACATCCGCACCATTGCGGATACTCTTAACATGGTTATTCGTTCTTCAGTGTTATTTATTGGAAGAAATGGTAGATTTGGTAAATTAGAGGGACGACGCTGGCACCAGTTTTCAAACTAACGGCGCATATTACAAAGGATAAGGTTATCGTGGAGACCTCCTATATTATGGCTGTACAAAATCATTCTGCAATTGAACCATAATGTTAGATTCTCTCACTTTTTTACATTTCATATCTTTGGTAAAAGAGTAATGGGTTGAATTTTCTTTGGGCGGCCCATTAGCAGCATAACATATTGCGATCCAAGATGCTCTCTTTAGCCCAATGATTATGTTGAACAGTAAAATTTTGTAAAACCATTTGCTTATAATTGATGAGCTCCTCTACACTATTTCCATTCGATCACAAGAGGCTAGCTCCTCTAAACTGAGTTGTATCTTCATAAATAAAACTAGAATTTCATGGATATATCAAATCAAGTTTATAAAAAGCACATTCTATAAATATTAGCAGGATGATACAAGCTATGAACATAAAATATTGGATTTAAATAATAAAATACAATGCAAAGAAGTATCTTATCATAACTTTAAAGAATTTTAGACACAAAAAATCTAATCTTGTGGAGTATCAAATGGTATATTTAACCTAATATAAACACATATAGTTATCATACAATGCATTGGAATTATAATTATATGTGAGAATTTTATGTGTATAATTAATACCTGTAAGAATGGACACTTTTAGAATTTTAATAATGGATTAATATATATCATTCTTTAATTTAAATAATAATAATAATAATATTTATTATTATTATTATTATTATTATTATTATTATTATTATTATTATTATTATTATTATTATTACTATTATTACTATTTTTTTCTTTTTAAAACTTGTTTTGTAAAGCTTATTTCACTTTAAACCTTTTCATTGCCATGGCGGATGATCATTAGAGTAAGTCGCTTTTTATTTATTTCCTGGTTTTAGCCATTAACTTTCTCTTGTGCGAAGACATTTTCTGCGCATTGCTAATGAGAAATCTATTTTTTTACATTTACACCTACCTTTTAAACTTTTTTAGGTCAATCAAATATTTCATTAAACAACTATACGAATCAATTTCATTAAATCAAAATTATAGCCAACCATAATATAATGTGACTGAATAGCATCACAACGTTGTTTAGCATTTACCAAAATGTGCCTCAGCTCCACACAAGATGAAATTTTAATTTAGCTACTGGTATTAAGTCGATTGTTAATTTTAATTAGTTTTATTTTAAAGTAAATAATTTATTGAATTAATGGAATGAAGCCATCCAGCGTTTGACAGGTGTGGAAGTGTCGCAATTCAAAATTTGATGTCTAAATCCATTCCAACCAAAAAGTGAACTCCCACTTCCGTTGGATTGCAACTTAAACCAAAGAAAATAAGAAAAGGGCAGTTTAGCTTTCTTAAGCACAATAATTAAGTTATTTGAAGGTGACAACTCACTAGGATTTGACAACTTCAGGATTATAAACACTCGCAATCTAGCTAAATTAGGAATAATACAATCTAATTGAAGCTTAGTAATGTTGGTTTTCTTCTTTAGATTAATACTATGATACAAAGATACACTAAACGGGCGTATACAACCCAAATGAAGAACGGAGATAAAAGTACAATAAAAATTGAAATAACAAAACAATAATCGAAACTATAAATCGTAAAGATATAAGCCGAGTCAAGGAGTCATCTTTCCGCAAGACGAGATACGCCCCGGTAGTGCTCTCGAATTGGCGTGTCGTCCCCAAAGATAAACGGTTTCGTCTTGTTCGTTACAACACCGCAAACATAACAAGCTCCGGCGAACTGGATGATAGGGAGGACAGAGCTTCGACGGAAGACTATGCACAAAGAGGGAGAGAACTATGCAAATGAAGTGTTGTGTAGAGAATGCAATGGATGCATGCCTATTTATAGGCCAAGTCCACTCATTAGGCATTGATGGAGTCAACGGCCATTAGAGTGTCCATTATAGGGGAGCCGCGGCCGGCCCATGCCAGAGCCTCGAGCTGCGGCTCGCGGCTCCCTATAGTGACGGGGATGGGCGGCTGCGGCCGGGGAGGGGGGGTTGGACACGGGAGCGCCACGATCGTGGCCGGCCGCGACGCTTGGGCTCGAGCCGCGGCGCCCCTATTGCAGCTGCCACGGGCCGTGGCTCCCCCTTTTTCGAATTTTTTTTTTTATAATTTTCATAAACACTTTTTAGCCCAACCCAAATTAATTAAATTGGTGAGTAAATCATTAGAGTTAGAATGATAAAAGGGGCTGAGTTTTGGAATCATAAAATTTGCAGAGGTGAGGTTACAGATAGATAAAAATGGCTGCCTCTTTTGAAGGAAGAAGAAAATCCCTTTTTCTAAAATTAATACGAGCTCTTTGCATTTTTTTTAAAATGGCTGCTTCTTTGTATTTAATACTCTTAAAAATGGCTGACGTTTACAATATCTCCTCGTGAAAAGTGTTCAATTTTCATTTAACAAAATTTAAAGAGTGTAACAAAATTTTATACTCCCTCCGTCCTAGATTTGGAGTGATATTTTGCCATAAAAGTCCGTCCCACATTTGAAGTAACATTTAGAATTTACCATATTTGCACATAATATTTTACCCCATTATTCACTCAAATTAAACCCAAATGCCATTATCTATATTAAAATAAATCAAAACAAAAATAAAAAACCAAAAAGTCAAAGAGGGACCCACCTTTAACAAACTCATTTCATTTATTACACACTTCATCATCTCACTTCATTTATTACACACTACATCATCTCACTCCATCATCTAACTTCATTTATTACACACTCAATCATCTCACTCCATCACCTAACTTCATTTATTAGACACTCCACATCTCACTTCATTAATTACACACTCCACCAATTCCTTAAAACCCGTGTCATAACTAATTGTCACTCCAAATGTGGCACGGAGGGAGTATCTTTTAATTTAGTACTCCATTAATCATTGTGAAAGTATATACTATAACTATATGCAAATTTTCATCGTATAATTTTACCTCTTTCTATAATACAATGAAAATTTGATTTTAATTTTATTTTTTTTATTAAATTATGCATTTTTAAATTATTATAGTCCAATTAATTTTATTGTATTAGAATTAAAATATAAACAAAAAGAAAAAAATTAAATTATTGGTGGCTTGAGCATGTCCACTATAGTGAAAAACATGGGCGTTGGTGGACCGACCACGATTTTGTGGCCTGGCCCGGCCAACTATAGTGGACACTCTTTTATGTGTGCCATGATGGCTTTGGACTGTAACTGCCGGGGGTTACTAGCCGTTACGGGAGCTAGAGAGACATGATGCATCTGGACACGCTACACGACGGGATTCATCGCGGACCTTTTGTCACCCGCTATGCGTCGGGGTCCATCGCGGACCTTTTGTCACCCGCTATGCGTCGGGGTCTGTCGTGGACCTCTTGGGACCCGCTATATGTTGGGGTCCGTCGTGGACCTTTTAGCACTAGATTTGCACTTGGGGCCACTACAATTATTACACCTAATAATTCATCTTATTAAATCAATGTTTAATAAGGTTCTCTCATTAGTGTGGGATAATTAACTCTTTTAATTAATCATTTGGTTTTATCTCATAGCTCCTTTATAGCTCACCACTGTGACAAACTTTAATTCATAATTTCTCACCCATCGGGAATCGGTTTAGAGAAAATTAATATACCACGGACACCTACTCAGAAAGTAGATCGTCGCTATTGCATTTAATTTTACTAAATTAAATGTCTTATAACACTTACATTGGTCAAAGTCCATTAACCAAACACGATTCTAACAGGTAATACTTAAATAAAATATCCGTAAACAATTAATTCTCATAAATTAAAACCAGTCTCACTTTTCTACAACAAACTTCACTAAAACAAATTCAACTTTTAAGGACATAAATAAAAGACGCAATTTTGTAATTTGAAAATTTTGAAAAATTATTAATATGGAGTATTTAGGATGCAAATAAAAATGTTATTAAATCGAGGGTACATTGGACAACTAATCTTAATATTTTCCATGTAGAATGCTTTTATTTGCGTTCTCAAATTATGATTGTGATACTAAGTTTTTAATGTTTAAAAATATAAATTAGAGGTCTTTGATAAGTTTAAAAAATGCTTAGCGTGCAGTGAAAACTTTTTGACCTCACTCTTATTATCGAAGCAGGGTCAAAATTAATGATTACTTATAGCAAATGATTTAGATCCATGGATCAACCGTAGATTTATTAAAAATAAATTTTGATTATAAATGAAGGAGCGGTATCCAACATGTAATCTTTTACTCCCTCCGTCCCCCATTAACAGTCACCATTTGACCGGGCACGAGTTTTAAGAAATGTAAAGAAAAGTTGGTTGAAAAAGTTAGTGGAATGTGGGACCCACGTTTTTATATTGGTTTTATAATAAAATGTGAGTGAAGTGGGTTAGTAGAATGTGGGACCTACTACCATTTATGGTAAAAATGAAGTGCGACTCTTAATTGGGGACGAACCGAAATGGAAAAATATGACTCTTAATGGGGGACGGAGGGAGTATCTATTTATATCGTCTTTTGTTCGGTTGAAGGGAGAGGAATGTTCTTCTGCGCCTCATTTTACCTTTTAGTAGTGAAACTATTAAATAGAATAATATCTTATACCTTGAAAATAATAAAAAAAATTATGTATATTACTGATTAAAATTGAATTCAATATTTATAATTATGATGGTGCAGTACAAAAAATTTATTTTTCAAGAATAAAAAAATTGAGACATAATTATTTGCATGGTAAATTTAAAAAAAAAAGAATAATTTAATATGCAAAATAAAACATTCCTAAATTAAAGAGAAATTAAATTAATATTTTACTATTTTAGGAAGCTTCTATTTACGTGCTCTAATTTTAGTTATTTTAGTTGGAATTCTTTTAAGTGTTACTGCCGAGTGGTATATTAAAAACACCAATCAGCATATTTAACTGCATTAAAAATGTTCTTTAAAAAGCCATATTGCGTTCAACTAGTTAGCCATATTGCATTGACCGCCGAATACAATTTGTTCAATTACAGTTGGATGACATTTAAAGTCTGTATGAGGAATCAAAAGAGGAGTTTAACTTTAATCATTCTTGTGCAACAAAATTAGATTCTACCATATCATGTGCTGCTAAAAAAATAACGGTAATGATGAGAATCATGAGATTTGTATGTATGGATAGAGCAATCATTATAGAACACGTATTTGATTTATGAAATAGGTTTGGTTTCTCCAAATTGTTTTTTGTGATATTAATTATTTCTGTAAATATGTAGATACAACACACCCAAACACAAACATATACTAGTACAACACGATTAATTAATCGCATTATGGCAATGAAAGGTAGGAGGAATTAGTGAGAAGAGATCGATGGGATTGTAGAGACACTGAAAAAGGTGCGGTAGAAGTAGTTGTACGTGACAAGACGAGCAGAGGTACAGCACCTGATCAGCTTGGATCAAGGGTGACTGACTGCCTCAGCCCTCAGGATTGGTCCATTCTTGCACCTCCCTGCTCACTACCTACAACTACAAATATATGATACACATACAATCAATCAATAGTCATTAGAATTGGGCACTATCCCGTTAACACTTATAAATTAATTAGATTAGATCTTCACCAAGTCAGCTTGAGACAAAATTTAAGAGATTTTAATACGCTCTCGCACGTGTGGGCTAGACTGGGTAGTCAAGACAATATATTAAGCGAAAAATTTCGTTATCGGACTTAGGCCCGCTCTCATACAATATTAGAAATGAGTCACTCATCTCGTTAAAAGGTCTCATAAGAGAGGATTATCCACGCTTATATAGATTGCGTGTGATCCGTTGCTAACTTTCTTAAGTTGTTAACTCTGCTAACTCATCAATACAGTGTATTAAAAATATCAACATAATGATATTGAAATGTCAACACAAATTTGTGTTGATATTTTAATGTGATCGTGGTGACAGTTTTAATGCATTGAGTTTATGAGTTAACAAATTAGCAATTTAAGAAAAGTTAACATTATAACACACCCTAGATTGAGATTAGATGACATCTTCACTAAGTTGGCGTGGGACAAAACTGAAGATATTATAACAGTAGCCAAATAATGTTGGACAATCGAGCTGAATTTTGTGTAGAAGAAGAAGAGTAATCTTGAGGGAGAAGAAGAGAGGTTTTACAGAAAGTAAAGACTCTATTATTCAACTGGTCAATCACACAAGATACATGCTATTACTCATATATTAATAAGTCTAACCAAGAAGCAAGAACTACTTCTCAAAACCGAAAAACTAACTCTCTTGAATACTATTCCAATGGCTAGTTACCCCACTAATGCATTAAGCTTAATATTAATCCACCTAATAACAATCTCCACCTTGGACTAACTATTCAGCTTCAGACATCAATTGAGCTCATGTTCATCAACCTCAAACAGTAGTCAAACTTTTCCTTGTTCAGAGACTTAGCTAGCACATCAGAAGGATTATGAGCTGTGTCAATTTTCACCACCCTTATCTTCCCATTCTCCACCTTATCTCTAATGAAGTGAAGTCTCACATCTATGTGTTTGCACCTCTCATGAAACACCTGGTGTTTTGCAAGAAAAATTGCACCATTGTTGTCACAATGGATTGTTACAGCTTCTTGATTTATACCAAAAGTCTGCTGCTATCCCTTTTAACCATTTGTTTTCCTTTACTGCTAGAGTCAGAGCCATGTATTTAGCTTCAGTAGTAGATAAGGCAACCACATCCTGAAGCCCTGACTTCCAGTTTATGGCAGATCCATAAAGAGTGAACACATAACCTGTTTGAGATTTCCTTGTGTCCATATTCGTGGCATAATCAAAATCATAGTATCCAAGTATTGCATCCTTCTTCAATTCTGATCTCTGTTCATACAGGATCCCCAGATTACCAGCACCTTTCAGATACCTCAAAGTCCACTTTAAAGCATTCCAGTGCTCCTTACCATGATCTATCATGTATCTGCTGGTTGTGCTGATAGCATAGGCTAGATCTGGCCTAGTACAAATCATTATATAAATCCATTTGCAGCTGATAACTCTCATCATCACTTCCTTATCCACCAAAATCCATGTTTTTTTTATGATGAGAGAGTTAAATTCCTCTTTCATAGCCTTTATCCACTGCTTCCTCTCTGGTTCATTAACTGCTTCTGAGTATGTGACTTGCTTCTGAGTATGTGACTGGCTCAGAATGCTGCAGTTGCTCAGCCACATTTAATGCAAAGAAAAGCATCTCACAATCTGAATATCTTGCAGGCCTTCTGGTATTAGTTCTCCTTACCCTATCTCTTGCCAGTAGGTAATCACTCAAGTCATCTAGTTGCTCACTCACAGGAGCCTCCTGATCACCTATTGACATATCAGCTGACTCATCAACTTCAACATGCTCAACAATCATTTCTGGGACAAGTTCTAACTCCACCTCAAAATCATTATCCACTAGCTGACTTCTTTCTGATGTATTGTGAGCATCCTTCAAACAAGGCATCTGGTCTTCTAGAAACACAACTCTGCTCACCACAATTTCCTGATTGTTAAGCTCTAAACACCAAGGCCTATAACCCTTTACACCTTTCTGGTAACCAAGCATTACACACCTTAATGACCTTGGTTCCAGCTTACTTTGTTTGATGTGAGCAAAAGCCTTGCAGCCAAATGGTCTGAGGTTTGAGTAATCCACTTTACCACCATACCATCTCTCATCTGGTATTTCACCATCTATGCTAGAAGAAGGACATTTATTCAACAAATGAACCGCAGTAGAGACTGCCTCACCCCAGAATTTCTTTTCTAATACAGAAGAAAACAACATACACCTCATCCTCTCCAATAGTGTCCTATTTAACCTTTCAGCAACACCATTCTACTGTGGATTAGCAGGTACAGTCTTGTGCCTTTTCATTCCCTTACTTTTACAGAATTCATCAAATTCTTTAGACAAATACTCTAGGCCATTATCTGTTGTAGGACATTTCAGTTAAGAGCCCTTCTCAAGTTCAACCTCTTTACACTAATTCTTAAACATAGCAAAAGCCTCAAATTTCTCTTTCAAAATGTAGACGCTTGCCTTCCTATAGTATTCATCTATTATAGACATATAGTAGCCTCCTATAGAATTCACATGAGCATATGCCCCCACAAGTCAGAGGGGCATAGTCTAAAGGAGAGGTAGAAATATGTTTACCTGCTGAAAATGACTTTTTCTTGGCCTTCCCCAACAAGCACTGCTCACATGGATCCATCTTTAGCCCAACATCACCACCAATCAGCCCCATCTTGATGAGCTGCTTCAGACTCCCTTCTGCAGGGTGTCCCATCCTCAAGTGCCAGAGCTTCAACTTTGGTATATCAACAACATTTGCTTCCCCAATTATAACAGTAGCATCAAGATAGTAAAGGCTTCTTACCCTCTTAGCAACCATCTTCACTTCTGAGCCCTTGAGAGCTACTATCTTTCCATTAGAAGAAGTAAATGAATACCCCTTAAGCTCCAATGTACCGAGGGAAATAAGATTCCTCTTGACTTGAGGAATGAATCTTACATCACTGAGAATCTTGACAGGTCCATCATGCATCCTCATCTTTATTCTGCCAATTCCTTTAATCTGGCAGACTTGGTCATTGCCAAGAAGAACAGTAGTTTCCACCAAATCTTGGAACCATTCCAAATTAGAACTCATGTGAAAAGAACATTCCTAGTCCATAATCCATGAACTATTATCATTCATCTCCATCACATTCATAACCTCAGTCGTGTCATTCCATTACTACTCACCACATTGCTATTCCCCTGACTCTCGGTGGCTTGCTTCCTCTTCCAAGCATGGCAATCTCTCTTAAGATGCCCAGGATTTTTACACCAGTGGCATAAACGAGTCTCCTTGACTCCAGCGGCTTCAGCCTTTGGTTCATCGAATTTCTTCTTGAACTTTTTCTTGCTGAACTTCTTAATATTGAGAGATTCTGCTTGAGGTTTAGAATGCTTTATTGCCCCCTTTTGCAGCTCTTTGGCCATGAGAGCCGCATGAACTTCTGATAGAGTGATCGGCTTATCCTTTTTCATATAGAACAGCATCCCTCATTTGGTCATAAGAATTAGGTAGAGCGTTGAGGACCAGAATTGCTTTATCTTCGTCACTGATTTTCACATCCACGGCTTCAAGATCATCGATCGATTTGGTGAAGTCCCCCAATTGTTCAGTAATCGACTTATCTTCGACGAAACTGTACGAGTAGAGCCTCATCTTAATATAGAGTCGATTGGCCAGAGACTTGGCCGGATAAACCTCATCAAGCTTGGCCAAGATTGCAGGTGCCATTTTCTCATGATGTACTTCCCTTAGCACCTTATCACCAAGGCACAAGTGCGCCTTGAGCTGCATCTCATCGTACTTCGCTTGATCCTTTTCATCAAGAGCCGTCGCTTTCCCCTTTTCGTCGGAATCCACCGGAGTCAATGCCGCAGCTAGCCCTTGCTGGATAAGAATGGCACGCATCTTCATTTTCCATAGGCCGTAATCTTTCTTTCCATTAAATTTCTCCGCATCAAATCACGTTGCCATCTTCAACTCTCGATCGTCGATTCGATTACCACCGGACGGCGCCAATGGTTGGACAATCGAGCTGAATTTTGTGTAGAAGAAGAAGAGTAATCTTGAGAGAGAAGAACAGAGGTTTTGACAAAAAGTAAAAACTTTATTATTCAACTGATCAATCACACAAGATACAAGCTATTACTCATATGTGAATGAGTCTAACCAACAAGCAAGAACTACTTCTCAAAACCGAAAAACTAATTCTCTTGAATACTATTCCAACGGCTAGTTTTGTAACAGCCTTTCTAACTTTCTAACTAACTCCAATAATGCATTTAGCTGAATATTAATCCACCTAATAACAAATAATTTGGTAAATCATTTTTTATGTTCATCTAGTCAAGGAGAATGGATGCCTCTTCTTTTAGCTTACTCTCTCGATTTCCTACGAATATAAACTTTTGTAATGACACATAGTTTAATATAAAATTAGTAAAATAAAAGAGAGATAAAAAGAAAAGTGTATTAGTAAAAAATGAATCACAAATCTTAAGGCAAAGAAGCTTCCTAAATATTCAGGAAATTGAATAAAATGAAAGAGTTTCTCTGGGAGCAGAGGGAGATATTATTCATGTTTTAAAATGAACCATCTCTGCCACCAGTTTGTCTGTGTATCGGGTGATTGGAATTTCGTGGGAGATTGGTCTTAGTTATCCCACTATATTTGGACACACCTCAATCATCTCATCCCCAACTCCTCTCACCTTCAAAACAACTATAATTGCTAAATTCTACTCTATCATATTTTCCAGTTTCAATACAGGACAAATCTGTGTACTCAGGGTTTTTAAAATTCTAGAAATATTTTTA
Source organism: Salvia hispanica (assembly GCF_023119035.1). Taxonomy (NCBI): domain Eukaryota; kingdom Viridiplantae; phylum Streptophyta; class Magnoliopsida; order Lamiales; family Lamiaceae; genus Salvia; species Salvia hispanica. The sequence continues at coordinate 7,236,916 of NC_062966.1, forward strand.
ACCTTTTAAGTTTACGGTTTAACTACTAAGCATAGGGGTGTGCATTCGGGTTTCGGTTCGGTTTTTTCGCCCAAACCGAACCGAACCCGAAAAACCGAATTTAGGCAAAAACTAAAACCGAACCGAAACCGAAATCCAAAAAACCGAAAACCGAAAAACTGAAAAACCGAAAACCGAACTTAAGAACCTGAATTAAACCGAAAACCCAAAATTATATAAAAAACCGAAAATCCGAAAATCCTAAAACCGAAAAACCGAATATAAAAACCGAAATCCAAAAATCCGAAAATCGAAAATCCGAAAATCCTAAAACCGAAAAAAACTAATATTCAATTAATTACAATTCCATATTAGGAATGCAATTTAAGGAAGTAGAATTTACCTGGAGTTGGAGGTGGAGCTGTGGAGAATTGACACGACGGCGTGAAGGGGCGACAGGAGCTCGAGGGCGACAGGAGCAGGAGAGGCGACGGACTGAGGATGGAGTTGGTGGAGATATTAGGGTTAGAGAGAGGAAGAGAGCGGCGGTCGATTCTCACTTCTCAGATTCAGAAACTAGAACATTCCAATTAGGGCTTGTATTTTAGTTATAATTAAATAATAGTAGTAATATATATATATATATATATATATATATATGATTTTGATCTATGAAAACTAGATTTAAATACAAAAACGCTGAACAATATCATGCGTGGGACATTTTTAGGTCATGGTTAGTGTATTTTTAGGTCATACTAACCAAATATGACCTAAAATGATCTTAACATGACATTAAACTCAAATCTTATAATATGACCTAAAACGGCTTAATTATGACCTTCCGTGTTTTTGATTAATTATTAACCATTAGATCATCTAATCCTATATATATATATATATATATATATATATATATATATAGGGATGTACTAAGATGACAAACCTCTTTATTGTAACACCATACCACCATTTTAGGCCATTGGATCTGAAAATCGTGTGCTTATCATGCTGCCACGTGTAAAAACACGGAGGGGTAGAATAGGAAATTTCTAATTTTACGTTACCAGATTGCAGTGTTGTTCATTGAATATTGCAGTCTTACGACAACAATATTGCAGTTTACCACGACTGCAATATCTAATACAAAGTAGACTGCAAACCCGTGTTTTTTCACGAAACTTAATCCTAGGCGTCCATTGATGAGATCTAACGGACTATATTGGTGGTATGATGTTATTTTAACTATGGTGGCACCCTAGTGCACCCCTATAATATATATATATATATATATATATATAAATTCGGTTTTTCGGGTTTTTTGCCCTACTGAACCGAAAAACTGAAATTTTTCAATTCTTAAAACCGAACCGAACCGAAAAACCGAACTAAAATTTAAATTTTCGGTTTGGATCGGTTCAAATGTTCGATTTTCGGATTTTTTGCTCACCCCTAGCTAAGCACGATACTGATACGACGAAATGTCCTTTGCCAATCGCCACTAATTAACAAGTTGTATAAATCAAACGGCCAAATGATTATTTTCAGTTAACTTAATGCATCCAGATTTCTAGTTGCATTTTGTTGTGTATTTCATCACAGTGATGTTATGTCAATGTCAATATCGCTTGAATCAAGTGGAAATGAAGCGCTAAAATGTACTCCAACAAAAGCCAATCAGAATAAACTCGAGAACCATGCTCCTATTTCAATGCTTTTCCATAATCCATACATATGATAATGTTTCTTTTATCTTGCATATTGCATAAAAGCTTTTAAAAAAAATAAAAAAGATCATTGTATCAAATTAGTTTTCAGGTACTAATAAGTATAGTGGACACTGGACCGAAGCAGAAATCATAGTTTTATTTGATTATCTCTATTTCATCATTCATCAATAATAATTACTATTAATATCATGGTTATTCACTATTTATGTGGATCGATACACACAACCGACCGGTGACCACTAGTCGACATATAATATTATTTATGAAAGCAATCTATACTTTAATTATAAGTACTTATTGGAGGTTGCCTATTTTGGATATGTATCTCTTACTCGATTGCAATTATGAGTCTTTCCCTCTCCTTTTCTTTTTCTAATAAAAACTAAAGAGATCCCCAAACTTTGTCCTACCACTCCATCAACAATATATAATTTGAGAACAAATTGCAAGTGGGAAAAAGTATTTAATATATATAGAATCCAGCTTCCAATAGAATGGAGCAAGCAAACTTTAAAATCTTTAGGAACTGAACTCACGCATTCGAAAGGAATTTGTATCTTCTTAACAGTACATAAAAGTGGGTACACGTAATTTCAATACATTACGATATATTGAAATGTATACAAAATATTGAAATGTATACAAAATTATGTGTTGATATTTTAATATTATCGTGTTAAAATTTTTAATACATTGCGTTGATGAGTTAACAGATTTGATAAGTTAAGAAAGTTAGCAATTGATCACACCTCAAACTATGTATGTATGATTACCCTGTTATAGTAAAAGGTCAATTATCAAAGTACTGGTAAGACTAATTATTTTCGGAAAAATAAAATAACCGAAAACATTACAAAATGTGTTTGGTATTTCATTCGTTGGTAATTTATTGAACACTAGTGCTCGGTAAATAGCAAAATTATAGAACAGACACGAGATCTCTTTAATAAACGATCATTTTCAAGCGAAAAGTTGAAAACACTGTATGAGCACCACTTTTACTTGGTAATGATTTATTAATTATACTATCTGTAAATAATTTGATCAAGACATCGAAACCAAACGAAAGCATGAGAAAAACATAACTTAGTTAATTGCTATCTGAAAAAGTAAACTTGGAGAAGATGATGTTGGTTTTCTTTGATTTAACTGTAGTATAAAGATACGTTAACCGGGCGTATTACAACCCAAATGAAGAATGAAGATAAAAGTATAATAAATTGAATTGAAATAACAAAACAATAACAGAAACTATAAACAGTAAAGATGTAAGCCGAGTTGAGGAGTCTTCTTTCCGAAAGACGAGATACGCCCCGGTAGTGCTCTCGAATTGGCTTGTCGTCCCCAAAGATAAAATGGTTTCGTCTTGTTCGTTGCAGCACCACAAACATAACAAGCTCCGGCGAACTGGATGATGGTGAGGGCAGAGCTTCGACGGAAGACTATGCACAAAGAGGGAGAGAGTTATGCAAAATGATATGCAATCTTGTTATGTCTAGTGTTGTGTAGAGAATGCAATGGATGTATGCCTATTTATAGGCCAAGTCCACTCATGGGCATTGATGGAGTCAACGGTCATTATGTGTGCCATGATGGCTTTGACTGTAACTGTCGGGGGTTACTAGCCGTTGCGGGAGCTAGAGGAGACTGATGCATCTGGACACGCTACACGACGAGGTTCATCGTGAACCTTTTGGTCACACAATGCGTCGGGGTCCGTCGTGGACCTCTTGGGACCCGCTATATGTCGGGGTCCGTCGTGGACCTTTTAGCACCCGTTGTGCACTTGGGTCCACTATAATTATTACACCTAATAATTCATCTTATTAAATCAATGTTTAATAAGATTGTCTCCACCAATGTGGGATAATTAACTCTTTTAATTAATCCCTTGGTTTTTATCTCATAGTTCTTTTATAGCTCACCACTGTGACAAACTTTAATTCATAATTTCTCACTCACCGAGAATCGGTTTAGAGAAAATGAATATACCACAGACATTTACCCAAAAGCAGATCGTCGCTATTGCATTTAATTTTACAAAATTAAATGTCTCGTCACATTTATATTGGTCAAAGTCCATTGACCAAACACAATTCCAACAGATGAATTTCTCTGATTTTAGAAGAATGAAAAAACTAAGGCCCTACTTGGTATGGTGGAATGGAATGAGGAGGAAATGGAATGGAGATGGGAATGAAATGAAGGTGGGAATTGATGACAATTTCACTCCATTCTTGTGCTTGGTAAGCACAAGGAATGCAAAAGGAATGGAATTATTATTCCTTGATTGATTCCATTCCTATGTTTGATAACTATAAATTAATATGGAAATGGAATGGAATGAAATATGAATAATTAATATGTTGATTCTACCAAAAAAACACTACATGCACTTCACGCATTTCACACACTACACGCACTTCACACACTACACACACTACATACACTTCACACATTTCACACACTACACGCACTTCACACACTACACACACTATACACATTTCACACACTACACACATTGTGTGTTGTGTGTAGTGTGTGAATTGTGTGTAGTGTATGAAATGTGTGAAGTGTGTGTAGTGTGAAATATGTGAAGTGTATGTAGTGTGTGAAATGTGTGTAGTGTATGAAATGTGTGAAGTGTGTGTAGTGTGAAATATGTGAAGTGTATGTAGTGTGTGAAATGTGTGAAGTGTGTGTAGTGCGTGTAGTGTGTGAAATGTGTGTAGTGCGTGTAGTGTGTGAAATGTGTTTAGTGTGTGAAATGTGTGTAGTGCGTGTAATGTGTGAAATGTGTGTAGCGTGTGTAGTGTGCGAAATATGTGAAGTGTGTGTAGTGTGTGTAGTGTGTGAAATGTGTGAAGTGTGTGTAGTGTGTGAAATATGTGAAATGTGTGTAGTGTGTGAAATATGTGAAATATGTGAAATGTGTGTAGTGTGTGAAGTGTGTGTGTGTAGATTTTTCAATTATTAAAAATTTCAAAATTTTAGTTTTATTATAAAATTGTGATGATATTAAATTTTAATATAAATAAAATAATATTTATATAATTTTGTTAAAATTTAAAATAAGAAGAAAGGAATATGAAATGGAATGGAATGACCTTTCCTTAGCTAAATGGATGTAATGGCTATTCCCATGTGGAATGAAATGGTGACTCCAAAGGGAATGGTTATTCCTAAGAGCAAAATATACCAAGCAAAGGAATGGAATGGAGGTAGGAATGTCATTCCATTCCTCCATTCCATTCCACCACCATACCAAGTAGGGCCTAAGTAAGAAACTGAAAAAACAAAAAAGGAGTAACAAATTACAAATTTAACGGCTATCATGATCGAACGGCTCTGATGCTTAATCGATGCTTTGTTTAACCTTGTGCACCCTCTTTCCCTTGGAAGATGACTCATTTTCTTTTATCTTTGTACCAATTAAGAAGACTTAGTATTAAAAGCAAATACACTTTTAATTATACCATATTTTTTCTCTTACTTTTTCCTCTTCACTTAATACACAAAATAAATAAAATTCAATATCGTCCAATGAAGGCATCATCTTCCTTGGAACGAGGGAGTAAAGTTGACCAACTTCATTCAAAGTTTTCTAATTTCTCTCTTGGTAATGCCTATGTGAGCATGTGTAGGGTTACAAATCCATTTCACATCAGAGTGAGAGAAGTTGGAAGCTAGTATATAAAAACGTTGTCCAACTCCAACTAATCTTCAGGGGGTGAGGAGGAGCCACGCCCACACCTAATTGGCTCAAAGAGGGAGGGTATGTGGAGGAACAACCCTCCCCATCCCGAATTGATGTGAATCTCGCAGGGAGGGAACGCTAGCAACGCGTCCCCCCAGCCATGTAACGAGCAATAAGACAACGTTGAATTAATAAAGACAACGAGCAATATTTCTAGTTTGGGCGGGGGTGGTGTACACACTGTCCCCAACATATTTTAATTTTGATATTGATAGAAAACACAACAAAAGTACTTCCAAATAGTAGTAGTGTTTACGTTATTTCAGTTTTTGTTATGCATAGAAAAAAAGGATAAATACATAACTCATACAAAATATTTCACATTTATTTTATATTAATACAAAAAGTTTGAAGTTTATATAAATCAAGCAAAAAGTTTTATTCGTGTTTCAATTTAGTACATTTATACTATGTGCTTAAATGGCGTTAACTTTTTACTTATGCAATGCATAAACCATAAAACAATAATGACATTTTTTGTACTAATACGAAACAATCATACAATCATATACTTTTTGTACCAACATAAAACAATGATTAAATATTGTGTACTTCAGATAGACAAATAGTTAACGTTGTTTAAAAACATACTAATGGAATGTACTAAATTGAAACACGAATGAAACTTTTTGTATGATTTATGTAAAACTTCAAACTTTATGTACTAATATATGAAATAAATGTTAAGCATTATATATCAGTTATGTATTCACCCCTACATAAAACACAAAGGTAAATATATAAGTTTTGATAATAGAAAATATGTTGTCATTAACCGAAGGGGTGTGGTCGAGTTGCATTGGACTTGTCCATCCTTAACCAAATGATCATGATATTGATCCTCACTAGGTCCGCCGGTGAATACGCTTAATTAAAAAAATATATATGTGTCGTCATTATGAACAGGGGCGGAGCTACGGTGGGGCATGGGGGGCCCTTAGGCCCCCAGCCATTTCAACTTTAACTATAATATATATATTCGAAAAATATTTCTAGTAAATTAGGTGGCCCAGTTGGCAAAGTCTCCGGCCTTAAGAGCTTACCAGCAGAGGAGATGCCTCGATTCCCACTCAACAACTATAGTTTTATATATTTGCTCAATGTCAATAATGTATTTTAAACTACTTTTGCCCAATGTAATATTTTATTTTAACTACCTTTTATCGTAATATAACTAATAGTTTTTAACTACATTTTATTTTCTAATATCTATAATTAAACAATTTTGTTTTACTTATGGAAAAACTTAATTTTATTACTAGTAGTTTTAAGTAGGTCATCACAAATTGCTTATATCAATTATTCTTGAAGCGATTAAATTTGTTTGATATGCATTTATTCTTGAGTACTACATATTTGAAGGCATTCTTTTATTTTTAAGATTTTCTATATGATAAAAAAAAAAGGCAAAACATTAGAGGGTCTACCTCCGACTACTTGCGATGACAAAACATCAAGAGATACCCGCAATTATTAACAACGATAGAGCTAAAATTTTTCTTCTTTTTGGGCCTCCCATCGTAAAAAATCTGGCACCGCCACTGATTATGAATGTTGAAATTGAAACCCTTCACGTCAGCATTGAAATTTATTATATTCGGCAAAATAAACTCAAATTTGGCTCAATTGTGCAAAAAACAGTACTCGCGATTTAGGTATGTCGAAGTTAGAATAAAAGTAAATAAACATTTAAAATTTTAAAAGATATGAATGATCATAATTGATAACATACTAATTGAACGTCTATATTCAAGTAATCATTAAAATGAAATATATTTAATTTTATAAAACAATTCTGTATGTATATGCAAGTACCTATATTTGCAGTGGTTCAGGTGGGATAAACGTTATACTAGTATATAAAATGGATTCTATAAGAAGATAAGTCCAGCTAATGGAATTATTATTGGAGATCGCATCTTTACCTTTCGGCATTTCTCGGATTCAATTAGGAAAATTTCCATTAAATTGTTGCCATAAACAGAAAACTCAAAAGTTCACGATAAAAGCAGATGTGTGAAAACAGAAAGCGGTCGAAAAGCCGTAAAATCCATTGAGAAAAAGTTGATTATTGCTAACTTTTTGCATACCGTATCAGTTGTATTTTCATAAACCCACAAAAAATATAAAGCAAGTAAAATCAAATTTAGATCTTGAAGATGAACTACATTCACACGATCTTAATTAGAAAATGCTAAAATGAGAGCCGTGCACACTCTATAGAATTAGATTGGTTTGCCTTCATTTCATATATGCCACTAGACACTAGCTATATGATGTAAAATGGAGTAGATCTTTGGTCTTTAGATTACAAAATTGATAAGGCTTCGTCGTACTTCATAAATAAATGCCTAAGCTATGCGTATAAGATGACACTAAAACCTAAAATGGAGTAGGTAATTAGCTCCACTTCCACTGGTACTCCAAAATGAATTGCAATTTTGGTTTTTGAGTAAAATATATACTCCCTCCATTCCATAGTAATGGAGACATTTTTTTCGGCACGGAGATTAAGAAAAACTGTGTTAGATGAGTTAAGTAAAGGGAGAATAAAGTGGAAAATGAAAAAGGTGAGACATGAAGAGAGAAAAAAGCAAGAGAGAGTAAAGTAAATGTGGAAAAATGTGTAGACTTTTACTAAAAAGGGAAATGACTCTATTACTATACAACATATCAAAATGACAAAATGACTCTATTACTATAGAACGGAGGGAATATATTTTTAGGTTTGACTAAACTAAAACCAAAATCTTTTTAAAATTTTGATTTGATATAACATTTACCTAAATGGGTTTGGATTTAATGTAAAAGATTAGAGATCCTCCTATAGTTACGTTAGTCTCAATTAGTCCAGAACATAGAAAGTTCAGCGTTGACGTTGGGCAGGCAGAACAACTATACAATTGATTAAATCGTGAGCAATAAAACTTTAATCTGGACCTATCTCAGCTTAATGAAAGGAAACCACTTGCAATGAAAAGCAGCTACACAAAAGAGAGAAATTGAAGTCTGGATTCCATGAACTCAGAAACAGGAGCCACAATCCGAATTCGGAAAAGGCCTGAGGAAAGATGGTATTAAATTAGCACTATAAATAATAAATAAGGCGAGTAGTAGCCTCGAGCCCCGATTGGTGGGGTGAAGTTCAAAAAACTAAACAGTGTTAATACTGTTTAAATTAGGAATTAATTGGGTAGGAACAGAAAGAATTGAAGCAAGAGTCGGTCTGTAAATGAAATCGCTGCTCTGATTCCAGTATCGCCATATTCAATTCATCTAGTAGGAACTGTACACAGATTGAGAGAGGAAGGGAGGGAGCCCCCTCTAATGAATTGCAAATTTAGAGAGAGAAGAAAGAGAGCTAGGTAGTGTGTTTTTTTAGCATATGTACTCACTTTATTCGCTCTTAATTTCGTACTCCCTCTGTCTCACACGATGCCAATAAATAAAATAGTTATAGTGAAGGGAAAAAGTAAAATAAGATAAGTTGCATATAGTTTGGAAAGATGATAATAAATGGAGGAGGAAAAGTAAACTAAAAGAAAGAATAACTACAGAGAGAATCCTCATCTATATTATTATCTCTTTTACTTTATTTTCACTTTAGCTATTTATAATTATTTACACAAAATATGTAGTAAAAAAAAAATAGAAATGTGCCAATTAGGTTGGGACAGAGAATATATACTTAGTATCTTTGTATATATCCATAATACGAATCCAAACCCTACATAACATAGATAGAGATAGAGAGAGAAGTCCTCATTACATTGATACAGCATAGAAATGGGTCCATTGTCCTCTTAATGAATTCAAAACCTTTTTTCTGTAAAGACACGATCCGGGTCTGCGGCTCCTCACTCCACTGTCCCCCCCTTCTTCTTCCTCGATTGCTTCTTCTTCAAAATAGAGGAGGAGTAGAGAAGAGAAGAAATTCTGTGGTGAGAGTTATATATCTATCTCTAGCCCGCAGAGGTAGCGCAGTTGGTTCAGAAGGGACAAAGTTTGCAAAAATATATCTGATCTCTACACTACACATGGAAGATCAATACGGCATGGGCGATCTGCGGCAGTACATGAGCAGCCGCCCTTTATTTCCACCGGAGTCGCTATCCAGCCACCCGTACGACATGCTCATCTTCCGCTCAGATTCCGGTAATAACACCGCAGGAGGTGGTGCCTGCTACAGCGGTTTCGAGAGTTCAGGAAGATGGCCTCGCCAGGAAACGCTCACTCTTCTGGAGATCAGATCGAGACTCGACCCCAAATTCAAGGAGGCCAACCAAAAGGGCCCCTTGTGGGATCAAGTCTCAAGGTATGTCTCAATTTTCACTTTAACCTAATTTTCCACATTCTAGGTTGTTTAATCAAACAACTAAATTATCATCTAACCATTTCCTGTCTAAAATCACCTTCAAATATGCTATCATGCCTGCATCTGTGGTTGGAGATTTAATCTCAAGCCCTCTCCTCTCTCTCCTCCACTTTCCCTTTTCCAAAACTACACTAATTATTTAATTAACAAAACTGGAATCCAATTCAAAGTCCAGTTCAAGATTTCAGCAAACTAAATAGATTTCTTACATTTAATTTGCTTTATTCCAGTGTGACAGTCACCTTGCATCACTCAGTTTCTGCAATATTGTTTCGGGCAACAAAATTTCCAACTTTCCAGCTGCAATAAAGATTAGTTTTTTGGGCGTTTCTAGTAAACGTTTATTTCGAGTTTTAATATTCTAGAAAAGACGAGAGCTGCAACAGCTACTTTCTCAATTCCACACACGCAAAAATATGAATTAATGTTTTTATTTTATGTATGAATAGTCGTATTCTTCTAAATTGGGTTGCTCTACACAACTGTATCCACAAAAACACATGAGTTCTTCCTTCCTCAGCAAACATCAATATCACATGAAGATTTCCCCTAGTTTCTGAAAAGAAACTAGGGTAAAGTAAACTTCACAACCACATCATCATTTATTAATTCTCCATCATTATTCAAATACTCACTTCGTCCTAGCCTGAGTGACATATTTGTTTTTGTACGTGTTTTTAACAAATAATACTAATAAATAGTTAAAAGTGAAGAGAAAATATTGTAGAGATGAGTTTGTTTTTACATTATTCGCTCTCTTACTATTTTTCCTCCACTTTTTCACAAAACTCATGCGAAAAATAAATGTGTCACTTAGCCTGGGACAGAGGGAGTGTAAGACTAAATAAAATTAAAATCAGGATAATGTCCGAGGAGCATGGATACCAGAGGAGCAGCAAGAAATGCAGAGAGAAATTTGAGAATTTATACAAATATTACAAGAAGACGAAAGAAGGCAAAGCCGGAAGACAAGACGGAAAACACTACAGATTTTTCCGACAACTCGAAGCCCTCTACGGCGGCAGCGAAGATCCAGCACCTCCTCATCCCAACCTGTTGACAACTTCAAAGGTCTCCGACGCGAGCCTCAGCCTGTCGAACTACTCAGAAGCCGACACGAGCTCATCCGATGACAGCCATGGCGGGTGGAAGGCTAAAATTAGCGATTTCATCGACGCGCATATGAAGAAGATGATGGAGAAGCAGGAGGCGTGGATGGAGAAGATGATGAGCGCGATGGAGGAGAAGGAGAGGGAGCGGGCGGCGAGGGAGGAGGAGTGGAGAAAACACGATGCGGCGAGGATAGAGAGCGAGCGCGAGTTCTGGGCGAGCGAGCGCGCGTGGATTGAATCGCGCGACGCGGCGCTCATGGACGCGCTGCACGGACTCACTGGGAGCGGCGTCTGGCCGGAATGCGAGATCAGCAGGCTGATGCAGCTGACGGAGGGGAAATTCGAGGAGGAGATGGTTTGGGAGGAGATCGCGAGCAAGATGTCGTGTTTTGGATATGAGAGGAGTGCTTCGGTGTGTAAGCAGAAATGGGAAAGCATCCATAATTATGTGACCAAGAAGAGCAAACATTATTGCGATCAAGGGAATATAAGCTTAAATCAGAATCAGAATCCGAACCCGAATCCGAATCCGAATCAGAATGCGGCGGCTGGCATAAGCGAGAGCTGCTTCAGGTACTTCATGGGAGATGATTATGGAAGGATCATCGACTGAGATCAAGGATGCTTCAATAATTGGGTGAAAATCTAACTAACTACTACATGTGTTAGTTTGAAGAAGACCTAATTGATGCTACTTTGTAGTAATATTGATTTAAGCTTTTGATAATATATGTGTCTTTTTTTGGGGTCGAATTTTTTTTTCTGTTGAATGATTGAATTACTTTCACCAGGAACTTATCTAGTTTTACTTTTATTATTATTATTATTATAATTGTTATTAAGATGGGGTTGTTTCCTGTAAATGTACTGTTTGACAGCTGCATTAATATTAATTTTAAGATTTACTATTAGAGTACGTGTTTATGTGCGGTGGATGGGATACATGAAAACATTAATCTTTTTTTCTGGTTCCTTTCTTTTGTTTACATTAAAAGCTGAGTCCTGTATACATTGATTGATGGGGTTCAATATAATTCCTCGAGAAGTTATTATGAAATAAAGTTACTCCATAATAAAGTTACTCGTCCACGATTACAAGTCCATGTTTGGCAAGGCAAATTTTCAGAAATGGAGTAAAAAATGGATGACAAATGGCTAGTAGAAGGTGAGTAGTACATTTATATACTAGCTTTATAATTAAATATGAATGAGATAACTTTAGTAGAATATAATGAATATGATTGGGAAGTTTTATTGAATTAATTTAATATTTTTATGTTATGGATATCTATGATTTGCGAGTTTAAAATGATACTATAAAACTCAGTTATATATAAAAATTGATATGCGGTAAAAAAAAAGTAGTAGTAACATTTGTGTTAGATATACTAAAAAATGTTTGCAATCAAATGTAATGATGTTTCATAAATAGACGTGTCCACAGTAAGATTTTTCTTAAATGTATACATTTGTATGTTTATATCTCATTTTAATCTAAACGGATTTGTACTTTAAAAAGCTTCTACATTGTAACTTATTTTGAATAGGTGCAAACGTAGCTTACTATCTAAAATTATTACTAAAACATAGTACTACTATGTTACATGAAACAGTTTATTGCTCTGTCCATCGACAATGATGTTTTAGGAAATTAAAATTAGATTTAATAAGTGAAACTGAAAAGGAGATAAGTATATGAACACAAGAAACTATCCTATTACAAATTTTTTTTTAAATTCATAATAAGTAGTACTCCCTCCGTCCCAAGGTATTAGACCAACTTTCCTTTTTGGGATGTCCCAACATATTAGACTCATTTCCTTTTTTAGCAAAAAGCATCTATCTTATTTTATTCTCCACCTACTTTTTTCTCTCTTCTCTCCCCTACTTTTTCCCTCTCTCATACTTTACTCTCTCCACTTTAATTATTTAAATATCAATTCCTTAAATCATGTGCCCAAAAGAAGTGAGTCTAATACTCCGGGACGGAGGGAGTAGTATGCAATGACAGTTTTTACTGTTTTTTATGAGTGAAAAAGGTACAATGATGTCTAACTAGAGTACCCAATTTTAATAGTTTCTGTAAGGTACCCATAAAATCAAAATGTGAATATGAGGAAGTAATAATTGAATTATATAGTATTATGTCATGGTGAATGACAAATGTCAAGGCGAAATAATTGGAGAAAATATGAGAAAATGCTTAGAAAATTGGAAACTAACTGTTTGAAACCGTTCTCTGCATTCCTTACTCATGTACGTGTTCTCAAAATTTAGTACCATGAAATATTGTATACATAAAACTAATCTCCTTGGGTATTAGTATTTATTTATAATGCAAATCTATTGATAATCTAAAGTTCATTGTCTTTTAAGGTGGTGTTCGATTGGCAAGATTATATCCCATTATTACATTGTATTATGTTTGGTTCATGAGATTGAATTTTATGACATAATCTTAGATGGATAGTCATATGATAATTATTCAAAGTCAATCCCCTCCTACTATTTAATTTTACAATTTAATCCTAAATTATACGTTTCTTATATTCAACCAAACACCATGCGCCTAATAATATATGTGTATATTTCGTTCTGCATGATGTTGTATCATAATATAGTAGGCATAAGATAAGACTAAAATCACTGACATATCGGAAACGCATATGCTTTATCAAACCTACTAGTACTACTATTTTTATGTTTATCTATCATGAACCTGACATAAATTTAATCCCTTACACAATACTTATTTTAATCCCTTGCACAATACTTACTTTACTAACAAAAATATCACAAAGCATATTCCATTTCATGTACATATATCAACACTACAGATACACAAAAGTGCAGAAATACGTTTATAAATTCTTTGAAAATTCATGCTATGATTACATTACAAAACATGATAATGATATATATTCATGAGCTAGATAGGATTAATTAATTCACATATACTGTATAGTCTGACGCATTGTCATATAGATTGCTTATGTAACACTTAAATTGGACATGTTTTATGCCAATTCAATCTTACTGAGAACTTCCATTTTTAATATATTTTGTAAAAGTGTATACATAATAACTCCAACAGAAGTTTCATTTAAAGAATGCAGAGTGCTGACTTTTTCTTCTGATAGTTGGAAGCTTTGGTACTTCACCAGCTCATTCAGATGAACAGTTAGAGAGAGAGAGAGAAGATCTGTTTCTCTCTGGTGTACAACATGCACCTCTGCTAATCTTGCTTCCTCGTTTTCTTTCATTTAATATGGTCTGAAGTGAACTGTACAAAATAAATTATTGTGAACTTTTTTTACATATATACTTGGTTGTACACACATTAATGTGTGCTTGTGCGTGTGATGGGAGGCAACGAATTCATGATTTGATTGAAATGACACCACATTTGGCATCGTTGATAAGCACATAAATTTGAATCAAGGAAAAGGTTGGATTTCATCAAACTTTTCCAGATATTATGTTTCTCCTGAAATTTGTTTCTAATGGAATTGGAATTTGATTTTTCAGTCTGTTTTGAAAGTTGTAGCCTTCATTTGTACCAACATACATAAACTTTGCTCATACTACAATAGAATGAAAAATAAAAATTTAAATAGGGAATACTACATATTAGAGATTTAACTAGTGTTATGGAATCTTGTGACTCATAATTTCACAAGTACACGAGAATCTCAATCCTCCTTGCAAATTGATTAATTAAGGAACCAGTTAGTTAGTTCTTGGCAACATCAAGTTACAATGTAGCCTTCCTATAGTAATACTAGTGTGAAGTTTGTGGCCATTTTCAGTAAGCCCAATCACATTTGGTATCAGGCCCAGTATCCACTTCTATGTTGATGGCCCAATTTGTTGAACCCTAGCCACGGGTCACTTGCGGAGTGGTTTGTGCTCACCGACTCCTGTTTACTCGGTGACTTCTTTGATTCATCTCATTCACTCATTCTCACATACTCTCTCTCCTCTCTTTAGAGCGACGATTCCCTTTCTCTCTGCAAATTAGGGTGTCCATCTTATCTTCTTGAAGCCTCCTCCCCGTGCGTAAGCTTGAGAGTCATTTACCTTGCTCCTCCTTCGCGTGTGTATACACCGCGTGTAACACCCCGCCCTCCTAGGGTATAATAAATTCGGCGGTCGTTACCTGGGCGACTTAAATGCGACATGAAACAAGGCTAGGGTTTCATTGAAAGAGATTTGACCTAGGTATTTAATAACTAATAAGACAATAAAACAAGGTTTAATCAAGAATAATCAATGAAGAGTGGATAACATAAAAGACGATCAAAGACAAGGGTTCGGCTCGAATTCAACAAAAACACAAGATGTCTCAAATCAAGAAATAAGTTCAAAACGACTAAGAGATAATAATGAGTTTCAAAAGAATTAGCGGAAGCATCCAAGAGAAAGTGAAACCATGTATGGAGACACGACTACACTCGAAATTCAAAATATTCATCTTATTAATTAATTTTGCTCAACACCCGCCAACGCTCGTCGCCATTCAACCTGCACATAAGGAAAACACATGCAGGGCTGAATATTTTGAAATACCCAGTGGACTCATGCCAAAACATTTTATTTAATAAGTTATGCCACCCTTACCATAGTGAACTCGAGTTTTAAGCAGTTATAAAAGAATATCACGAGTATCACAAAAATATTTTCATAGACAGGCTAGTCAAACAACTCCCCAATTTCCTCATCGATTTCCACAATCACAATCACAATCTTTTCATGGTGCGACGAAAGCGTGGCCACGCTTTTCGCCCACGAGACCGACCGACTAGCAAGGACGGCTCCCGATCCCACCTTGTACACAGCCTGGTAGGGTTTGCGGCCCATACTCAGATCCGAATTCGTTTAAACATATCTATAGCCATTGTAGCCATCAAAGATCTTTCAACGCTCCTACTAAAATAAAAAACCGTGCTTCTATCAGGAGTTTGTCGATCGATGGCCTATTTATGCTATTTCTGGGGCTCCTAACCACCAATCACCAATCAGGCAAATCAGACATTCCTCCACCGATCAGACCCTTGGCTTCGACCGGAAAAGAAGTTTATTTTCCACACCAACGTCATCTTATTTCAGTAAGGCTTAGAAATAATCGGACTGACATTGCAACCTTTCACGATAGGTAGTCTAAGCCTATCTAGGTTGTGAAATTATTCTTTTTCTTTGTTTAGAACTGACCGTGTTACCTTAAAGTGAACGACGCCCACAACCGGTCTACTAAAACAAAGACTTAGACTTTGTTAAGTTACTTATACATTTAAACATGTAATAAACATCCATTAAATGTAAAACATAACAACATTATAACAAAAATAATCTGTTTATTCCATTGGAAAATAAAATAAGAGTTTCAACAGTATTCAATCACTCGAAAGGTGATTTCTAGTATACAAACTCTAACAACATGCACACATATATTCCACATCTCCTTTATCCCACTTTCTCTCAATAAAGATGCATGAGGGTTCAAGAATACCGATTAATCGGTTAGAAGAAGAAGAAGAATTAATATTAAAAATACCTTTTCTTGAGAAAAACGAACGGTAGAAACGAAGTAAAGACTTGGTTCTTCAAAAATCTTGAAGCTCAAACTCTAATTCTTCTCAAAGGATGGAGGATTAATGGAGAAAAGTAGAAGAAAATTGAGAGAATGTGATGAGAGAGAGGGGGCGTGTAATATGGAGTAGGGGGCGAAAATTTTAGGGTCTAGGGTTGGGTTTTTGCTCTTATATAGGCTTCAATAAAATCTTTAGGTAATTAAATAGAATATTTGGAAAGATTTCATTCTCCACAATTAAATAAATAAATATTTTGGAGTAGGGGAGAAGAAATAACAAAAATGGACTAGGGTATCAAGGCATGTAGTTTTCGAAAATTATGGCTTCAATATAGCCAAGATTTTGTTTTGGTATATTTTCCGGAGTAGAATAAAATATCACGGAGCAACAATAAAAATAAAAATTCTCCCATTGATGAAGGGAAAATAGGCGTGTAATTTGCCTTTTAAATAAGGAACGGATTTTGAATATTAACTAAAATAAGATATGGCAAGATCTTTTTGAGGTATGGTAAGGTTTACTAGAATATTTGATTTTAGGTATGGAAGGAAATCAATAAGGAATCAATTAAACAAGTAAAATAATATTTCCTTCCCAACATAGGTGATTTTCGAAAATCACCTAGGCACTAAGGGGGTCGATTTTCTCATAAAAAGGAATAATTGGGTTTTGGATTTAATTTGGATAAATATCCCAAGAATTAAATTAAATCCGGAAAAATAGGATTTTCACAAATAAAAGGAAGGGGTTTCGAGAATTTCAAATGAATAAAGGTGGTGTAGCCTTTATGGAAATTTCTTAATATTCTCACTCACCCTTAAACAAATAATTCACCACATAAATCACCTTTAATTCAAATATTCACATGCCACGTCATATAATCAACAAGTTTGACTTTTCAAACTTCCAACGCAAAAACCCTAAACTCGACTAGGTCATAATTTCGTTCCTCAATTAATTTCACGTTTCCTGAGTCATAAATTAAGGAATTAAATTTTTGGCTGTAAAATTAGGGTTCGAAAAAGTTGGGGTGTTACACCGCGTGAATAAGGGATTTGTAGTGGGAGGCTGTTGTGGGAACCTTTGGTTTTTGGTCTTACAGTTAGAGCATCTCCAACAAGGAAGGATAAATAAAAAAGATATATCATTTATATACCTCATCAAAAAGTGAAATATACATTTCTTAAAAGAAACATACTCCAAAGGAAAAAGGTATATTTATAGGTAAATGATTTTTTAAACATAAAATAATAATACAAAATGCATTAAAAAACATGAAGTGTGATACCTTCTCAAATACCTTCTCCCTTGAAGAATGGTTTTTCATGAAAAGAAGGCAAATATGGTAGTTATAAAATTTTACCTCTCCACACCTCTTCATTGAGAGCATCTCCAAGGGGAGAGGTAAAAGTTATATAACTACCATATTTACCTTTTTTTCATGAAAAATCATTCTCCAAGGGGAGAGGTAAATGGAGAAGTATTATACATTTTCCCATTTTGAAGATGTATCTTTACCTCTCCATTAATGGAGAGGTAAAATTTTATAACTACCATATTTGTCTTCTTTTCATGAAAAACCATTCTCCAAGGGAGAAGGTATTTGAGAAGGTATCACACTTTATGTTTTTTAATGCATTTTGTACTATTATTTTATGCTTAAATAATCATTTACCTTTCTATATACATTTTTCCTTTGGAGTATGTTTCTTTTTGGAAGGGTATATTTCACTTTTTGAGGAGGTATATGGATGATATACCTCTTTTATTTACCCTTCCTTGTTGAAGATGCTCTGATGGAGAGGTAAAGATACCTCTTCAAAATGGAAAAAGGTATAATACCTTCTCAAATACCTCTCCCATTGGAGAAAGATTTTTAATGAAAAAAAGGTAAATATGGTAGTTATATAACTTTACCTCTCCATTTACCTCTCCCCTTGGAGATGTTCTTAAAACGACTGTGGTTCTTGTGGTGTGCGAGAAAGCTCATGTGTTGGTGTGAATGTTGTCGTGGTAATTTGAGGTTTCATCTCATGTGGCCTCAAGTGTGGATGAAGATATAGGGTTTTCGATGTGCTAAGCTTGACAGATTGTGATATGTATGTCTACTTCCCTTGGTGTAAATCGGCTCCAGCAAATCGGAGTTGGCTGGATATTGTGGGTCGAATATCAAAGGATCTGCAGTTGTACTCGGTGCAACCTGGGCCACCTTAATATTGAGTTTACTAATTTGTTCCGGTTCCTATATCATTTGTATTTCTTGTGTCTTGAAATTACTAACAGTTTGCAATTGTGTTTTAGGATAATTCTCTTGAGACTAACTTTTGTTTAGATCTTTTTCTTTCTTGATTTGTTTTGTGAGGGTTGGTCGCCTCAGTGTTAGTAGGGATAGCCGCATTGTATCAAACATTTGGTTGTCCTGTAGCCACGTTGTATATCAAACACTCGGTTGATCTATGCCTAACAACTACGGTTGTGTTTTACCCTGAAAGTTGGTATTTTGTCCAAAGAAAATACTCTCTCTGTCCCATTAGAAATGAAACGTTTTACTTTTTAGTTTCTTCCATTAAAAATGAAACATTTCTAAAAATGGAAACAATACTTTATTTACTTTTTCTTCTCTCTTACTTTACTCTCTCTTCATTAACTCACAAAACAACACTACCTAAAATCCTGTGCCGAAAAGCAAATGTTGCATATTTAATGGGAAAGAGTAAGTATAATGAGAAGTCGGCTTTATCCCACCGAGTAGTTGGCTTATGCAGGTTCTTCCAGAAAACTCACAATCCGAGCAATTGTTGGGTTGGATCACTGAATGGTTGGAAACCCAATTGGTTAATAGTCATCTTGTGTTCTTTATTTTGAGTCTAACTTCGCCTTATATATTTTGGGCATATTTCCTTCACAATCTCAACACAATGATCAAAATACCATTAAGGGCATCCATAGTAGTGGACTTAAAACTCGCCCCAAAATCTACCACCACTCATATTTTTTTTCCATCAGCCCCAAAATCCGCCACAACATTTTTCACCCTGTTTTAAAAATTAAAATTAGTGAATACAATAAACTAGAAAAAAAAGTACAAAGAGGAACAAACTAGAAATAAATAGCAAGAAACAAACTTCAGCAAAATTAATTTCTTTGATCATATCTCGTTGGAGTTGAGCATGGGTTTGCTCCTCACGCATTTTAGCCTATTGAAGAATAAACTCCTAAAATTAGAACGGTGCACCCTGATGTTACGGCTCATTGGCTACATCGGAGCTAGGTCCAGCATCCTCATCCCCGACTATTATGTTATACATAATGATGTATACATACATTATAATAGACATACAAAATTTGTACGAAAAACACATCGGGCCTTTCACTATTGCGTAGCGTGATTCAGCACAACAAATGTCCGCTTGACATACTTTCGTGCAGCCTCTTTCCTTTGAGCAAATAAAACGCTCTTCTACTTAGTTGGGAAAGTAATCAACTTCACAAATAGGGGCCACCTCGGGTATATGTCATCAGCAAAGTAGTACCACATACTCATTCCGTCCATGAAAAATAGAGCACTATGAATGGCACGAGTTTTAATGTAGAATTGGTAAACTAAGAGAGAATGGAAAAAAGTAAGAGAGAAGTAGTGTTAGTGAAATGTGAGGTTCATATTATTAGTAAGAGATAAGGAAAAAAAAGTAAGAGAGAAGTTGTTGAAAACTTTCCTTTTTTGGAATGTGTTCTATTTTTTGTGGACAACCAAAAATGGCAAATGTGATCTATTTTTCGTGGACGCAGGGAGTATAACATAGTTGGGTCTTTGCTGTGAATTCGATGGTCAGGGCTCTACCATTGCATTGTTTGTTGACATTGATATCGTTGTTAGAAATGGCCACATTGAAGTAAGCATGACATATCCAAAGTCGTTTGTCAACAACGGCTTCGAGAATAATCGTCGGGTGGGTTCCTCTGTTTACATGGTCGCAAAAAAAAATTCAAGCCCAAAGCATTCAATCAATACTTCCTTGTGTCCCCAAAAATCCGAGAGTCATGTCGTGCAAATTCATCAGGGGTTGGACATCGGCAGCGGTCCCCTTTTGCAAATATGTATCACGGAATGCCTCCACAACTCCACAAAAAAATTTCTTCAAGCACTCGCGCCCTAGTTGTACTTGTATCAGCGACATGGATATACTCATCAAATTGATCTGTTGTGCCTCCATAAGCCAACTGCTTAACTGCAGTCGTGCACTTCTGCATCGTCGAGAGTCCGAGTCTACTGGCATCGGGACAATATTGGAGGTAATCTTCACGTCTCGCCAACGTTTTTGCAATGTGTAAGAAAAGGGAACAACACATTCTGAAACGACAATGAAAAACTTCTTCGCCTTACTATGGTTCGTCAGCAAAGTAGTCTGCGACTAGCCGTTCGGCAGCCACGATATGCTCTTGGAACACGAATTCCTACTGGTGGATTAACCTAGGTAACTGTTGTTTTCATTGTTGCAATACCCTCTCGTTATATTATTGACCATATTCCAACATGAACTGGTCTAAATAATCCAAAAATTCGTCGGTGGATCCATTTGGAAATAGAAGTGAATATAGAATAGAGAAATAAATGAGATGAGAAGAGATTGGAGTAAAGGGATGATGAAATGAGGTGTGAAGTGGTGTATCTATAGAGTACAAATCATGAATATAATATTTTTTAAAAATAAAATTTGAGGCGGAACCACGCGCAATAGCTTCGCGGCAACCGCTGTGCCCAAGAGAAGACTACTCGGACCCCATTCGCCATTCCATCTACAATAGTGTCGCAAAATCCGCCAGATGCGACCGAGCAACGGTGCTATTGCGCATGCCCTGACAAGCTTAATTCAAGCAATAAGAAGTCAAAACATGTCAAGCCAATACCCTAAAATAGTTAAAAATCTGTATGGATGAACGCTTGATACGAGAATTCGCAACTAGCTACTTTTCTGACGGAAGAGGAAAGCTTGATACGAGAATTTAGCAAAATGCGATTAGAAGTGATAAGGGCACCCGAAACAGTGGAAGGGCGAATTGCCACTTTGGTAGTTAAACCAGATCTGAAAATGAGAATCGTTGCAGCGCAACGGATGGATGCGGAACTAGAGGAAATCCGAATTGAAGTGAGAATCGGTGAATCCGAAAAATTTAGTGAGGAGTCCGACAATGCCCTCACCTTTGAAGGAAGACTGTGCGTACCAAACAACGAAGAACTTAAGAACGAAATTATGAGTGAAGCTCATGAAACTTCATACACTGCTCACCCTGGAAGCACGAAGATGTATCAAGACTTGAAGAAGTCCTTTTGGTGGAACGGCATGAAGAGGGATATCGCGGCATTTGTGGAACGTTGCTTAGCCTGCCAACAGGTGAAGGCATTACATCAACGACCGCATGGAAAATTACAACCATTAGAGATACCCTAGTGGAAATGGGAGCACATCGCCATGGATTTTGTGACGGCCTTGCCGAGGACCCTAAATGGGAACACCGCAATCTGGGTTATTATAGATCGACTTACCAAGTGTGCACACTTCATACCAATTCCAGTAACCCATGGATCGAGCAAGCTGGCTCGGATTTACATAAAGGAGATCGTGCGATTGCACGGAGTCCCAGTGACAATTACGTCCGATCGTGACCCGAAGTTCACATCAAAATTTTGGATTAGTCTACAGCGCGAGCTTGGAACACGATTGAATTTTAGCACGGCGTTTCACCCGCAATTCGATGGGAATCCGTACTACCGCTGATTGAATTTGCTTAGCTTCCAAGCAACAATCAACATGGCGCCATATGAAGCCTTATACATAAGAAAATGTTGATCACCGCTCTACTAGGATGAAGTTGCCGAGCGAAGGGTGCTAGGACCCGATGCAGTCGAAGAGATGATTGAAGTCGTTTGACAAATTCGTGGGAGGATAAAGGAAGCCCAGGACAGACAAAAGTCATACGCTGACGTCCGACGAACCGACTTACAATTTCAAGCCGGCGATAAGGTTTTTCTCAAAGTGTCCCCGTCGAAAGGGATAACGCGTTTTGGTGTTAAAGGGAAATTGAAACCGCGTTTTATCGGACCTTATGAAATTCTAGAAGAAATAGGACCCGTAGCCTATCGATTGGCGCTACCGCCAAGTCTTGGAAACGTGCACAACGTCTTTCACGTATCGCAGTTGCAGAAGTACGTGTTCGACCCGAAACACGTGATTCACTACGAAGAAGTCGCGTTGAATCCCGACTTGAGCTATGAAGAGAAACCCCAGATGATCTTGGACCGAAAGGTTCAGAATTTGAGAAATAAATCCATTGCTAGCGTGAAAGTACTATGGAGAAACCACGAATATGAAGAAGCCACGTGGGAGCTGGAGGACAAAATGATGGAACTGTACCCGGAACTCTTTCCATAAAGGTACCAAATTTCGGGACGAAATTTCTTTTAAGGGTGGTAGAATGTAACACCCCACTTTTTTGAACCCTAATTTTTGGGTTATAAAATTTTTGCATTAAATGCCTTAAATAATATGATATGTGGATTAATTGATGAGTGATTATTTGCATAGTTTTGTTATGACCTAATTGTGATTTGGAATTGAGATTGAGTTGAATAGTCAACTTATGGATTATATGACGTGGCTATTGAATAGTCAAAGATGTGGAAAATATGACGTGGCCGTTGAAAGGTCAATGTGTTGAGAAAATGAGGTAGAAGTAAAGAAATGATTGATTTTGTGTGAATACTTGATGCGGAGTAATATAATTGTGGTGAATTATTTTCCCAATGGTTGAGTGAGATTAAATAGGATTTTCATAAATATCCTACACATATTATTAGAATTTTCGACCCTACTATTTAATAGAGAAGGAATCATATTTTTCTTGGATTTAATTATTTACTTGGGATAATTATCCGAATTAAACCCAAAGTCCGATTATTCCTAATTTATTTCATAAATTTTCGGCCCCCATGATTTTCTTCAAGGAGATTATTTTATTCTATTATTTGATCCCTTGTTTATTCTCTTCCATAAATAAGTTCAAATATCCTAGCATATCTTGCCAAATCTAAGAAGATCTTGTCATATCCTAATTAAATTAGGATTTGAATTTAAATTCCTTGTGAGAGAGGCATAAAAATCGCCTATTTCCTTTTAATTGGAGATGATTTATTATTTTATTCTACTCCGTGAAATATTTGAATTAAATCATAGGCTAATTAAATAGCCAAAAATTCGAAACCCCATTATTTCTCCTAGCAAATCACGCCAACTTCAACCAACAAATCTCTTCCAAATCTTTATTTATTTAATTGTTGGATTATATCTTGCACTCTATAAATACATGAGAAATCCTAAACCCTAGCATCACAAAATCACGCCCCCACTCTCCCAAAATTTCAAAATCTCTCTCCCACTCTCTCCAAAATTTTCTTCTACTTTTCTCCAAGATTTCTTCATCAATTGAGAAGAATTCAAGTGGAAATTCAAGAATTTGTTGAAGAATCAATGCTATTACTTGTTTCTACCGTTCGTTCTATTGAAAAAGATATTTTCTATATTAATCTTTCTACCTCTACCGATCAATCGGTGTTCTTGAGTCTACATACATTTAGATTGAGTGAAGGGAAAATTAATGGATGAATGGGATGCATGTGAGTGTGTGTGCGTGTGTGTGTGTGTGAAAACCGTGTGTGTGTGTGTATGCATGCCTCGGCGTGCGTGCACGTGGGTACGTGTGCGTGTGATGTGTATGGTGAAACACTCATGCGTGACATATTTTGATGATAAATCTGGAGTTATAGTGCGAATAAAAGCGATATGATAATCGTACTTCGATTTTGAATAGTGATATTAAAACGTATTGATGGGAGAAAGGGAAAACGTTGGGAACATGCATGATTTTTGAATCAATAATTGAGACTGATTTGTGATACACATAACTGAAAGGTGATAACTCGCGCTCGCAGCGTGATAGCAAGGGGAAGAGAATACTTACAATCTAAGCCGTCGAGGTGGGCTTTCTTTTAAAATATGGACATTGTCCTAAATCGTTATTGATGAGAATGAAATCTGTGTTATCATGCCTTGATTTATTTTGTCGTGCCTATCCCTTGTGGCTATGCCACTATTGATATAAATCGAATTCGGATCCTTGTAGAGCCGCAAACTCTACTTGGGTTAGTGTACACCAATGTTAGACCGAGTGCTGGCGTATAGGTCGGCCGGTCTAGTGACCTGGATTGCGGCCGCAGTCCTTGTCGTGTAGAATGAGGATATGGTAAACGTCGATGAGAAAAATGGTTGCGCGACCGTGATTTTGGATAAATTATATATTGTGGTGCCTCGGGCCTTTCTAAAGATAAAACCCCGGTGGACACTTGAAAATGGCATGATAACTATATTTATGATAAAACTGTTTTCGGCATGAGTCCACTGAGTATGTTTATAGTACTCAGTCTTGCATGTGTTTCCCTATGTGTAGGTTGAGCGGTGACGAGCGGGTGGCGGTGTTGAGCAGGAAATAATAATATGATCTGTTTGAAACTTCGAGTGTCGTTGTGTCTTCATACATAGCTTCACTTTTCTCTTGATTGCTTCCGCTGAGATATGATACCTATGAGGGTTTGGTTGAGTTTGAACTATTTTATTTCGTTGGAATATTGAGACTTGATATGGACTTGATTATTTTGAAACCTTGTCATTTTGGGAACATTAATTACGATAGCCCATTTTTCGTTGTATTTCATTGCTAAAGCATTATTCTTCTCTTACTTCATTGTTCATTAAATGTTTTGGTAAAATCTCTTTAAATGAAACCCTAGCCTATGATCTTTGTTGCATTTAAGTCTTCCTAGATAGCGATCGTCATATTTATTATACCCTAAAATGGCGGGTTGTTACATGACGAGCTTTACCCACACAAAGATCAAATTCGAGTTAATAGTGAACAGATCAGAAGATTTGTGGTTGAGATCAATTGAAGACGGTGAGAGAATTCAACTCTTGAATTCTTACGGTACGTAGATTATATTAAAATTGCTTGGTAATTATATGCATATAAACATATTTCTAGTTTACAATCTGATAAAGTTATATTTAGATGTAAATCTTTCAATCAAACTAAATAAATTTCCGCTGCAAAACCAACACGGCTCTCCCATTTCCTCCACTCTTTATCGCATTCGTTCCAGTCGGACGATGCCTCGCGTCTTGGTTTACTCATTGCTCGTGCAAGCGGACCTGACGATTGTTTAATGTTCTTCTATCACTTCATTTGCAGTGGGATGGAGGGACTATATTATACTCCCTCCATCCCATAAAATCGGGATATTTGAGACGGCACGTAAATTAATGCATAATTGTTAAAGTAAGAGAGGGAATGAGAATAATAGTTAAAATAATATTAGTGGATAGTGGAACCCACGTAATAATTAGCAGTGACAGACCCAGAAAATCTTGATTCTAGAAATCGGAGTTGAACATATAATAATAATATATTATTTTATTATTATTATTATTATTATTATTATTATTATTATTTTATTATTATTATTATTATTATTATTATTATTATTATTATTATTATTAAAAATATATATATATGTTGTACCTTTTTAGTAGCTTTATAGTAGTAATTGAAGTAGCACTTGATTCTTATGACTTAAAAATTCTTCCATTAAAAATAGCAGCAAATATTTTTATTATAATAAAATTCAAAGATATTACTATTTTATATAAATTAAAAAAAAAAAACAAAGCTTATGTACTAAAATTAAACAATACCATTACAGACACAGTTTATATCAATAAATAAAGATGATAAAATGAGTAAAATTAAAGATATCCAATTTTAATAGTTTAGTAGAAAATTAGTATGCCTAAGTGGCTGCAGCCGGCACAAAATTGGAAGAACAAACATGTTTGAGTTTAGGGATAAAATGTCAATAATAAAAAGGATAACTCTATGGGGAGAATGAAAATATGTTATTTTTACATAGTAGATGAAAAAGAAAAGTATTCTATTTTTATTGGACGGAGAGTGTATTAATTAAAAATTAATGTAGTTAAAAGAGTATTGGTATATATAAAATAGTCAAAGAAACGAGAACCACCCCCTTGCAAGTGGACCGTTCATCATTGTATGATTTCACGACACTCTTTACTTGACACCCATTACGCGCAGCCCCCACAACGCGTTACGCATTCGTGGTGTTTCCGCGGGACATGACCTCTCGTGTTGCCAGAAGCGGAGTTACGTAGGAATCTAGAGGGACCATGAACCCCTAGCAATTTCAAATTTTAGTTTGTCCTATAACTTTTAAAAATGTCCATGATCCCCTAGATTTGACCAAACTTTGTGGGTTATTTTCTTCTATTTTCCCATATTGACGGCTGCATTACCGTTTTTGTGACATTGTCGGCTCTTTCAACAACAGTTGATTTTAACGAGAACCACAATATATATCACTCTTACTTTTATATATCAATCTCTAATTATTTCTCTCGCATTATTCATTTATCTCGCATCCTCTTAATTTCGCCACTACTTCCAACAACACTAACAAAAAAAATTGCCCCAACATTAATATCTTGGCTCTGCGTGTTGCAGAAGCCCTTGTGGTCCAATATTTTGCCGATGTTCTTGTTACAGAAAGTTGGCCTTAAAAATTAGGAAAGCATTGCAAAGGGCCAATTCTAAGAAATTAAATGGACCCATCCCATTGTTTTGCTTCCAATTGACTCCAAATAATAATTGAAAGGTTGATAGAAATAACAGCGACATAAATGCGAAAATTGATGGATCAGTCAGTTATGAAATGAAAAAGAAATCACAGCAGCAAAATTGTACGGCAACTATTGAAAAAGTGTGGTGGTATTTAATTTTTTTTTTTTACTGCAATCTCTAAAATTTCACATGTAATTAATCGTTCCATTTTGTGCAGAGTGGGTTGCCCACTTGTATACTCATCTTCGAATCAGAAGAAAACTGATAATCCATTTTTATGAATATTATTTTCAGTGGTACACACAATGGATTTTTTACAAACCAGACCAGACCAGACCAAACTAGACAGTTTAGGAATTGACAGTCAAATAAAAACCTGAATTTTGCAGCTGTCTCAAATACTTCGTTAAAACCTGTCCTAAAACTCAGTATATTACGTAATCGCTTAGTATTATTGCAATTTTACATCAATATTTTTTTGAAGAGTGGTTCCATTTTGATTTGACTAGCTACTGACATATCTGAAAAACGGTCTTGCCATTCTTAGAACTCATCTTCTCATATTCCTGATTTAGCAGTATTCCTGTGTTGGTTTAGTATTTGTTTATTTTTGCATGCAGTAGTTATAATCCAGCACCTTCTATTGCTACATCTTTAGGAAAACGAATCTACACTAATTCACGAAATGACTAGGGAATTGATTTGACCATGACATGATATTTACAAGCTGATTTCGTGTGACCAAAGCTATTTTGTATATACTGATTCTATACCATAACAAATTTCAAAACTTAAGTTATACTCTCCCTCTGTTCGTGGAGTCATTTTGTCATTTTGTCATTTTGGTACGTTCCAAAGTAGTGAAGTCATTTCTCTATTCAGTAAAAGTCAACATATTTCTTCTCACTTACTTAATATCTCTTATTTATTCTCTCTTCATCCTCTATCTTTTTTATTTTCTATTTTATTTTTCATTTTACTTAGTCTACTTAACACAATTTTTATTAATCTTCCTGCCGAAAATAAATACCTCCACTAACTATGGAATGAAGGGAGTATGTATCCAAAATCGATCCACATAGTAAATACATGGGAGTAGAGGGGCTAAAGTGAAATAAATAAGAAAAGTACTACCATGTAAAAGTGTTGATTGAGCGCCCATACTGCACAATGGTGGGAACTAATATGGGCTCTTTTTATACAAATTTATATAGAAAGTATAAGCTGATAAGAGACAAAAATAGCATTGGTACTATGATAATCCCTAGTTTTAGCTATCAAGGTATAAGGAATGGCCGAATGGGCACCACGACATATGGACACGCATATACACTTTTAGCCACAAAGTTACGTACTCACGAGTTAGAGAAGGAAAATACGAACCCATATTTCTGGCTACTTTTACACCCACGCCCTTCTATTGGATCCGGATCTCGAACAAGTACAAATTAAATTCTCATTCTTGAATCCAGATGGTGTATCTTTTTAACACATCAAGTTTAATTCACTTTCTCCGTCTAAAAAGAAAATAGACAGTTTTACTATTTTGGGTTGTATCTCAAAATTAGACAAAATCTAAATATAAAAAAAAAATTAACAAATAATAATCTTACATGACCAAGTAGTTAGTTCGGCCTGGCATTAACATTCTAGTTGGACACAGACCAGAGTTTGGGCTAATTGAAATAAACATTGCAATGGGCTTATATTAGTACCCCAATTTGGGCCCAAGCACATTGTATAATTTATCTCTTTTGCAATAGATGGGATTATAAAATTAGATTAATTATAAAGAAAACAACCACACAAAAGACTAATTCCAGAAATTCCTCTGATAAACCATAATAAGAAAAAATTTGGCAAAATAGTTCAAACCCAAAAAAGCCGCTGATAAAAGTAGAAAAAACAACTTAACCATTTCCCCAGCAAAGATGTTCCTCGAAACTTATTAAAACAGGAGTCTAGCGACGATGAAAATGAGCACACAATAGTACATAAATGCAACAAACTAGTTATGTTATGCTCTCTCCTTTCAACCGAGAAAATCAAAGGGAAGCCTCATTAACTGAATCTAGTACTTGTAGTCCTTGACGTGGAGGCTTTCAGAAGCACCCTCGCTCAAGGGGCTGTCGCCCTGGTACGTTCCAAGTGTCGCTTCCGAGTTGGCCTTGCACCTTGTAAGCAATGCAGCCTGAGCCTTTCCAACATTCTCCACCTTGCCGGCCCACGCCTTGAGGGTGCTCTGTTGTAGAGCACGTCCAAACGAGAAAGACAGGGTCCATGGCTTCTTCGTCTTGAGCTTGTTCATCGCGTTGAGGTTGCGGGTGGCCTCTTCCTCACTCTGTCCACCAGACAAGAAAACGACAGCCGGGACGGCAGGGGGCATTGTTCGTTGCAAGGCACGGACAGTGTACTCAGCAACCACCTCAGGGGTGACCTTGGGAGCATCAGAGCCAGGGGTGACCATGTTTGGCTTCAACAATGTTCCCTCCAACAGGACGTGGTGGTCATTGAGGGCCTTGTAGCAAGCAGCAAGAACACGCTCTGTCACCTCAGCACACTTGTTGATGTCGTGGGGGCCATCGACAAGGATCTCGGGCTCAACAATTGGCACCAAGCCATTCTCCTGGCAGATGATGGCATAGCGGGCCAGACCATTGGCATTGTCATTGATAGCAAGCTGTGATGGCTCATTGGCACCAATCTTCAGCACAGCCCTCCATTTAGCAAAACGGGCACCAGCAGCATAGTATTGTTGGCAACGCTGGGCTAGGCCATCAAGACCTTGGGTGGTGGTCTCGCCGTTGGTTCCAGCAAGCTCAACTGTACCCTTGTCGACCTTGATACCAGGAAGAACACCACCCTCCTTCAACACATCAACAAAGGGCTTGCCTACGAGTATACAAACATATATGTGAGATAATTTATTTAATCCTCTTTCAACAGAAAAATAGCCATTCCAATATGATTAACTGATTTCATAGTCTTAGAAAAAAATATGCATTTACCAGCAGCAGTTTTCTGGTAGAGAGTCTCCTCAAAAAGGATCACACCACTCAGGTATTGAAGGGCACCAGGGGCGCAAAAAAGAAGTTCACGTAGAGCCCTCCTGTTTTCCTCAACATTCTCAACATTGATGCTTGATAAGCGCTTGCCAATTGTTCCAGTAGATTCATCAGCAGCAAGAATACCCTTTCCAGGGGTACCAATGTATGCAGCATTGGCAATAAGCTCATCTGCAAATCAAACATAGTTTAAATAATGTGGGAGATGAACATGTAAACCAACAAAATATCCCCAAACGAAAAACTTAAATCAGGCCATAACATGTCGAAAGATTAAGGTATCCCAATTCAACCTACAAGGTTCCTAGGGCAGATCCAAACAATTGAAGAAATGTAGATATACAACAGCATCTAGACTAGTTAGATAACCAAATTTAGCAGCAGCAGCAGCATTTAAAGGAAATCATGAATCGATTAACATAAAACCAACACCATTAAGAATAAGTTCGCTTAACATAAAACCAACACTAACAATCATGTAATACTAGTATGTTTGCTAAAAAGATGATAAACATACAAAAATCATCGAAAGTCACAAAATTCACGATAGCAGCCTACTTCGGATCAAAGAACAAAAACAAGTTTAAAGGAACAATAACAACAAATTAGAGATCAAAAGCAACTATATCTAAAGCTTCGGATCGTCGAAAAGACGCTGGTAAAAAGCACACCTTCGTAACTAATAAAGCATGAATCAACTATAAACATAGATCGTGACAATATTTAAGCAATTAGAGTAAAAAATAATCGATACTCAGTTGAATCCACTTCGCACCATCAGATTATCTACAACTGAACACAACATCGGACTACACAGAGTAGTATACCATCAGATTTAAAGGAAAATTTTCAGAAAATAGCGTAGAATTTCAGATCTGATAGATAAATCGACAAAACGAATAAAATTAGCATAATTATCTTAGATCCCTTAATAAAAACCAAATTGGTACTAAAACGGTGTTTAGAAAGTTCAAAAAAGCAGCATAGGCTGAAAATCTTACCAGCGTACTTTCCGCGGTAGGCAGTCATGGTTGCAGATTCAATATGTTGAGAGAAGAACAAGAGGAAGATGCAGAGACTGAAATGAGACTTGGGTGTGAATAAGGTGGGTGGGGGTAGGGGTTTTTATAACAACAAAGGGGTTTTGGGGTTGATACATCGATTTATTCGCACCCTTCTTCGACCCCTCCTCCAAGAAAACTCCTTTCATTTATGATTTATTTCCTCTTTTACTATATTGCCCATCTTATATTTTGGGCCTTTTATATAGTCCATCTTTTAATTAGTTTTTTCATCCCAAAAATAAATAATACTAGTATATAAAAAAAAATTATAACGTTTTTGACTTACTGTTAATTTAGGGCATTATATATTAAATGTACTTCATTACTTATTCGACTAATATTTTTTCTCTAAAAAACTAATTCAAGTATTATATGGAGTATTATGATAGTCTATAGATAATTTGTAGAGGACCTATTAAGTTAATATTGAGTGATTATATGTAATTTTGCAGTGGATCTATTAAACTAATATTGATACTGACTGATGAAATGTAATACTATTATTATCTACAACAACGAAAAAAAATGCACAAGTAGGAGGAGGATATCATAATCCATTTCTATCAAATCTACATCACTCAAATATTCTAATTTTTTGTTCACAAAAACAAGATATTGCTTTCTTTTTTTATGCTGTGGAGTTATTCTTATGCTCTATCTTAAACAATTGGAACAAATGATATAATAAATGCTACTTTCCAAATGAAGTTGGACATCGACGTGTTCGTGAGCTTTATTCTCAAAAATTATTAATTGAAAATTGCCACCTTCTTGATTTAATTAATGAGTAACACAACCTGTGATGGGCTTGCCTGATACAGCCGGCCCAATTTGGTTATGAGGGTTATTTTTGTAATTAAAGGGGGAAATAGTATGCGCCAGTTGTTTGGTGAGAGGGTCAAAAACAGCAAATGGGAAAAAAGGGTGGCCCCACATCACGAGGCCGTTTTACTTTTGCTTGAGCCACCTAACAAACCTGCTTATCCCAAATGCCGGTTATGATGCTTGTGGAGTTTGTACAATATATGAGTTTGTATTTTAACTTTTCAACACAATGTCAACACAGTGTAAAATTTCAAGATTTTGACGTCAACACAATTTTAACACAACATCAACTGTTGACATTGTGTTGACTTTTTTGTTGCTATTATTTTATCATCTGTTGATATTTTCTAACGGTCCAGATCATAGTTTGGAGTTTGTACAATATTTAAATGTTGCATTTGATCACATTCCTTGACACCTAATATTTAGAAACTTTTCAATAGTTTGATTTTTTCCATGAACTTTGAACTTAATACATAATATCATAAACTTATATAGTTGTTTAACTTTTTTTCACCAAAAACAAAATCTAACTATGTTAAAATAAGATAGATAATTATATGTGGATTCTAGGGACTTTGTAATTGCATCATTATCATTTTTCAGTGGTAATCATATCTTATGTGATTAATAACAAATGCAATATAGTCGAATTTTGTTATTGGCGGAAACAATTCCAACAATTATTTAAGTTTATGATATTATATGTCAAATTTAAGGTTTACGGAAAAAACAAATTTTGAAAAGCTTTGCAATATTATGCAGTATCCCTTAAAAATAATTAGGGACTTGAGATGGAGTGAATAAGTAGTAGTATTATTTTAGAAAAAGGATTTCACTAAACTTACAAAATTATCCCCATTCATACTCGCGAATATCATTGGTTATCTGCATATCTCCCATCATTATGTGGATTCCCAACTTTTATCCAGAAGTCATTTATCGTATTTCTAAAGTAATAATCCCGTAGTCTATAAAAATTAATCCAATTTATAAATAATACTACAAGTTTTAATGATAAATTGATAAATAAAAGAGAAAGGAAGAAAAGAGGATAAAGTACGAGAGATAGGAAAAGTAAAAGATAATAAGAAAAAAATAGATAAAATGTGATAGAATTTTTTCAATTTTGAAATAAAATTATTTTTTATGAATATCCTAAAATGATAAAGTAAGACTATTTTTCATGGACTGGACGAAAGAAATACTAATAATTGTGAAAATTCAATATTAAATGCTTTTAATACTAATAATGAAAGAAAAGAATTTTTATCTGCAAACCAACTATGGGCGGTGCTGAAAATGGGGTGATAAATCTAGCAGCGCAGTCCTCGTTTATCTGCAAAACAACTTGTTAATCAACCGCACCATGTAACTCTAATAACCTCTTTTGATGGTTTTATCAAGTTCAAGCAAAAAAATCTTTTATAGCCAATTTTTATATTAAAATCATTTTAACTTCGGCATATAAATATTAAATTATTCTTTAATTTATTATAGAATCTTAAAAATGTTAAATATATTTTAAAATCCATCTTTTAAAATTTTGTCTTTATGACAATTTTTTAAGTTTGTATTTATATGTTCTCGCTTATGAATGGAGTATATAGGTGACAATGATCATCTGACATTGATCATTGATCATCGTGTTATCCTAATGTTGAAACTAGAGTAGAGTTGTCAATTGGGTCACACTGGCCCAGTCCAGCACAACCCAAACTAGGTATGTTTTGGTCCATGACAACCCATAAGTGAAACAAAGCAGGCTTGAGTTGGGCTTATTGGTTGAAGTGGGCTCTGAGTCAATTTTCAAACACATACTCAGCCCAAGCACAAATAAGGTCAACAGCTATAGATAGTATATTACACTCCCTCCATTCTTTAAAAATAAAAACTATTTTCATTTTAGTTTGCCCCTTAAAATTAGAAAGTTTCTATCTTAGGAAAACAATTTCTCTCTAATGAGTTGAGACTAATTCTTCACTAACAATACTTCAATCACTTTTTTCTTTATCTCTCTTTTACTTTATCAATTTTACATTAAAATCCGAATTCCTTCAAAAGTTTATATTTTAAAAAAAACATATGAAATAATTATTTATCCTTTAAATTTAACATAATTAAATTTTGTTTTCTTAATTTTTATATTAGTATAAATTTTTTACATACCTCCTTACATTTAAACTTTTTAAAAATAACTACAACAAGATAAATTGAATATACATATTTATTTAATAAATAATGATGTAATATTACATATAATTCTAAAATTATCCAACAAATGTATATATTTGAACTTGTGAGACTAATGGACCCAATTCGTGATGGGCCTGGGAAATAATTCCATGGGGTTGAATTAATTAAGTGGTCATTATCATTTGTGATTGCTCAATACGTTTGTGGCCCGCTACTTATCAAGAACCGTCGGATTGCTATCGCGTGGCATCTCCATGAGGATCACGTCTACCTAGTCGTTGGATTAAGGGTTGTGTATGTTTACTGAGATAAACTCACTCCCTCTCTCACCACCTCTCATTATGCAATGTACTCTCTCTCTCTCTCTCTCTGGATATTTTTCGTGTGCCTTCTCTCTAGAATCTTCTGTCCCTCTCTTTCTCTTCTCTGATCATCGCCGATCTTCTTCTTTGGTCACTCTCTCCCTCATATTTTAGTGAGTGATGAGTGTAGATCCTTCAACCTCTGTGTTGATCGATCGGTTTGTACAAGATCGAACGGTTGAGTTCTAGATCTGTTCATTTTGAGTAAAGATCTTCAGGCGGTTTTCTTGTGATCTGAGAGACCTATAACTTCTAGTGCCTTAGGCTGTGATTCCAAGGTGTTGTGGTGATTTCGTGTGGTAGTCGGCCGGTCTGAAGTAGCACTCAGTGGATCCCTAGGTTTTGGGGTTCGATTGGTCTCGTTGTGCCCCCTTGTGACTAGTTGGTGAAGATAGAGAAGATCTTTGGCCCTGTGAAGTTGCGTGTGCAACCTGAGCCATATCTTATTTTTTCTAACTTTGTTTCCTTTTGGTTTCTTAGTCAGATTCGTTAGGATCTGATTTCTTGTGTTACTAATACATCTATTTAGTGTGCAGATGAAGCGCGCAACTTTCTTGTCTTGGAATCAGAATCGGTTATGGGTTCTGACTAGTGCTAGGATCCTTTAGCTTGTATCTATCTAATAGATTATATTGTATTTTTTTCCCCTTTGATTGTATCTGGTCTGTGTGGTTGGGAGATTGACCATCTCCAACTTGCAATGAAATAAAATAGGTTTCGGTAATTAGTGAATCCTGAATGGTCTGATCCCTACATAACTATAACTGAAAATATTCATAAATGAATTGATCCTCTAAATATATCTATTTTATGCTAATATATTTAATAAAAATATTAAAAATACATTATAATTAAAAAAATGCTTGAAAAAATAATTTTCTACATAACCTAATCAGGCCGCTCAATCCACAAACTAAATGGGTCTAGCCTGGCTTGAGTCCAAATTTATAGAAACAAACACAACTTAATCCGCTTTGGTGGTGGGCCCGACCTAGCCTAGGCCTTGAGTTATCTAGTCGAGGCAGGTATGAGTCGGGCTGGGTCAGCTCTACCCATTTGTCAACTCTTATTTAGAGGACATTTCATTTTTGGACTTGTCTTATTTGCAAAACTTTAATTTATCTTTTAAAATGGACAATGATGTGAATCATTGCACATATACCAAACAATTAAGCTTTTCTAATACTTGTTTTTGTTGTTAAACTATGGATTAAAGACTCATGTCCACAAAAAGTTGAGGCAAAACAACAAGGACGGAGTTGTGGTGACCTTGAGGTCATGGACGGAACTACATATACTTGAGGAGGGGCTTTAGCTCCTAATGAATTCATTTTTTAAACTTTTTTCTATTATAAAGTTTTAAAATTTATTCATATCTTATGGAGTACATATCATCATATAAAAGTCCCTATTAATAATCAAAAAATTATTTTAAAGTAAAATTTTGAAAATTAAGCCCCTACTTATGTTCATTTTTGCGTCTGCCACTATTTGAGGTCATGGGTTCAAATCCGTCACCCGCTGAGAGATTTTCGGTCTTAATCTGCAAACTTGGTCAAACAGAATTAGTCGGATTACACGCGGATTTGGTACACATGTGATAAAACTAAAAAAAATGTTCTTATCTCTGCATTCATTTCATTTCTGACTCGGAGACTTACACAGGTAATAACAGTACCGAGGAAGAAATGAGATACAAGATCGCAGTACCAACTGCATAAGATAAATTGAAAAAAAGTTGCATCCTACATTGAAATATCTCAATTGGAAAGAAAAAAGACACAATAAAACAATTAGACTAATGTACACTGATATGAATTTACAAGACATCTCCTTTTCTTCCCTTGGTAATGGTCGCCAAAAACAAAATCAATCAAAACACAATAAATTCAATGAAGAGAATCCAATCAAACAAAAGCAATATATAAAACTATGATTTTTTTCTTACAAAAATTCAATCTGGATTCTTGGATGCGAAAACGAGAAATGAGAAGGCAAGGTGAAAATGTGTATCCTCCAACCAGAGCCTGCTGTCCGAACCCGTCCTTGTCCGAAACAAGAAAACAGCACAGCCAGAGGAAGGCTTGAACATCCAATCATGCACATCCCACATCAAATCGATCATCAATCCATCCAAAAAGATGCTCTGATTCCCCCTAAAATTCCACTGCAGTCTCTTCACCTCGATCACGCTCTTACCATCCACCTCAACACTCAGCAAGCCTCCCCTAAACCTTATCACAATATCGTGCCACGCCCCTCCCTCGCTGAATCTCCCCCTCGCCGCGTAAACGCCGCCTCCCGAGAGCCTCTCCCCCCGCGATATCAACGAGAACTTTTTTGGCACGCACAATTTCGTCACCTCTTCCAACTCGTGCTCCATGTCCCCGAGCGTCAGCGCCAGCTCAGAGTTGACTAACACCGCCATGTAGAAGCCGGACACGGGTTCGGGCCCTGGCCCGAACCTCGCGCGGCGGAGGTCCCACAGAACGTCGGCCGTCAATCCGCCGGAGTGGAGACGCTCCGACCCCCTTTGGCGGCGGGGAATTTTGAAGTTTCTGCTCAATTTTGGCGCGGAAAATGGGTGGTCGGAGATGGTGATGGAGAAGGCGAGATTCGGAGTGCACCAGGTGATTCTGATTAGAAACTGCTTCTCGTTGGAGAGTTTGACTTTGTAAATTGAGGCGACGGCGGTTTGAATTGAAGGAGGAATTGCGGAGAGAGGTGATGAAGAGGTGTTGTTGGTTGTGTGGTTTGATGCGCCGGAGCAGTATGAATCCGAGACTTTGATCGCGTGCTCGCTGTAGCATATCGCTATGTTTTTCATTTTTCGTTTTTGATTTTAGAAATTGGGAGGAAGATATGAATTGAGCATCGATCGGTGGTAAAAGAGGGTGTGTGTGTTCTTTGCCTTTGAGGGAAGGAAGCTGTAGATTTGTGCCTTTCTTCTGCGAGAGTCTTTTTGTAACTGAAATGATTTTGAGTGAAGAAGAAATCCCAGTTATTGGACAGGTCACCGCAGATTTATGGAGAATCCGTCGCCTTAATGTTTGCATTAATTTATATAATTCAAAACTGAAGTAGGTTTTGTAACATGACAGTTCATGTGTCTAAAAAAAGTATGCGTAGGAACATTACAGCCTAATTATTGGACTATACCAACAATGTTTATAACGTACATAAAATAATATCCATCCATATATCCAGAGGATCATATGTCAGTGACTTGTTTTTAAAAGTAAATGTGACATTATAAAGTTCATGTACGTCCTGATATGTTAGTGTTTTTATACTATTTATTTTAATGCCTTAATTATATACTCCGTATTATTTTCAAACCGATTAATCATCAAATTTACAAATTATATATAGATAAAAACCCAAATTTTATTTATTCCCTTTCCGAAGTAACTCCACAAGGTTTAACAAAAGAAAAGAGGAATAATTTGTAATATGATAAATTCGTTTACCATTTTTAATGTATAAATTAAAATATAATACTCCTTAGTCCTTTCATATCTTGGAATAAATTTCTCATATCGGATAGATGCATAATACTCCCTCCGTCCACAAAAAATGAGAAGTAAGAGATAATAGAAAAAAGTAAGTGAGAAGTAGTGTTAGTGGAATGATGTGTAGAATTATTATTTTTTGAAAACTTTCTATAAATGAATGTGCACTATTTTTTTTACGGCAAAAAATGGTAAATGTGCCCTATTTTTTGTGGACGGAGGGATATAAAAAATTATTTAGCTTCGTAAAAAAATGGATAAAAAGATATAGACATTAAATAAGGACGAAGAGAAGTATAGTAGACATAAAAAGAAATTTAACAATAGTGCATATACTGAACTGAATGATTATAGAGAGAAGTTCATGAACAAGGGATTAATTTAATAAATTAAAAGTGATATTCAAGAAGAGAGTTAATTAATTGACTAATGATTGGTCTAGCTGTCATGGAAATTTTATAGGGGAAAACCAGGATGTTTTGTTTATCATGTTTTGTGTATCATGGTTCAACTGTAGGTTGCAAATCTTTAGTTAGAGAATGAGTTGAGGTTAACTGCAGAGGTTGTCTGGGCATGCGTGGTAATGGAGAGGGATAACTGGGACCACATTAAATCCTTAACAGTGTATGAGTGCAGTATTTTCAAAAGGTAACCGGTAGGACTATTTTACTCCCTCCGTCCCATTAAATATGTAATATTTGAGAATCGTCACATATTTTTATATAGTGTTAATGAAGAAAGAGTAAGTAAGAGAGATGAAAAGGTAGAGATAGAGATGTTTCCGTTTTAGGAAACGTTTCATTTCTAAATTCTAAGAGCATCTCCAATACAGGGGAGGGTGTCGGGAAGGTGTGGGAACGCTTTAAGCGGTTGGCCCATTTTTTGGGGTTTACGATAACGCCCTCCGCATACGAAACTATGGCGGGCCCCGGGGTTGGGGGGGGGTTTCCCGTCGGGGGACTTATAAAATTCACCTCTTTTGGGGGCCCGGGGTGGCGAAGGACTACGGGAAATTCCCGGGGCGAAGGCCGGGGGGCCGAAGGGAAAGGGGGAACTATTGCGTTACGGCGTGCCCCGGGGTTCCCCGACCTCCCCGGTCGGGAAAAGTTTCGTCCCTCCCTCGTTGCTCGCTGCACTCGCCCCGGGTTTGGGCCAAAAACGGGTGCACGGGCCGGGGGGTTCCCCCCATCGCCCCGGGAGGTCCCCGGGGAAACCCCCCCCCCCGCTCACCTTCTTCTAGCCTCAAAAAGCGGGACGTGTACAAAGGGCTTCCAAGATTGGAAGGCCGCAACTCCCATGGAGAAGGGTTTCTTCACTCGTTGGAGCATGAAAATCAGCAAAAGAAAAATACTCCGTATTAGTATAATTATTTATTGAAAATTTTCTATAAATGAATGTGTTCTATTTTTTGTGGATGGCCAAAAATGGTAAATGTGCTCTATGGGCGGAAAGAGTATTAATTTTTTGACGATCATGTCTCATTTAATTACGTATTTTCAAAATAACAGTCTTCACTTAATTATTAGACTTTATAAAGAGGTCAATGACTTATTTTATGTAATACTCCCTTCGTCCATAAAAAATAGAACACATTTACCATTTTTGGCCGTCCACAAAAATAGAGCACATTTCTTTATGGAAAGTTTTCAACAAATAATAACCCTACACATAATTCCACTAACACTACTTCTCACTTACTTTTTCTCCTTCTCTCTTACTTTTTTCCCTTCTCTCTTGTTTTACCAATTTTACATTAAAACTCGTGTCATACACCAATTGCTCTATTTTTTTTGGATGGAGGGAGTATATTAGAATTGGCCCAATTCGATGTGATCTTTTTATTTGCGCATGTGAAAGTCGCACGTACCAGCCCACAAATGCAAGAGTGTGTTGAAAACCTCTATTATGTCCCATATCAACTTGTGAATGATCATGTCTCATCTATAAATTATTGGATAAACCTGCCCAATTAGCCTTTAGCTTAAATAACTAGCAAACGATATAAGGAAATAAACACGAGGAAGAAGTGTTAATTTGTTGGGTAAATAGTCATTTAAATCACCAAATTTGGTCAAAATCTAGTCAATTTCACAAAGTTTAAAATCAACTAATTAAATCACGAAATTTCAATTTTTCTATATTATCTCATGAGTCAAATTATAGGTAGAATCTTTGTTGACGTGGATTGAGATTTAAATCACGAAAAAGATGTGTGTATAACCCAAAGTGTAATCCCAAGGAACTTGTTTTTAAAATTGAATTGACATTTCAAGATCGATTTCAATGTAGAGATGCAAAGATTCCACCTAAAATCCAACCTATGGGATAAACTAAAAATTTTAAACTTCTTGATTTAATCAGCAGATTTTAAACTTTGAGGATAAACTAAATTTACCCAAACTTAAATGATTTAAATGGCTATTTACCCTAATTTATTTATATCTTTCCATAGTCATAAAAGTATCCACTATCAAAGACAAGGAAATATGGATTATTTAGCCGCTAAACTATTAGACTATATATTAGCCCAATGCATAAAGCCTAAATAAGATCCAAGACTAACAAACTTTAATGCATAGTACATAACTTCTTATTAGAACATCCTAATAAAAGCTGGATATTTTATATGTCAGTCATGTATATTTCAATAGTGGATCCAACAAACCAGAAAGTTCCTAGCTAGCTAATTCAATTAAACAATGATTTAATAATAAATTAGGTGCTTATGAAGCACGTACAGTTCGCCTTATAACACTAATGTGGACACAATGTCGATTACAAGAAAAGGTGTCTTAAATATGTAAGCAAATCGCGGTCGGCAAATACTAAACCTTATCCAATCTCATCATACAAAAGCCTTTGATCTGTGTACACACATGTGCGTATGTGTATGAAAAATGAGTATTTGTCGTGGCTAATAAATTTGCACTATTAGACACATGCAGTAGTCGAGTAGCAGTTGGGAACATTAAAGATTGCAATGTTAGAAGAGACTTCACCTCATCTTTTTATATTTTAATGCAGAATTTTTATCAATAAATTAACCATCCAAAATATAACTCCCTCCTTCCAATTTAAGATGATTCACTTTTTACTTTATTTTCTCTATCTTACT
Source organism: Salvia hispanica (assembly GCF_023119035.1). Classification (NCBI taxonomy): domain Eukaryota; kingdom Viridiplantae; phylum Streptophyta; class Magnoliopsida; order Lamiales; family Lamiaceae; genus Salvia; species Salvia hispanica. The sequence goes on from NC_062966.1 coordinate 7,278,345, forward strand.
TTACTCTCTTATCTTAAGACACAAAATAAAACTGCATAAAATCTCATATCGCCCAAGGAATGAGTTATTTCCCTGAGACGGAGAGAATACTATCTATCATGTCATATTTGATGGAGGCCACGATATTGGAATTCATACCAGAAAATCTGGTTTAGATGATGACGGCAGAGTCAGTGTCTGTGGCGTCGTGTTTATGCTTGTTTTAATGATTTTTCAGTGCAAAAGCTATCACATCTCATGAAATAATAAGTTCTTATCTTTTCTTGTTTTTTAAGTTTTGTTGAGTACTAAATTATAACTACTCCAGTGAATATATATGTGTTTACGCAACCTGCATGGACACTGAAAATAAAATCAAACTAACTGACATTTCATTAATTAACATTCCTTCCTATTTGGATCTCATTTTATTTGTATGGAATTTTTATTCCATATAACAAAGAATAAAATTTTGAATAAGAAATAATTAAAATAAGTGCAATTGTGCAACCTAGGGATCAGTATATAATAATGATAAATATAAACGAAAATTAATTTCTTGAATTTATTTGTTGTCTCCGTCTTAATTAAAGTTTGTCCAAATTAATTGGAATTGATTGAATCGGAATAGAATTGAATTTAATTAATTTATTAATACGATTAACACTATACATTGATTTTCATTATGTATACAATCGCAGTTCATTAAAGTAAAGCGATTGTTTAATTTCAGTTTATTTTTAAATAGATTTTATATTTATGGAAGGCAAAAAGGAGAGATTTGGGAGGATTGGAATAATGTGAGATGGTCGCATTGTCTATTTTAAAGGGCATTAATGATCCACCACCTTCCACCAGCAATGTTTGGTTTGGTGATGCATACGGATGTGGAGTCTTTTGCTAAATAGGCATCTCACCTTCAACCACTAGAAAGACCAATATATTTTTTACATATTAGGGCATAAATTATCAAAACAATCACAAATAGGAGGCTCATAGTCAGGCTAATAGTAATAATAATACGAGAGTCACTATTTTTTTCTAGTTTAAGAATTTTGACCCACCTCTATTTATATAGATTCCTGCCCAATATTTTTTCACTTGATAGAGTGAATACCTTAAAAATTGTCATATATTTAAATTCCATCAACAATTTATGAAGCAAATCATGTACTTGTGAAGAAACGAATATTTTTTCATTCTCCAATGGTAAACAATAATATGTCCTAATGATGAGTTATTTGGTTAATGACAGAAACTAAAATAATTAACTATAAATGAAAATAATTTCATAAAATGAATTCACATAATACTTTCTAAATAAAATGAATTTAATTAATTAACTCATTGTTTGTTAAATTTAATTAATTTATTTTACCAAGAATTATTTAGTTGAAAATGGTCAAAGTTTACGTGATGCATTTATTGATATAGAATATGTTTATCAACGTATGGGAAAATTAAAATATAAATTATAAAATTTCATCATCTGATTATCGTCGAAACTTATATATCTCTAGCTATTGTCATCACCCTTATACTCCCTCCGTTCCATAGAAATAGGCCCTTTAGGGTTGGCACATGTTTTAATGTGTAATTGGTAAAGTAAGAGAGAAGGAGAAAAAATAGTTGAAATTGTGTAGTAGCTGGTGGGACCATAAATGATAAAGTGAAAGAGGGGAAGAAAAAAGAACCATAACTGGATATGGACTATTTGTATGAGACGGACGAAAAAGGAAATATGACTTATTTCTATGGGACCGAGGGAGTAGTATTATCATACACTAATCTATCTGCACAACTTTACTAATGTCATAACTACTTGTGGAGATAAATATAAAAAAATATCACGCAACTGTTAATTATAGTTTGGACCCCAGAGTTGAAATCATATGTCTGTCACTGTCCATATTTATAGTTCCTATATTCATTGTATTTACTCTCTACATCCCATAAAAATAAGGACACTTTCCTTTTTCGCCGGCCCATAAAAATATCTCATTTTCATTTATGAAAAATAATCTCAAACCTATTACCCTTCACCATGTACATTAATTTACATGCAACTTATAGTCTTATACCACTATTTTAACTAAACTTCTCCTCATCTCTCATCTCTCTTAATTTAATAATTATACATTAAATTCCGTGATGCTTGGGAAGGAGAAAGTATTTATTTTATGATTTCACATCATTTCAATGTCATAACCACTTTTGACTATGCTTATATTAACATCATATTTCAGGATGGTGCAGAGTATTAAACCTAAGATTCATTGATTTGTTTGTGAATCTGATATACAATCAGCTTAAATTAATCAAAATATGGCATCAATATATATTTTCGCAAGCTTTCAAATATGTAGAGATAATTAAGCCTCTGGCCCGCAGTTTTGCCTCTAAATAGAAGTTACAGGCTGCTACTAACTATGGCATTATTAATTAATCAAATTATGGCGTCATTAATTGTTTGCGACACGTTTTCATGAAAATTTATGTCGGATGCAAATGTGACATCAATTATAATATGCTTCATTGCTTACAACACACAATTCTTTTTAATGTTTTAAGATGCAAGAAACATCACAAGGACCACTGAATTCGCGCCCATATCTCAATAGCACGCTTAAACTATCAATTCATTGATACGTATGCTAATGTACAAATTTTATGCTCGTATACTTTTTGAGAAAAATAAAAATCCAAGTAATGAGAAGAATATGTAGGTATAGAATATACCTTACCCTGTAATAACTGACAATCAATCAAGTTTGGTGCCAGCCTTATTCTTTGCTTTTCAAATAGCCCAAGTGGGTTATTAATGATATCTATGGATTTATAATACCAATACTCCATCCGTATATGAAAAATAGATCACAATGTTAATGGCACAGATTTTAATATAAAATTAATAAAATGAGAAAAAAGTAGTGTTAGTGGAATGTGAGATCAATATTATTACTAATGTTTAATTGTAGTATTAGGTAGCAAATGTGGGATCCTTTTCAAAATTAGTCTATTTTTCATGGACAACTAAAAATGACAAATGTGATCTATTTTGGATGGATGGAGTTAGAGGTGCCCACGGTTTAGGAACTGGCGGTTACGGTTCCGGTTTTAGAAATTGTTGAATCGGAACCGAACCGCGAGGGTGTTTCGCGGTTACGGTTCCGGTTCCAAACCGGTGGTTTTTCCGGCGGTCTTTTTACGGTTTTTCACGGTTTCGAATCGCCGGTTTTTTGCGGTTCCGGCTTGGTTTCACGGTTTTCTGGCAGGTTTTCGCGGTTCCGGTTTGGAACCGCCCGAAACTAGCGGTTCCAGCACAGTTTCAGTTCGAAAATTTTTGAACCTGAACCGAACCACGATTCAAAAATCGACGGTTTCGGTTCAGGAAAATTCTCACAGTTACGGTTTCAATTTTAACCGCGGGTTCGGTAAACCTTGGGCATATGTCTAGATGGAGTATTTAATACTCCCTCCGTCTTCTAAAAGTAGATCACATTTGTCATTTCTGAATGTCATTTAAAAATTGGCCAATTCTATATAAGAAAACCTTTTTCTTCTCTACTGAGGTTGGTCTCATTCACCATTAATAATATCCAATCATTTTTTTATCTCTCTCTTACTTTATCAACTACATTAAAAGTTATGTTATTTCAAATATCTCTATTCTTTAGAACGAAGAGAGTACTAAATAAATTTTCATTTTGATATCGAAAGGTGAGAAACTAGTTAATCTTGTTTACCTGTCAAATTTTACTTTACAATTTTATTACTCCATTTTAAACGTTAAATTATGAAATATGGAGTAAACGCTACCAATAAATTAACGTAGTACTAACATGTAAATGACCGGATAAGATTTCATATGCTCCCTTCTATAAAAATAGACTATTTCTTCATCACATGAAAATAGTTTGTATCCATTTATGTTAATTTTTTCTGCTTTTATTTTACTTTATAAAAAAATTTATGTTCCCCACCATTCACTACACAATTTCAAGTACTTTTCTTCTCTATCTTATGCATTAAAACTCATGTCAATTTTAAATGATTTATTTCTATGAAACTGGGAAAGTACTACTACTTCTTTCTTACTTCCATAAAAAATAGTCACATAAGTAGATGACACAAGTTTTAATATAAAATTGGTATATTGTGAATAAATAAAGAAATTGTGAGTAAAGTATGAGAGATAAAGAGAAAATGTAAATAATAGGAGAGACAAGGATAAAAGAATAAGTAAAAAATTGGAAGTAACTGGAGACATTGAGACTAATTTTTGTGGACGGATGAAATAGAAAATGTGACTATTTTTCGTGATAGATGCTTATAACATGCATGTTGCTAAGTGCCAGCTATTTCACAAATAAGTAAGTACTCCCTCCATCCCATTTTAGGAGTCCCGGTTTACCATTTTTGGGTGTCCCACTTTAGCAGTCCCGTTTGAAATATTCTATAAATAGTATTAGTCTCCACATTTCACTACTCTTTTTCCACTCACATTTTATTATAAAACTAATATAATAAAGTAGGACCCACATTCCACCATCTTTTTTCACCAACTTTCCTTTACATTTCTTAAAACTCGTGCCGAACTCAACCGAGACTCCTAAAATGGGACATATCCATTTAATAACCAATTCTTATTGTACAACTACATATCATGAATATTGCATGTACTTGTAATAAATATTTTATGCACTTATAATAAACATGTAGTGAACTATTCCAATTTTTCTGAAAAGTTTATTCTAATTTTTTTGAAAAGTTACTTTCAATTCACAATTTCGGACAGAGTATAATTTTAGGGTGGAAGCAGGGTCAACATCGGGGTCGACGAAATCTCAAACGCTCGATTATAGTATAAATTCTTGGTGTTCTTCGGAAGGTGGTGGGGTCGGACCCCACGCGACCTCACCTTTGTAGTCATACCAGCGAGTTTATACTCCCCTGCTTGTTGTGTGTAGTCTTATACTTCTTCCATTTGCTAATAGTTGATACAACTTTGGTTTTATGAAATTTTAACGAAGTGAGTAGAAAATGTTAGTAAAACGTGCATCCTATTTTTTTATTAGTAAATTATGAGTAGAATGAATTAGTGTGTATGTTCTATTACCAAAAAGTAATAAAATGTAAATATGACAAATACTAGCTGATAGAACGAAAAGGAAAATAGAGAAATAACTCTGCCAAAAAGTAATAAAATGTAAATGTGACAAATACTAGCTGATAGAACGAAAAGGAAAATAGAAAAATACTCTCTCTGTCCGCAAAATATTGTCCAAGTTTGACTCGGCATGAGTTTTAAGAAATGTGAAGAAAAGTAAGTAGAAAAATAGGTACCGCATTTATATATTAGTTTTATAATATAATGTGAGTGTAATGAGTTAGTGGAAAATGATGTCCATTTACCAAAAATAGAAAAATGCAAAATGAACAACATTGCGGACGGACTAAAATGATAAAATTGAATAACATGTCACAGACGAGGGAGTAACTCAGCTAGTAACAGTAGCATCTAATCGTCCAAATCACATTAGTATTATTTTACTTTGTGAATTAATTTATCAGATTTGTACTCTATCCTATCAATCACCTTGGGCGTCGGTATGTATAATTCAATATTTCAATTCGTAGCGGCCCATATGATGAGGCCGAAGAGCCAATTTTGACATGGAAAGCCTTAAAAAGGCCCAATAACAAATCGACTCTTAAACCCTAATCGGTCCCACACTCTCACTTTCTGGGGTTCAAACAAAATCGAATTTGTTGGGTTGGAGCGATGTTGAAGATAAAGACCCCGAAAAATGGCAGAATCAAGAGAGAGCTTGAAAAACGCGCCCCGAAGCTCGTTAGTATTTGAATTCCTTCACATTAAGCTCCACCTTTTTTATGTGAATTGAAGTTTGAACTATTGTTTGATGAATCAAAATTGGATCGTTGCAGGTGGAAACTCGTAAGAAGACGTTTATACTTCACGGGACTAAAACGAGCAGCGTTTTGAATTCAGTGTTAACCGAAATTCATCAGAAATGATAAAATTAGGCCAATTTTGTTCCTTGATGTACTTTATAGTGATGGTTTTTACTTTTGTTTTGGATAATAAATCACTAGCTGTTTGGTTTAAATTTAATCATGTTGCTTTTCTCTTCTGCAGTTTGCTTCACACACTAAGAAACGACCAAACAATCTTATACTTGGACGTTTCTATGACCACCACATATATGATCTTGTAGAGGTGGGAATTGAGAATTTCAGAAGCATGGGATCTTTTTCGTATGATAAGAAGTTGGCTGAAGCCCTTATTTGCTTTCATCGGAGGAGCTTTTGAGAGTGTTGACGAGCTCAAACACCTTAAGGAAGTCTTGCTTGATCTATTCCGCGGAGAAGTACGTCTTTCGTAATTAGTAGTCTTCTGCTGTTTCACTTACTGTGTCTATGCTTTACTACTCATCTAGGTGATCACAAACTTGAACCTGGCTGGGCTAGATCGTGTTTATTTGTCGTCAAACAGAATATTTTTCTCCCATTTTGCGCTACGTCTTAAAAAATCTGGCACCAAAGTTCCGAGGATGGAGCTTGTTGAGGTTTGCCCATCCATGGACATGGTTGTGCGTAGGCACCGTCAACCTGATGACAGCCTCAGAAAGGAAGCAATGAAAATGGCACCTGATTCGACAAAGAAAAAGGTTTGACTTGTAAACCTATTGTTGCTATCTCTTAATCCATATGCTCTCTGAAACAACCATTTCTAACTCTTTGTTATTGGTTTCAGGAGAAGAATGTCGTCAAGGATGATATTTTAGGGAAACTCGCAAAGATTTATATTCCAGACCAAAAGGTATGAAAACTAAAAAAATATTCCCCTAACTTGCAATGTGTTGTTTCAGCGTTCTCGTATTATATTTTCACTCGACTGTTGGTGTATTGTTCTTCTATCACCTGATAGCCCAAAATCAGTGTGCTAGATTTGGCCGTTGTGATTGTTTTCTCATCCATATTTGTTTTGTTGTAGGTTGGGAGTGTGCCACTCGCTAACAAATCAAAGGGAGTGAAGAGGGAGCGACGGGAGGCTAAGGCGGGAAAGAGCGAAGGGGACAATCCTACAACACCAAAGAAGCAAAACCAGGATTCTGAATGATTTTGTTATATCATTTTAACCAAAAGCATGAGGGAGATGAGATTCTGCTGACATTCATTCACCAAATGGGTTGTATGATTGTGTTAATGCCCTAGGAATCAATTTTGAGCCACATGACATGGTAATCAAAAATCAGGTTGTTAGTTGTTAGTTTTAGATTAAATTGAAGAGTTGACGCTAAATGTATGTTACTGTGACTTGGTATTTTATAGATACTATATTGATATACCAAAAAATCTGAGAAATAGTGACCATGAATTTTGTAGACAAGAAAAAACAAAATAAGATAAAATTATCAAAATGTATGCACTGAAAAAGTGAAAAATAAGTTAATTATTCTCGATATTGACTTCAAGTGTGGAATCTAGTCTGTGTCTTTGATTTTGTTTGCATTCCTCTAGGCATCGATTACAACCTTCTCTAAAGTATTACATACATGAGCAATTATGAAGTCCCATTGTTATGAATAATAGAAGCATAAAATAAAGTGTTTCATTAAACGAGGCATACACAAAACGTGTGGGGAGTTACAGCAGCATCCTAGGCTACAAAATATTTTACACCACTTCCATCTTAGTCCAACAAAATGCGACATAGTTTAAACATACTAACCACCATACTTAGCTGCTTAATTTAACTACAAAATATAGTAGAACCCCACACAAGCCCACCCAACTGCTCCTCAAGTTTCATGCATCTTCTGCTTCAGTAACATCTTCACATAGCCGAGTCGAGCATTCGCAGGCATCCCCATAAAAACCTCAAGGCGCTGCGACTCATCGCTGAGTATATTGCACAGCTCGTACCTCTCGTCAAGGGTGAGGCCATCAATAGTCTCGAGCTTGTCAAACACAGCTTGCCTCGCCTTGCCCAAATCAAACTCATACCCAATCCTCGCATATATGGCTTCAAACCTGGAGTTAGTTTCGGCATGGAGATTGCCAAGAAATTCCATCAGTGCATCATCGCTCGAACCATTCTTCCGCTTGACGGAGCGAGTTTTGATAGTATGGGTCTGTCACTCATCATTGTCTAACCCGTGGTCAGGCAAGTAGGCCTGCTCCTCTACTGGGCTGTTAGCTTCAGTCGGCACATCATCCAAAGACGGGTGGTAATTGCTCTCGTTGCATTGACTACGGACAGGTTCTAGAGGGCGGATTTCCTCAGCCGCTGTGTCGAGCTGCTCAGCCCCACCATCAAAAATGCACTTCCAGGTCTCCCAGAAGGGCCAAGACTTGTGGTGCATAAATTTGGCATTTTTGTCAGCTTGCATTGTAATGTTAGAACAATGGGAAATTAGGCACAAGTAATGCATTAGAGCATTAGATAATCGAAAAATACCGCCACAATATGCTCCCATTGTTCATCATCACGGTCAATTTTGTAATCACCGTGGGGATTGAGTCCAACTCCCGTGCGTCCCAAGATTCTGCGCAGACTATTGTAACTTTTCTTCTATGCTTGAAGTTTAGAAGTGATATGAGGAGTGCCCTTGAGGTCCGACTTTGGGAACTCCGCGCGGATAGCGTCTTCGATAGCCCGGTCGGAAGCCATTGTCCAACTTCCAACCTCGTGCTACGAGATCAGCCAAGATTGTGGCCAGAATCTCTTCCTCCTGCATCCTACGTGACCGATGGCCTTTGCGAAACTTCCGCGGCCCCGGCTCATTTACAGCTGCTGGGAAAGGATAAAATTCCAAAAGGAAACTTTAGAAATGAAGAATACAACATACAATCTAACTATGAAGGAAGCATAACTAAATCCTGCACTGGCGGAACCAATTACAGTAGCACCGCCTGGGCATTTTGCAGTAGACATATCCTATTTGTGCACAACAAACCCAAATTGCAATGAAAAACCAGTAGTGAACCGACACAGAGCAAATTCAATCGATTCTAGGGCAAAAGGAAAATAGAAACCCCAAATCAAAGCATATTGATTAGAAGTGGAAGCCCTGAACGACCTCCTCGTTTGCAGCTTTCCCCTCTTTGTAGGGCAGAGGGGATTCAGTATTTGACAATTGCGCCTAAAATTTTCGTTCTAGCGGGGACGTGGGGTCCACATTTTCGCCAAGGTTAATTTTGTTAAAAAAATGAGGGATATTGGTCCTAAAATCATGAACTTTGATCAAATTTTGGTATTTTTCACAAATTTTAAAATTAGTCTAAGATATCACAAACTTCATATTTTGTTTGTTATTCTCATGGCAGCCCAAATAAAATATCTTCGACAAAAATCTTATTATACGTGGACAACCGTGAAATGTTTATTATATTTTAGATTACTTTTTAAGTTCGTGTCAAGTAGGATAAAAAACTACGTAGAAAATCACGTTGATTTAATAGTCACAAGTGGGATAAAAAATTCACAGAAGTTGATTGGATGTGGTGATTGACCTACCATAAGAAATACTCCCTCCGTCCCCGATTAAGAGTCACACTTTTCCATTTCGGTTCGTCCCCAATTAAGAGTCACACTTCATATTTACCATAAATAGTAAGTAGGTCTCACATTCCACTAACTCAATTCACTCACATTTTATTATAAAACCAATATAAAAAATTGGATCTCACATTCCACTAACTTTTTCAATCAGCTTTTCTTTATATTTCTTAAAACTCGTGCCCGATCAAAGTGTAACTCTTAATCGGGGACGAAGAGAGTAACAAATAAAATTTAAAATTTGCGATATTTTAGACCAATTTTAAACTTCGTGAAAAATACTACTAAAATTTTACCAAATTACATGTTTTTAGGGACCAATGTCCCAAAAATAAATAACTGCACTAAAATCCAATCCAAATCCGGAGGAGTTTCAGTGAAACCTGAACAACAATACAACGTATTTGGGCAAGCGTAGTTTCACAACGGCCCAAGTTACAAATCTACTAAAACAGAAAGGAGGAAAGGCCCATATTTTCATGCAACAGGAAGACTTAACTCTTAAGATCTGAAGAAAATATCTACCCGAATCGCGACAAATGCACAAATGCCAAAGTTTGATTGGTTGAAAAGAAGATATAGCAATGAGTGAAGTGGCATCCACCGCCTTACTATTTATGCCACCAATACCTATAAATATAACCATCATCTTCATTTCACTTCAATTAAAGATCATTCATATTCCATTTTCTCCTGCACCATCACTCAAAGAAAAAAAAGAATCAATGGGCGTTCACAACATTCAAACCCCGGGCACGCCACCCGTGTTTCCGAAGCCGATGGAAGCGCTGCACGAGACGCCGATTCCTCCGTTTCTGTCGAAGACGTATGATCTAACGGATGATCCATCGCTGGATAGAATAATATCGTGGGGAGACAAAGGCAAGAGCTTTGTGGTGTGGGACCCTGTGGAGTTCTCAAGGCTGATTTTGCCAAGGAATTTCAAGCACGCCAATTTCTCCAGCTTCGTTCGTCAGCTTAATACTTATGTGGGTACTATCTTTTCTTTTAGTTTTTGAGAATGTTTTGCTGTTTTCTTCATTTTTTTTGTGAGGATTCATGATTGTATGTTCGTATTAGCAAAATTGTAGTAAACGGCTAGGTTGCTCTGTAATTTGTCAAATTTTTGTATAGGGTTGTAAAATATTGTGTATTTCTCCGAGTTCGGAATTGTAAAATTTTCTGGAGATGATCGTGAATGCTGATTGCTAAATCGTCGCATAAACCTCCTCCCAAGAAAACAGTGACAGGTAGGATTTCTAATCTATTGAACTAGACATTTTTTTGTGTAATACGAGCATGCTTGCTTGTATTTGAGTTGTGCATATGATGAAATGAGTTTGTTTTTGAGCTGTGTAGAGAGATATAAATAATACTAATGTGCAGGGATTTCGCAAAATAGACACGGATAAATGGGAGTTTAGGAGTGGAGGATTTGTACAAGGGCAGAGGCATCTATTGAAGACGATACAGAGACGGAAATCACATCACCGGCTTGAGGGGCCATCTACCGCATGGCAAGCTGAGATTAGAGAGTCGAGGAGGGAGAGACGACTAATGATGGAGGAGCTGATGGGATTGCAGGACGAGCAGCGCCTTATGGTTCAGCATATGCAAGTGGTGAAGGAGAAGCTCGAGGCAGCAGAGACGAGACACAAGCAGATGATCTCATTCCTGGCGAGATTGATCAACTCGAGCATTCCTTCATCCTCTAGAACAATGAGAAAGTTCGTGAAACATCAGACCGAGCTCTGCAGTTTTGATGTGACACCCGGCTCTGATCAACCATCACTGCACCAGGTCAGGGGAGATGAACTCATCCATGCCCCGAAGAAGGATGGCTCGGTTGGTGCCATGAACCCCACAGCCGACGAGCATTTTGCCTCTTCTCCGCAGAATGTAGTTGTGGAGAATGGTGTTCCTGGATTCTTGATAGCAGGAGACGCGTGGAGCATGGGCCTGGAAGCTGGTGATCCGTGGGGTTATGTTAGCAATTACTACGATGCACCGGATTTTGGGGTTGAGAGTGGGCTTTTAGATGTTTCGGAAATAGGGTCAATGCAGCTTGAAGGATGTTCAGACATCAAGGAATGGTTGGATGAAGAATCTCCTATTAACAATAGACCCTAAACCAACATATGTTTTATTATACATTTTGTTGTCTTAACTTAATATACAAACACATGCATTTGCCAATTGGCATTGACAATTACACAGCCAAAATAGAAACCAAAATTATATATTTACACTGGGTCCTGCAAAAGAAACCAAAATTATAAAGAGAACTTGAATGATTAACTATTTTTGGTTGAGATGAAAACCCTCAAATGCTAGGCAAATAAGAGGAGGTTGTAGACAGACAAACCTTACATCATATGAATCTGAAATCGAACCAAGTTTCCTCGATTCATGCAATTTCACATCAGCAAAGGCATTTCAGCAGAACCTGGCTGAGTTAGTGCTGAGTTCTTAATGAATGGTCTCAATGATTCCATGATACTGGAAAAGGAGGGTCTTTTCCAGGATTCCCTGCATATTTAGAGATCAAAGTGAGTAAAGATTATTATGTTCAACTCTAGGATTTGACACTAAAAAGTGGTTTGTCAAGAAACTCTCTTGTGCTAAAATTGAAGCCAATAAAATGTGCATTCAAGTAAAAGTAGTGAAAATGCCTTTGAACAAACAAGACTGACTGACAGAGTGGAATATAATTCGCAGTGAATGGAGCATATATCTGACCAAATTCATTTGACTTATTTTGATATAACAGTCGGAACATTGGAATAATCTCAGATTTGCATGTGCTGAACCTACGTGCCATTATATAAACCCGAAACATTCCCAATTCTGAACTAATATACTTCAACTGGATAAAAACTCACTTGGCCCAGCAAGCCTCGATAATGGCTGCTACTTCAGGATTCACATCTCGGGGAATTTCAAGCCTTTTTCCTTTAAAACCAACAGCTGCCACAACCTACAGTGATTAAAATACAAAAACATCGTCCATGCTCAGATAAGCTTACACAGTAAACCATATAAAATGACAGTTGCCTTGGGTGTTAGAATTTAGAACAGTAAAACAAGTTTGGTATACAAGCAATCCCCAAGAGGAAAAATTCACCAGGAGAACAATTTAGGCATCAGTATCGGAAATTTGCGTGATGTCCAATTTAGGAATAAGAAGTCTGGGGCGAACAACCAAACAGAAAGTAAAACTATTTTTAAAGATTGGTTATACAATGTGTATCATATGATGCTCTATCCCTGAATGCAAAGCAAACTGACCAACCTGTGCAGGCTTCAGGTTACCCCAAGGTTGCTGCAATGTTGCCAGCTCCCACAAAATAACACCAAAACTGTATACATCTGATTTTTCATTCGATGGTTCATCACGGAGCACTTCAGGTGCCATCCACTCAGGCTATATGAGAAATGAATGAAGTTTTTTACAATGAGAGGAAAATGCTGACAAAGGTATCCGAAAATTATATATGAGCAACTAAACTTACAGTTCCAGCAGCAGACTTGGATGAAAGAAATGTGTTTGCTTTTAAACGGGAAAGACCAAAATCACAGACCTGATTGAGACAATCCACTATTAAGGAACTAAAAAGAGAAAATATAAAAAAAAGGTCATCTAATGTAGTCAGTTAAATGTGAACAAGGTCATATACAATTCAAATGAAAAAATTTATCAACATAAAATGAAGTTATGATCACAGAAATGCAACAGCTCATGAGAGGAACCAAAATATTTTCATGTTCGGTTTCATTCATGCAAAGAGGCTTGGTTTTGTTAATGATGAATTGTCAGAATACGGCTATTCATTTGTCATTGTTACAGAGAAATATACTCAGACAGCTGAATATTAGGATCTGCTACAGAAATGATCTATGTACACCATGATATGCATTATGCAGTGGAAATCAAATACTACTCCTTATTTTCCCAAAAAAAAAAAATTCCTGCTTACTTGTCAGGGTAGTGTACAGTCAAAATTAGAATAGCTTCATATAATGAATGTCTACCTAAAGACAAGGTGCATATACATGCTGAAGATCTCCCTCTTACCTTCACAGTATACTTTTTATCAACTAAAAGATTAGGAGATTTTAGGTCTCGATGAACAACTGGAGGATTGCGTTTGTGAAGATAGTTCATCCCTTTTGCCTGTACAGGAGGGTAATTGAAGAAATCAGAATGTTAAGAATAATTCATGATTGGCCCCGAAAATAGCTTGGCATGGGACTTGGGTTAATACCACATCATAAGCCATGCTCAGACGGCGTTTCTCATCTAGTACCTCTCTTGCACCAGGTTTATGCAAAAGTCTGTAAAGACTACCACTGAAAGAAAAAGGTTAAATACAAAGTTATAATTTGTAGGGTAACTACGAGTAGCATATTAAGGGGCATTCGAAATTGATAAAAAATACCTTGACAAATATTCTGTAACTATAGACAAGTTAGGTGGTTCTGTTACTGCACCCATAAAAAGCACAATATTTGGATGCCTCAGTCGTTTCATAATTGCCACCTAACAGAAGCAACAAGACATCTAAAATAAAATTGTAGTATAAGCCAAAGGATGATCGCATAGGACAAACTTACCTCTCGTATAAACTCTTTGAATCGCTCTGCATGAAAGTCTTGTTCCATGAGAATTTTCACAGCAACATCCTGGAAAGGCACCCACTCTTGTAAAATCAAGGCAAAAGTACAATATAAGGTGATACAAAATATTCATATTTCAATAATGTGGTAATAGAGGCTTCTGAAAATTCCTGATATTAAAAAGTCTATAACATCCAGTCTTCAGTATCTACAGCTCAAGAGAACTGTCTCTAGATGCTTTTATTCCTTAAGGCAGCCTTCTTGGGCCAGATCAAGACACCTCAGTCTCAAAGAAGTGTCGAGTTCTTAGACATGCATTTCCGTTAACTTGTCTTGAGAGTCAATATTTCTCCTCATGTTAATGAAAAATGACGAAGTCCTTCAATTTATGGTCTTGGCTACTTCCCATCTATAGATTGTTATGAAACCATTTGCAAACCCCAGGCTTCCCAGAAAATAGCCTGATCGGAAAGATAATGGATGTCTAATTGAGGTGGACAACGGCTCATTCAAGGTCAAGCTGACCAGACACCTGTAATATATCAGAAAAATTGAAAAGATAGGTCACTTACACATCCATTCCACTCAGCACGATGAACTGTCCCGAATGAACCTGTAAGAGATCAGATATACATATTGTCATGCACATAATATATAAGATCTGAGTACTGGTTTCTCAAAAACACTACTGTTAAAATAGTGTATCCTAACCAATTTTTTAAGAACGACCAAAAAACTATACCTGCCCCAATTATCTCCTTTACAACAAGATCGCTCCATGGAATGTTTAGATCATCCACATAGAAGGTATATTCCCTTGATTTAGATGGGAATAATTGACCTCCTTCACCAAACCTTGAATTTTTGCTTGTTTCTATTCTAGGACTCAAGAAGGGAAGAACTTGAGCATTTCCATGCCCTGATTGGGGAAGAAGCTTCTCAGGGATCGATTCTGAGAACGTATTTGAGGAGCTCATAACTTCCTGAAAGTCGGATGGTCTGGAAAGCAATTGGCCTTGACCGTGAACCTTGATCCAAGAATTTGTGGCATATTGTGGTGTGATAGAAATCTCCTCATGAGAGGTTGAGCTGGGTGGGCAGCTGCTCCTATCCATGTAGTTCCCCTCTGATTGTTTATGATGCATGGAGTTGTCAGTACCTCCCTTATTAACAGTTCCAGCTATCACCAAAAAAAAACATTTTTTTGCTTAGAAGTTTCAAGTCAACGAAACAAAAAAAAAGCAAGATCATTTATGCTACGGATAAACAATGATCAATTACTGAAAATGAGTGTCTCCACAAAGTAGAGGTTTTGAACCAAAGAAAGGTACCGAAAGAGCAAGGTTGCATGAATTAGTTCAACATCATGTTTGGAGAAAAGATGAGTGTTGAGAAAAACCTGAGGAATCAGGAAATAGCATAAAGTGAATGAATCTAGGAGGTCATATTTGTTTCCTAATTAATCCAAAAACCACAACTGGGTCCATTCTGGATATGACCATATTGTACTTACCATTTTAAAGAATCACATAAGAAAGTAATTTGGTTCAATGGTTCTGCAATGATATTTGGGTATGACAAGGATCTGAAATATGGCCCTGCTCTCATATGACTCTACCAACCCATTTACAACCAAATAGTCAAAGGCTTCCAGATATGCAACAAAGAGAAATATCAATTCTAAGATATTGGAGTACCTGCTAAAAACTCACAGAATTCAGAATTAAGAAACTGAATATCCGAGAAGAACTGTTTGGCCAGCAGCCTAAAATCAGTTGGAGATTCCACCTGCCTAAATCGTGGAAAGCGTAAAGGTGATGAAATTGAGATAGTAGAAGGACCGTTCAGTAATGAATCAGGCTCATATAAGCACCCTGGTTTCTCAACTAAATCGACAAGATACTCCCTGTGCATCAGAATAAAAATTGATGGTTAGAACAGAGTCACAGACATATATCAAAAGTTAAGAAGAACAATGTAATGCCAAGAGGACTATGAACAGCTCCTACCAAAGTCAAACAACTAACAGCTTATAAAATCATGTTATGTGAAATATTATCTTCCTCCATCCTAGTATACAAAATAAAAGGATAAAACCCTGCATATTAGGATATTATGTACTACTACTACTACTTTTTTCCTAATCATCGATTGACAGTGTTTACAATTGATTCAGATGCAATGAACAATAATAAATATCTTAATCCAGATTTTACACATGTTGAATAATGGAATTAGTCATAACTTATAATCATTCTACATCGAACAATGTGAGAGTGATGGCAACCTCAAATATATACCTGTCAAGCCCAAAGCGAACAAGGCACGACGAAGCATTTTCTCTAGTACAATATTTACACCCCCTTGCAATTCGACATGGTAACCCAATACCATCAGCTAAAACCTGACAAACAAAAACATCAAAAAAAATTTGAAAGCGCACCTTTAAGCAAAAGAGAACAGTGCCACGACAGAGTTCATTCAGAAGACTGCTTCTAGCTTAAGTTGAAAGTGCACCACACAGAACCAGATTAAATTCAAAGGAATGGTGTCTGAAAAAGAAGTTTATCATCTCAATTTCTTTATTTTACTAGGAAAGACAAGTTGTTTTCTAACATGCAAAACCTTGAATAGGAAAGAAGCTACAGCTGTTTCATGATTGAGGATTCCCTACTATAAGCAATATAAAAAGAATATTTTCAGCTTTCATTGTTCC
The DNA here is from genome assembly GCF_023119035.1 of Salvia hispanica. Lineage (NCBI taxonomy): Eukaryota > Viridiplantae > Streptophyta > Magnoliopsida > Lamiales > Lamiaceae > Salvia > Salvia hispanica. The sequence continues at coordinate 7,295,243 of NC_062966.1, forward strand.
TCTATTTTTTGGTATGCGACATCTATTACCCCAGCCCTTGAACAAATCAGTATACTCCTGAAATTATGGCCACTGGAATCATTTAGGCATGCAGCGAACCATTTGATTGGGACAAGCTTGGGTTGGGGATTACAAATTTTTTTAATATTTCTGAAAAACAGGTCAACTGGATTAGATTCAACTGAAGTTTAATGTTTTTTTTTTCAGGGCTGAAGAATGAGGATTATAAAAAGGTGTATGAATGATTTTAATGCCTCACCGATGGCTGGCTATCAAATGTGGGTGTGGGCTTGCTAGGATTTTCTATCCCCCTACCATTCAAAGATAGGGCAGCCCTACTGTGGCCCAGAGAGAGAGAGAGAGAGAGATCAAACTGTATATTGTAGCAAGCCAGAACTACTCGGATTTGTTGTATGCAATCTCCATAATGGATTACAACTTCATTACAGTGTTTATGAGTGCAATCTACCAAATAATTTCAAATAAAAAGGTATAAATACATACTTTGAATAGCAGTGTGCGATGTCGGCAAAGTCCAATAGACAGACTGCCAACAGGGAGAACTACTGAACCCATGCAATCTTTTAACTCATCAATGCACTCTTTCCAAGGGGTGACCAAATTATCTTCCCCGTTAGATGCTGCATCCCTACAGAAGGCAAGAGAATAACATTATATTAGACAAGAGGTCATTCAAATGCAGAAAAATGAGCTTATAAGCTCACCCCATATGATTACAAACTAGCTTTGCTAGCTGTTCAACAACTTCCTTTGTGGTGATGCAACTAGATGACAAGCCATTAGTTCGATTGTGAAGTTCTTTCAAGCTAGGATCACCCCGTCGATCTACTGAAATCACTTCAACTGAAGAAACACAGGCAGGATCAACGGTCCTTAATGATTCAAGGGAAGGAATGCGGCCACTTTCCTGATGATCAGAGCACACAGTCCAAACATATGGATTCATCCCATGAATCATGTAAAATCCATCAGGTACTCGATCGAAGTATGACAAGCAACCATTTATCTGATACAAACCAATGAATACATTAAAAAGATGGAGAACTTTCAAATGACAAATTGACAAAAGATAGGAAAACTATACATTAATTAATACTACTCCTCAACGGTAGCATCAGTCGAGTAATAGGGAAAAAAATATAAAAAAAATTGAGGAGTAGTTTTGTACCCAATATCGATGAGAAATCTCGGAAGAAGCAATGGAGACGGCTTCGTTAGGCACAGGATGCAACAAATTAGGATCATCAGCACATGTAGCCTCAGACGAGAGACGAAGAGCCAAAGTGAACTGCAACTGGTAGCCCTCCTCCGTCTGCTGAGCCCAGCTTTTAGAAGAGCCAAAAGCCCTGAATTCGCCAACTCCATCACTCAAATTACTACTGATACCGACGTCATCGGGGTTGGAGAGCGAGGGCGCATAATAATCCCCCGATAACGAGCTCTCGGCGAAGCTGCTCCCACTCGACTGCTTCTGCGGCGGCGCTGAAATCATTCTCTGATCAATCGCGTCCCAACCAAAGGCTGCTGTGGATAGTGGTTGTGGATAAAACGGCTCGTCGGGATTTTGGCTTAATAGAGTGTAATTAGATCGCCGTGCAGGAATTTCCATCGAATTGCACTTCATAAAATCCGATACACGGCCATTGCCGCCGGAATACTTGGTCAGTGTTTTTGATACAGTAATATTCTACATTTCATTAGAGAGGAGTATTTCAATAATGTGGTGATGAATTTCAGAATAAGAAACAGATTTGGATAAATAGATTCATACTTTGCAGGTTGCCGTTCCATCATCGAATTATTGTAGAATTTGTTGGTCGGCACTATTCCAGAAAAGGAAAGATATTCAGAGTTAAATGATTTGGAAGTGGTTTGAAAGGAGAACAAACCATGGGCGTTTTTCTGGTTTTAGTTTCAGGGTTTTTTAATTTGCTTCATAAATATTTTTCTTCAAATAATTATAATTTGGGATACATACTCCCTCTATCCAATAAAAACATGTACTCCCTTCGTTCCACGTTAGAGTATCTCCATCCGTACTCTTAAATAAAAGCACTGAAATGGGCCCAGACCCACTTTTATTCCTTGTCCTTAGGCAAGAGCACAACACTCATATCCATGCTCTTCCGCAAGGACAAACTCAAGGGTCCCACCATTCTATTATTCAATTTAAATATTTCAATTTCTAAAAACATTTCTACAATATAAAAATTCATTAAAATATAAAAATTACATAATTAAAATCCTAAAAATTAAAAATTACATAATTAAAATCCTAAAAAATAAAAATACATAATTAAAATCCTAGAAAATAAAAAAAATACATAATTAAAATCCTACACATTAAAAATTACTACATAATTAAAGACTAAAAAATACCTCCATGGAAGACTAGTCCTATATCCTCAATGTTCTTCAGAGACACCGTATAATTGGGAAAATTGAAAAAAAAATTAAAAGTGTATAGAAAACGGATATAATTTATTGGGAAGTGAAAAATTATTATTATTTATTTAAAAACGATTTTTTTAATTAATTTCGATTTAAAAAAAATAGAAAAAAACAAAATCTATGTCGTTGGCCAATCGCAGCTAGCCACGTAAGCCTGCTCAGCGGCAAGGACGTGATCTTATTTAAGAGCACCGCTCTGCCGCTGGCAAGGACGGACAACGTGCATTGGGGTGAGCAGCGGCGTCCTTGCCGCTGGCAAGGACGGACAACCTTACCGATGTGGATGCTCTTAATAGAATTATTTTTCTATTTTGGGAAGTTCAAAGTTAATTGAGTCATTTCTATTTTTGGTAAAAAGTAATTCTCACTTTTACTTTATTCTCTCTCTATCTCTCTTACTTTTTCTACCATCCATTTAACACACTATTCTTTAACTCTGTGCCGAAAAGAAATGTCTCTATTAACAAGGAACGAAGAGAGTATATTTTTTCATCAATTAAAAGTATTGACATTTATATTCGAAAAGTTATGTCAATTTATTACTCATATGCATCAAGTTATTTACAACTTGTATCTCATTAAAACACTAATAATAATGGGGATCCTACTATTCATTAACACTACTTTTTTTTGTTTGACAACAGGTGTACCGAATCCACCTTTGACGGAATTTGACTCGACCGGGTCTGTGGATTAAGACGAAAGTCTCCCGCTACCGGTAATCCTGCTCGACCGGCTTGCAGATTATGGCCGAAAGTCTCCCAACGGATGGTGGGGTTTGAATCCATGAGCTCAAGGTCACCACAACTCCGCGTTGTCAACTGCGCTATGACTCGTTGATCATTAACACTACTTTCATTACACTTATTCTATCTTAATTCTCATGTTATATCGTATAGCCATAATTTTATGTGTGCGATGGAATATTATTAATCCCAAACAAACTACGCTTTAATTGAATCCTTGCACTTTAAAACACTCCTGTAGACTGTATGTAATTTGGGTTTCAATTTTTCAGCCCAATAAAATATTGGATTGGTCCTACCCAATGCAAATTCACTATTTTCCTATCTATTTTCCTTTTCTATTCTTGATGTTCTTTAAGAATTCAAGATAATCTGTTTATAGTCACGTAAAAATATTTGCACTTTCCATTTTCGTTCGTCCCGTAAAAATATGTGCATTCCCATAAAAATATGTGCATTCCATTTTTGGAGAGTTATATCAATTTAATACTATTTTAACTACCGTTCTCCTCGTCTCTTTTAGTTTTGTACCATTCTCATCTTCTCTCATACTTTACCAATTTGTCTTAATATTCATGTCATATCTATTGTCCATATTTTTATAGGAGTGATAGAGTATTATTTATATTATATAAATATTCAAAAATAACAAAATTCA
>NC_062966.1:7299218-7350533 GCF_023119035.1 Salvia hispanica
AAATTCAATACATAATTTATATATTTACCATAAAATTGAAAGTTATCTTTTTTTAGTTATCTATGTCATAAAATTAGTCAACGAAGTGTCGAATTAGGAGTAAAAAAATGGAAAATGAAAATTTTATCGGGTTACCGGGCCAGCCCATCGGGTTTTCGGGTCTGGCCCTAACGGGTTGCGGGTTAATCGGGTGCGGGCTTATCGGGTTTTATTTTTATCGGGCTAGAAATTTCCGACCCTAACCCTACAAATTTAGCGGGCTATTCGGGCCAGCCCAAAGGTTGCGGGCTACATTGACATCCCTATATACAGCGACGGATCTACTCGGTGCCAAGCCCCCGCGCCAGCGGGGGCTTGCCCGGCGCCGGACCTCGAACCACCCTTATACCGCCGTGCTCCGACCGTCTCCGCCCCGGAGCGAGACGCCGAGCCCCGACTCCGTCTCCCCTGTGCAGGCTGTACTCCTCCCGTCCTCCCCCTCAATTTTAATTTCTGTAACAGAAAATTGGGGAAGAAGAAGAAGAAAAAAGTGGGCTTTTTTTTATTTTGGACTATTTAATTAACTATTGGATTACTATTTTATTTTGGGCCTTTTAATTTAAATATCAAACAATGCCAACCCTAAGCCCTTACACAAGCTAGAGATTTTCGAATTGATTGATTTCGTCTGCCGCTGCCGGAGTTCTTTAGCGCGATTTAGGTAAGAATTCATGTAAATAGGTGATATATCATATTGAGTATCTCAAGGGCTCAATTTCAATTTCTCAAGTTTTATTTGCTTCAATGCTTTTTAATTTAATTTGTACAGTATGCTTCAATTTTCAATCTTCATAAATCATAATTGATTAATTGGCTTGGATTTGATAGTTAGATAGTTAGGTGAAAATAGAATTAGTATAAAATCATTTACATTGTCTAAATAGTATGTTTGTAAAGTTATAACTGTATGAATATATATCATCTAACACTAAGAAATTTACTACCTCTGTCCACCAAAATTTGTCCTATTTTTCCATTTCTGTTCGTCCCCCAAAATTTGTCTTATTTCACTTTTATCATTTTTAGTAGTGAACCACATATTCCACTAACTCATTTCTACTCACATTTTATTATAAAATTAATATATAAAAGTAAGACCCACAATCCACTAACTTTTTCAACTCGCTTTTCATTAAATTTTTTAAAATCCGTGCCGAGTCAAAGTGGGACAAATTTTGGTGAACACAGGTGTTATTGATTGTAGTTATGCATCGATATTTTTCCAAAAGACCAAGGAATGATTCAAAAAAATTGCAAATGAAACCATTCTTCGGCGATTTCAGGACATGGCGACTCGCCGGAAACAGTTATTATCTAGTGTGTCGTAAATGTTGAGCAGACATTACATGTAAAATTATGTATTTTAATATTTATATATATATATTTTAAATTTCAGCCTTGGCTTGCTCAATTTTCTGGATCCGTCACTATGCTGTATTAATTAATAAAATGAATGCTTTAATACTAAATTATTGTAATAAATTTTCAATAGGTTAAACTCCGTTTAGTTTTAATCTAGAATTTGTAACAACCGGTGGTTAGTTAGCATCAATCTTATGTATGCTGTAGTAAATATAAGAAGGCATTCTTTAATACTCTATCCGTCCCTAATAATTGTCACTCTTGGTGTTGACACGGTGTTGATACAGGTTTTAAGGAATGTAAAGAAAAATTATTAAAAAAATTAGTGAAATATGGGACACACTTTTTTATATGATTTTATAATAAAATATGAGTAAATTAGTGAGTTAGTGAAATGTGAGACATCATTTTACCATTTATGGTCTAAATGAAGTTGACAATTATTATGGGATATGGAAAAAAGTGACAATTATTGTGGAACGGAGGGAGTAATAATTAATGTGTAGATATTGTGTAATTTTTTGTTTTAATAAATTTTAATTAAAATTTAAAATATTATAATATTTTAATTTAAAATTTGAAAAATAATGTAAAAAAGTTTTGTATGAGTAGCGAATGGGGTACAAACATAGAATAGAATGAGATACCGTATGTTTTACGACTGTCGTATTAACTAGCTAGGAGTATGATTTATGGGGAGACGAATCACAATTCATTTGCGAATTAGGTTTACCGCTTATCCTTGCCATTAAATGCCGTACATCTATTTGTCCATTCTTTTTCTTTTTCTATTTTTTGTCTAGATTTTCAACTTTAATAGAGTAATGCAAAAATTAATCTTCAATAAAATTTGATCTCGAAATAAACTTTTGATCATATTATTTGCGATTCATAACCGGGATATCTAATATACTATGATTTCAAGGATGATTTTTCCAGCCCAAACATTTGCTGTCAAAGCCCCTATAATGAAAAATCACAATTACTAAAAATAAGCTTTTATGGGCTGTCTTAATTTCTAAGGTATATTTACTTGGATTAATTATTTACAAAATTATGAAATTTTTTATTAATAAAATAAAAAAAGATAAAAAAAAACGCCAAATTAGGGTTTTAGATGAAAATGTCGAATATAGTGTTTTTCGGAAATATCAACACAATGCTTTGAGAATGTCAATACGATGCTTTAAGAATGTTAACCCATTGCTTATATTGACATTCTACATGTATTATATTGACATATTTTATATAGTATGTTGACATTTCTGCTTTACGAAAAAATTGAAAAATTTTTGAATTTTTTTTCAAATTTTGACGTCGGAACATATGCATATATGATATCGTTGGAATCCTTATAAAATTATCTTTAATTTGATATATGTTATATGAATTTAAAGTTTTGGGATTTCTTTTAAAAGTTAGTTATAACTAAACATGTAGTTAATTGACATTAATACCCCTATTGATATTTTATGGAATTAATCCTATGGCTTTATTGACGTTTTTTGTTGATCGTATTGATATTTCTTGGTTGATGATCTAGGCCCTTAATTTGAATATCTAATGGCTATTATTTAGTTGTAGTTAGCAATTAGGTATTGAGTTAGCAATATAACACTCCCCTTTAATATTTATAAATTTAAGGTATGAATTTGAATTAGGCGAATTTTAACTTAGTTTTGAATATTTATGAATTTTAGGTATGATTTTAATATTCTCATTTCAACCCGCTACCCGCGGGGTATCGGGTACCTATTACCCGACGATAACGGAAAACGGGGCGGGATCGGGTAGTGTGTTTTAGAGTTTTGCGGGTAGCGGGTATACCCATTACCCGCGCGGGTATACCCGTTAGTCCCGATAATACCCGTTATTATTAGTATTAGCCATATACCATCTCTTAATACTCCCTCCGTTCCATATTAATAGAGGCGTTTCAAATAGTTAAAGTGGAGGAAAAAAAAGTAAATAGTTAAATAATAATAGCCATATACGCACTCATTTTGAAAAATTAAAAATAAATAGTTAGAATGGATAAAAAATAAAGTAAGAGAGATAATAATGAAGAGAAGAGTATTTATATTAGTATTATTTTTTCAAAATGAGTGAAGAAAATAAAATGCCCCTATTAAGGCAGAATAGTGAGAGTACATTATATAATCTAAGAGTTGTTTTGAAACATTTTTATATTCCAACAAACATACAATTGAAAACTCACTGGAATTATCTATAGAGTGTCCCCTCACTTTTATTCTCAATCTATTCGAAGTTTATCATCGATATTAATAAAGTAAATTAGGGAACAATGACGATTATTATGGTTTCCAAATTTTTTTATTAGGATTTCGGGTCGGGTACGGGTACCCGCAATGTCGGGTACGGGATACCCGACACGGGTATCGGGTAATCCTGGTATGTCGCAGGGCGGGTATTGGGGACAATAAATTTGGCTAAAGTCGGGTACGGGTATCCGACTTGTCGGGTGCGGATATCCGCGGGTAACCCGTTTCACCACCCCTAAATTTGAATAGTTAATAAAATTTTGTGTACGCACGAATAATTTAGTTGGCAAAGAATTCATGTATCATGACCCCATACCTAGTGGCGGATCTAGAAAATAAAATTCGTAGGGTCGAATATAGTAAAGAATTTTTTATTATTTCTCGACTCTAATGGCGTCCTTTTCGTTACTTCCTCCTCTGTTGTCGTCTTCATAAATCCTACTAAAGTAATCAGATCTGCAAATATTATCAACATCTAAACTATTATTTTCATGCTTAATACTTCGTCGAAAATACATGGCTTAGAAATCGCAACTCACCTTAAATAACATTATATCCGGTTATTACTTCATTGTTAATGTAAAATTATAAACTCGATAAGAAGTCTTTTGGAAAAAGAGTACTAAGATGGACAACTATATTGTTTAAATGAGACTTAATAATATGATGCCTTTCATAACTAATTAAAATTTTATGAAATTGTTAAACATAACTTTTTAATATTATAAAATCATGTATTTTTGTTCCTTTTAATAAATAAGATAGATATGTATAAATAATTATCAATCCATTATATAAATAATTAGCAATCCATTATATGAAAAGATATCTATTATATGAAAAAATAGTAATTAAATTTCTAGGTACTAATTTGAAACTAGTGTCTATCACATTTAATTAATTTTGTACACGTAGGAGTATTTTGGGTCTCGCAATGAGAATTTTTCATTTTCGATTTTTAATAGTCTTCTTCCCTCCTCTCCTCACTTGTGTGTAACTCCATTTTCACTCTCTGCAACTCAATTTTTTAAATTCTTCTTTTCAAATATTCAAACAAATCCTTTGTCTATAAATTTCTTGGTCTCACATACATATGACCACCAAGAATTGTGGCTGCTCTCTTTCCCGCTCCGGCGCACCGTGGGGTCGGCTAAGGGAGTTCCCCGTGCCTTAGTTAGCCGGCGGTGGGGTCGGCCAACCCCGCTCGACTCCACCTGGATCTGCCGCTGCACATACCTCACATCGCCACTTTTCACCGAACTTAATTAAGATTCTATACATATATAAAAGGCGAATTTTGGGTTAATATTGAATATTTATGAATTTTGGATATGGATTTGAATAGTTGATATAAAAAGGGAATTTCGGGTTCTACAATTAATGTTAATTAACACAAAAGTAATAAGGGCCAATTGAATCAACGAGACTCTTGAGAATTTACACATGAACAAAGTTTTGAGGCTGTATTTGAATTTCATTATTTCTCTAAGAAATGGACGTGTTTTACCCTTGAAAGTTTAGACTTAACTACAGAGTGAAATGGACGTGCAACTCTAAGAAAGGCACGAACCATCGTCATCGGTCACGAGTGCGAGTGCGAGTGCGAAGGAGGTGAGTATCGCCGCTGCCTATCTGCGCTATTAAAACTCAGTTTTAATGTTGAAAATAGTTCCAATGGTACTGCAAAATGCATCCAATTTGTTCTTTTTTTTTTGCAATTTTTTTTTATGAAAATTGTGTTTTCATCTTTATTTATTTGTATATTTTCAAATAGGGAAAGAGAGCAATGTACTTATTCTGCGAGGAATAGAGGAAGACTCTCGAAAGAAGATGAAGAAATATCAATTTGTAGACGATTAGGTTAACTATGTATTGTTGAAATGAGCTTCATTCCTAAAAATGAACATTCAAACTATTATTTTACTAAATGCAGTATAAAGGAATTAACTTCTGTAATTACATAAAATTAGTGATACAAACCTTATTTAATTTCTAGATTAATTGGGAATTAACTCAATAAATATGTTATACTATGTCCAAAATATTCAAATATTACTACAGTTAAAATCGATAACTTTTGAAATTTTAGGTTTGGTATTTTGTTTTTTTTTGAATTTTAATATATTAGTCTTTATTTGCTTGTAATCAATTAAATTTTATTTTACTTTAGGTTCTATAAAATGTTGTAGTAATTTATTAGAATAAATTCTTGAAATCTTATTCTAAGAAAAACTATCTTAACTTTGTAGAATTAATAAATCTTAATTATTTTGATGAATATTTATTATTTTTAAAATATTATATAAATTAAATTAGTAAAAATAGTTTTGAGAAATATTAAAAGATATAAAGATAGAGTAGTGATATAGGGCAATCATCCTTTAAGGGGGTGTTTGGTTGGCTATATGTCATAACATGTGATAACTCAAAGTGAGATGATTTATCTTAATTTTGTAAGATAATACAAATTAACCTTAGTGTTTGATAGCTTAAGATATGAAATGAGATGATTTGTTTATATGAGTGAAAAGACGTGTATGCTCTTCTTATATTCATACACTACATGATTTCTCTTTCAATTATTAATTAACAACATAATTTCAGCCATTTCCCACCAGATTTACCTGCAAATTGCACTCCAAAATTTATTACTTGTATTTTTAAATTAGCCAATTTGGTTTTTGGGTTTTTTTTTGGGGTGGGTGGGTGGGGGTGGGGGGACAGAGAGAGGAGGGAGGCAGGGACGGAGATAGCATAGCCAAGCCGCGGTTCCTCTCTTTTTTTTTTGGTGTTTAAATAAATAAAATAAAATAAATGAAAGTACACGGGTATACCCGAGGGATACAACCAACTAATTAAACTAGCGAGCCGGGATGGAGAAAAAACACAGTACAACCGAAACTTGGGCATATTTAAGGGCTTATATCAAGCCGGTGTACATCACAAACCTAACAAAGAATTTATCCCTAGAAAGCCTAGGGCTTAGACAAACGTCCTTGCCAAGTACTACTAGAAAATTGACATTAAATGACATTTACGTTATGATACTTCATAATAAGTGCCAATACAGACACTCAGTCCATACACCAGCCATTTACCACGTTTATATCAATTCCTAATACCACACTTTAAAATGCATGCAGTAATAGGACTCCTTGCTTGGCATTTTTATTCAGTGTCATGTAATAATTGAAGTAATTCATTATTCATTTAGATATACAAACCAAAAATATAAAATGAATATATAAATAGAGTGATATACTACTATGTAAAATGAGACCTAGTTCTGTTTAACTTTATTCACTGAAGTTTTTTTTAGATTTGATAATCTACCGACTAAATTTAATTATATCTTTAGATTTGAATTAGTTAAGAAAGTAATCAGAATCATTATTTTTAAATCGATATTTAGTAGTACTATTATATAAATAAACGAATGATATTTGGCAATGCAGCTTGATGCTTTTATTTTACTATACAATATAGAAGTAAACATACAATATATTTTCAAAATATTTTATCACAGTAGTAGTATTTTAAAGTTTAAAAGGATTTGTTTAGGCAAATAAGTGGCAAAAAAATCAGCGGCAAAAAGAAAAGAAATAAGCGCCATTGATTAGAATATTAGGGATAAGAGGCAAAAAAATTAAAAATTAGCGCTAAACATGGGTGTGATGAAACCGCACAATCTCCTCCACTCTCCCCTGCCCAACTCTATCACTCTCCCCTGCCCAATTCCAATTTTAGCATTTTTGTGGTTTTTGGAGATTGATTCTTTCATGTGCACCATTTGATTTTGTGATTAGGGCTCTAACTGATTTTACTTTCTATTGCTTCCGTTCAGGATGAATAATTTCAAACTCATGAGAGAATGACTCACAGGCTGATGAGGGACTCAGAAGCTGGTGGGTGGATTTTCCAATTGTGTGCGAATCCTGCCTAGGTGTTAGTCCATACGTTCGAATGCTATTATGATTATGTGTTGTCAAATTTTCTTTGTTTGTGTATTGTTTTGTGTGTCTAGAGATTTCTTTAATGTGGCCAAATATCTTAGATATGTCAAACTTGTCATAAACTGAAAATTGTTTGTCATGTTTTCCTTTTGGATCCTGAGTAGTGATTACTCGTTTCAGGTTTGCGATACTGTTCTGAGTATTATGCCAATACAGCTTATTACCAAGCTCTTGTGATATGCAACATTGCAACTACTTGCTATCAGTTGTTATTGTAATTTGTAAATATATATTAAACAAAGTCCTTGTCTAATGCTCCGTAGGATGTTTTTAGATGCCAAATCATTACAATTGCTTATGGGTTGTCTTTTGCATACATATAAAGTATAAACAAAGGCATTGACTAATACATAGGATGTTTTTGGATGATACTTGGCACTGGACAATCAGTATGTGAAATCTTATGTTGCATTAATTGTTGTTGGACCAAAGTCTCTTGTTTGTTACCTTTAACCACCTCCTATCATAGAAAGAAGAAGAACATGAAATAATCCAGCTGTCCTTCAATACGATCCCATTATTATAATGCAGTTTAATTCAAACGGTAGGAATAGCATCAGTGACAAGGTAGTTTTCCTTCATTTGATATGTACTTTGTTAGTGTCCAAAAACTATTTTATCCTTAATGGCTTTCGATAAGAATTTTGAAGTTTCGACATTATAACACTTCCTGAAGCTCTATGATGGCAATTATAGCAAGTGTGAGGTTGAAAAATGTGATAAGAGATTATGTGTGAGTATAGATGCTTTAGTCCACACTCAAAAGTGTCATAAAGAAAGACGTGTAATGTCAACGTAGACTCAACCCTATCATGCAAGATGTAGTGAAAAAAGAAGTAATTAAGTTGCTAGATGCAGGGATTATCTATGCCATATCGGATAGTGAATGGGTGAGTCCTATACAAGTAGTAGCTAAAAAAGGGAGGATGACTGTAGTGCCCGGAAAGGACGGTGAGATGATTGCGACGAGAGTAGCAACAAGAGTTTGCATTGATTATAGGATGTTAAATGCAGCCATGCCCTTTGTTGATCAAATGCTCGATAGATTAGGAGGATATTATTACTACTGTTTCTTAGATGGTTATTCTGGTTATAATCAAATTGCAATTGCCCCCGAGGATCAACATAAGTCTGCTTTTACTTGCCCTTATGGGATATATGCTTATAGGAAGATGTCTTTTGGCTTATGCAATGCTCCTGCTACTTTTCAAAGATGCATGGTGGCCATTTTTCATGATTTGATTGAGAAAGTGATGAAGTTTTTTATGGATGACTTTTCTGTTTTTGGAAAGTCTTATAATCAATGTCTTGAAAACTTGGCTAAGGTTTTGCAGAGATGTGTAGAAACTAACCTTGTTCTTAATTGGGAGAAATGTTACTTCATGGTGTAAGAAGGTATAGTTCTAGGTCATAAAGTGTCTTCTGCAGGGGTAGAGGTTGATAAAGCCAAGATTGCGGCCATTGAGAGATTCCGACCCCATCCAACGAGAAGGCTGCGAGAAGTTTCTCGAGACATGCAGGGTTCTATCAGAGATCATCTCAATCGGAGTTCTGTGAAGAAAGTTATGACCGTTCTACCAAAGTCGCGCAAAGCTGTCAAGTGTAGAGTTAGTGACGGAAATTTAAAGAAGAAAAGAAGACATTACCTTGTGAAGCCAAATCTTTTCCTTCTACTATGGGGCATGAAAATTCCATCTTTACTATTGCTTGGAGGAAACTTTTTACCAAATTTAAATCCTTTTCAAGCCTACATATACCCTATAACCTAATTCATAATATTCACCAATTCATAGCTCCTCCTCCAACCCTAATCCTTCATCTAACTCCTCTTTTTACAACATATTTTCTAGAGATTAAAAGTTAGAGTGCTTCATTGTGCAAGGAGTTGAAGAAGGAGTCAAGAACATCAAAGCTACAAGGATTCAACCTTTGGGTTTTATTTGCTTTAGTTTTATGTTCCAATTGTTTTCCCTTCAATCTAGGTCTTTAGATTATTACATCATGTGTGACTAAATTCATAGGATTCTAGGGATGTGTTAGTAACGACTTTGGTTATACAATTCTTTTTTCTATTTAATATTCGTTTTGTTTTTACTTTGTTTCTTCCCTAAGTAATTCTTCATGCTTCATAATTGAGTGACACAATTATGCATGATTCAATATAACTTGTAACATAATCGTGAGAGGAGGTTGACGAGTTTGATCCACTTAGTAGACACTACAGTTAGCTTCGCTTAAAACTGTAATGTTAATTGAGAGTAAGGACTTTTCAAGGGTCTTAGGAGCTTTTAAGAGTTACAGATTTAGGACTGACAACCCTAATGTTAGTTATCAAGTTTTGCATCGCATGAACATAAGTCAAGTGACTCGTCCTATCAAAGTATTAACTATGCTAGGGTATTGTAGTTGGAATTTGTATAACCATAACTGTAAACGCACATCCCTGAAATTTTCTTATCTCTATACTTTTATCTCCGTGATTTATTTGCAATTAGTTGTTTATTGCTTTCAATTATTTTTTGTATTCAAAAATTCCCAAAGTCTTTCGGTTGTCCAGATAGTAATTGAGTTTTTTTAGAAGATAGCTAATACGATCTGGAGCGTTCAAGAAGTCCAGCGGTCCATATTTTGGTAATTGAGTTTTAAGGCCTTTATTTGGTCTGTTTTTAATGTCAAAATCACAATTCATGTCCATATTTTGCATATTTTCTCTATTTTGGTATTTTAACGTGTTTCAAAAGACAGAAAAAAGTCGAAGTTGGAAATTTGGAGCGTTCAAGAAGTCCAGTGGTCCGCTGCAACATGCACAGCGACTGCTGGAGCCTAGCGACCACTGTACCAGTAGCAGTCTGCTCCGGAGAAAGTTGTGCTGAAACGAAGAACACATCCAGTGACCGCTGGGGAGTGCGCAGCGACTGCTCGAGGAGTTTCCGAAGCTACTAGAATATTCACAGCGACCGCTGCAACATAGTGTAACGACCGCTATCCAAGAGTCAGAGGTTATAGACCATTATGCAGCGACCGCTGGCCAAGGTGCAAACTTAGCAAACTTTTTACCTTATTTCATGGAGCTCGATTTTTCCTATATATATACCCCCCAACAAACTGTTGGAACATATATACTAAAAAACATTTTTCGAGTTTATTTTTGAATTTGATAAATTGCTTGTATATTGTAAACACTCCTCATTTAATGAGAATAATAAATGTTTTCTTCATACTGTGTATTTTACTTTAATGGGTATTGACCGTATTTAATTATATATTAAATTATATAATTAAAACGCCGGAAAGTAAAATCAGTCTAAGTCTTCTACATTGAAGGTTGGGTCGTGGAACAGGTCATCACAGTAGGTGGCCCAACCGGTACCTTGTAGAAGTAAAACTTTTTCACAACCTAGATAGGCTTTGGCTACCTATCGTGAAAGGTTGCAGTGTCCATCCGAAAGTCGTCTTTACCTTGAGAATGACTAGTGACACTGGTGTGGTATAGCATTGAATGGATCTAAAGTATAGACACGTCTTTGTTGCTATCTACTGTAAGACGATGTCTTGGAGATTTAATATTTCCTAATCTTTGTAATAATATAGGACACACGTTATTTAATCATACGCTACTTTGACTTATCAATAGGTGCGGGTTTTTCGCAACCCAATATTCATGATATCTTGGGTAGTAGTAATTAATAACTAGTATGGTGTCAGTTTTATTATTACATTGAATCGTGTGCCTGCGTGGTTTGACTATATCCCCAAGAGGTGTTCGAGAGAAGTTCTATTATTCGGAAACCCGGCCGGTTTGGATTTAATCCAAGAATAAATAGAAAAGGAAAAGTATATTTTGATATACATCTCGTACTAGACAAACTCTTGGAAATAAAAAGATATTAATTAATTTAAAGTCTATAGCAGACTACAAATTAATTAATGGATATAGAAAGTCTTAGACACGGAAAATAATATATTAAAGAGGTTAACCCGGATTGCTTGTAATCACGGATTGGATGGACGGTCAATATTTCTTTTATAGTGGCACAAGAAATATTCCGTTGGCCTTATATTAAATTATGAGTTATAACTTAATTAGTAAAGAAGGTCCAATAGGGGAGGCCCAATCCAAGCCCCATAGATCCCTAACCTAGCCCATCATAAACTCTATAAATAAGAATGTAAGGAGAGGAGACAAAGGTGTTATCACAAACCCTAGCCTCCACATTTGGCTTTCTTGTCTTCTCCTTCAAGATTCTTATAATTTCCAAGAGATTCCTCCCATTAGATCTATAGAGTTAAGGGTCATAGGTTAGAAGATCTTTGGTCTTGCATTCACAATCAAGCTTCAAGATCTACACGTGGAGAAGTAGCAAGCCACTTCGATTCTTTGGAGAATCATTGTTGTAAGTATTCAATAACATAATTTAATTTAAATTATGTGATTAATTGCGCAATTATATATTTCTACATGTTCAAGCATGAAATTGAATCGACCCACATAATCACCTAAATAGATTCTTATGTGGATTTATTTATTTTGCAATTTCCGCTGCGATTATCCCCAACACAAACCTCTTTATTCTTTTTGCCTCTTAATTCTAGAGCATAAAATTGAGAGAGTTCTTCATTGCGCAAGAGATTGAAGAAGGAATAAAAGAAGATCAAGGCTATAAGGATTTAACCTTTGGATTTTATTTCTTTAGTTCTTATGTTCACTTTGTTTTCCCTTCATTCTATATTTTTAGCTTATTCAATTATGTGTTACTAAATTCATAGGATTCTAGAGACGTGTTAGTAACAACTTTGGTTATACAATTCTGTTTTCTATTTAATATCTGTTTTGTTTTTACTTCCTTTCTTCCCTAAGTTGTTCCGTAATACTTCATGTTTGAGTGACACATTAGATGATGAATTAATATAACTTGCTACATAATCGTGAGAGGAGGTTGGCGAGTTAGATCTACTTAGTAGCCACTACAATTAACTTCTTTTAAAACGACATTGTTAATTGAGAGTGAGGACTTTTCAAGGGTCTTAGGAGCTTTTAGGAGTTACGAATCTAGGATTGACGCCCCTAGTGTTAGTAATCTACGCTTGTACCTCATGGGCAAAACTAGTGTGACTCGTTCTATTGAAGTATAAACCGTGCTAGGGTATTGTAGATGGAATTTGTATAACAATAACTGTGAACGCAGATCTCTGGAATTCTCTTTATCTCTCATATCTTTATCTCTTTAATTATTCGCAATTAGTTCTTGTATTTCTTTCAAGTTGTTCTTGTTTTCAAAAATCTTTCAAACTTTCGGTTTTCCGAATAGTGAAAGAAGCCTAGTAGAAGGTAGTCAGTCTGTGACTTTATTCCCCGTGTTCGATATCCGGTACTGACCTTTAGCTATACTATATATACTGTGTATACTTGCAGGTTTATTTAGTACTAATAAAAAGTGCATCAAGTTATTGGCGTCGTTGCCTGGGAGTATTTTCACTTTGTGATTGATATCTTCAAACGGACGAATTTGTTACTTTGGATTTTTATTTTTATTTTTATTTTCTTTTTCTTTTTAGTCTAATGGATTTCTTCACAGGAAAGGAGAATCCATACAATGATGAGTAGCAAGGAGAGTACTACGAAGAGTGCTACAGCCCCGACCAAGGGGGATCGTATTATTACCCAGACTGCTCTGATTTTTTCATACGATGCACATGATCATTATGCTGATAATAATTCTGAAACATGTGCAGGTATGAAGGAGCAAACCCGCTCCAAATGGGTGGAACTACTAGAAATCTGCATCATCGAGATCTAGGAAAATATGAAGGTGACTAATCAAAGGTTGTTTAATTTGGAAAGTAACACCTGGCCTTTTAGAGCAAGGATTGGCAAGTCTAGCCGCACAAGTGGGGGAGTTAGAATACAACATGAGAGTTTTGGCCACAACAAAAAATAAAGATCTTTCGGACTTGTGAAGACAAATCTTTTCCTTGTACTATGGGGAACGAAAATTCCATCTTTTCTATTGCTTGGAGGAGACTTTTTATCTAATTTAAATCCTTCTTAAGCCTATATATATCCCATAACCTAATTCATAGAATTCACCCTTCCATAGCCCCCAAAAAGGGGAGCTTTCATAAGCTCCTCTTCCAACCCTAATCTTTCATCCTTCATCTTTTTGCCAATTAATTCCATAGCATAAATTTGAGAGTTCTTCATTGTGCAAGGGGTTGAAGAAGGAATCAAGAGAAGATCAAGGCTACAAGGATTCAACCTTTGGATTCTATTTGCTTTAGTTCTTATTTTCATTATGACTTCCCTACAATCTATGTTTTTAGCTTATTATTTAATGTGTAACTAAATTCATAGGATTTTAGGGATCTGTTAGTAACTTTTATTGGTTTATACAATTCCATTTTCTATTTAATATCCGTTTTGTTTTTACTTCGTTTCTTCCGTCAGTTGTTCCGTAATACTTCATGCTTGAGTGACGCATTCGATGAAGATTTAATATAATTTTCTACATAATCGTGAGAGGAGGTTAGCGAGTTAGATCCACTTAGTAGACACTACAGTTAACTTCCCTTAAAACGGCACTGTTAATTGAGAGTGAGGACTTTTCAAGGGTCTTAGGAGCTTTTAGGAGTTACGGATCTAGGATTGACAACCATAGTGTTAGTAATCTACGCTTGTACCGCATGGGTATAAATTATGTGACTCGTTCTATCGAAGTATAAACTGTGCTAGGGGATTGTAGTTGGAATTTGTATAATCATAATTGTGAACGCACATCCCTAGAATTCTCTTATCTCTCGTACTTTATCTTTGTGAATTAATTGCAATTAGTTGTTTACTTGCTTTCAAGTTGTTCTTATTTTCAAAAATCTTCAAAATTCGATATCCTGATACTGACCTTTAGGTATACTAGATCTACCTTGTATACTTGCAGGTATTTTTAATGCTAATAAAAAGTGCATCACCTTGCAAATGGCAGACAAAACAACAACACCACCAAGGAGGATTGTCGAAGATGTTTTGGTAAGAGTAGGAGAATTCATTTTTCTCGCTGACTTTGTTGTTTTGGACATGCAGGAGGATAAGAAGGTGCCCTTAATACTTGGAAGACCATTTCTAGCCACCGAGGGAGCCATGATAGACGTGTACAAGGTTGAGCTAACATTGCGGTTACATAATGAGAGTATCACTTTCAACATCTATGATGCTTTGAAATTCCATGGGAAGGAAGGAGCAGAAGGCTATCAAGAATGTAGCGTCATCCAAGTAGTCACAGATTGTGTGGGGGAAGTGGAAGTCACATACCATCAAACCTAGGACCCCTTACAATCTTGTCTTATAAATTCTTTCACTCCCACTTCTGATTCATCTACTTGTGATGCTAATGTGTGTGCTATGATTGCAGAACTCGAGGTTCTTCCCGAAAGAATTCCTCAAAAGGCTAACACATTCTTGCTGTTGCGCACCCCAGAAGAAGAAGAAGAAGAGAGGAAGAAGGCATTAGGAAACCGCGAGGTCCACCTAAGGTAGAATTGAAGCTACTCTTGAATCACCTCTGGTACGCATTTCTATGGCCAGAGAACACTTACCATGTTGTCGTGTCCGCAGCCTTGAGTGACAAAGAATGTGAAAAGTTGTTATGTGTGTTGAACAAGTATAGGTCTGTCATAGGATGATCTATTGGTGATTTGAAAGGGATTAGTCCAACCACATGCATGCATAAGATTTTACTTGAGGAAGGGCATAAACCTCGTGTGCAAAACCAACGTAGACTTAACCCTATCATGCAAGATGTAGTGAGAAAAGAAGTAATTAAGTTGCTAGATGCAGGGATTATCTATGTCATATCAGATAGTGAATGGGTGAGTCCTACACAAGTAGTAGCTAAGAAAGGGGGATGACTGTAAGGCCCAGGAATGATGGTGAGATGATTGCCATGAGAGTAGCTACAGGTTGGAGAGTTTGCATTGATTATAGGATGTTAAATGCAGCCACTAGGAAAGATCACTTCCCTTTGCCTTTTATTGATCAAATGCTCAATATATTAGGGGGATATTATTATTAGATGATTATTCTGGTTATAATCAAATTGCAATTGCCCCCGCGGATCAACATAAGTTTGTTTTTACTTGCCCTTATAGGATATACGCTTATAGGAAGATGTCTTTTAGCTTATGCAATGCTCCTTCTACTTTTCAAAGATTCATGATGGTCATTTTTCATGATTTGATTGAGAAAGTGATAGAGGTTTTTATGGATGATTTTTCTGTTTTTGGAAAGTCTTATTATCACTATCTTGAAAACTTGCCTAAGATCTTGCAGAGATGTGTAGAAACTAACCTTGTTCTTAATTCGGAGAAATGTCACTTCATATTAAAAGAAAGTACGATTCAAGGCGAACAAGCAATTCACTAATTATGCACTTTTTCACTAAACCATCAAATCAAAACGTTAAGCCACACTTAAACATAGATGGAATGTAATATCATCGGCAACTCAATCTAAAGTGTGTCCCTAAGCATGCGTGTTTCTAAGTTCTTCATCTTGAGTTCACGACATGGATTCAAGAAAATATTTTTAGACAACAAAATTCTCCTACGGGTTTTTTTGAAAAACAAAAGCAAAAAAGCTTTAAAACAAAAAGAAAATCCTAAAACAAAAACATAAACTCACGGACCACCACTTCATCCCCCCAAACTTATTTACAACAAAGTGTAAAATAAGTTTGTAGAGTTGGTAGGGACGTGAGTGAACTACTAAAAAGAAAACATACCTTGAAAAATTTTGCGTAGAGGCTTGACGGGGTGAAAATTCGAAAATTTCGAAAAATCGCGCTGGATACTGTGCCCAGGTGGCGGGCCGCCGCGGCCTGGCCGGTGGTCACCGCACGTGAATAAATTCTTCCAGCGTTCAGGTGGCGGACCGCCGCAGCGCATGCGGCGGTCGCCACGTAAGGGTTAGAACCTGCGAAATTTTTTTTCTCAAAGCAGAAAACGAAACAAAAACCAAAAGTATTCAAAAACTGGAAATAAATGGTTGGGTTGCCTCCCAAGAAGCGCTTATTTTTCGTCTATAGCTTGACGTTCTTTGAAGCTCATGTTATCCCCCATCATGGGAATTCCTTTGGGATGCCTTTGTACCTACAAATTCGCAATATGAGCATAGAATGAAGAAAATTATAGTAGGATACAACACATAGTATTTGGCAATCCCCCAAACTTGAACCAAATCAAGGTGTAAGATAATCACATGCAAGACCAAGTAATCCACCTTGATTCAAAAATCATCCCCCATCAAGATCTCTATCCCCCACTAATTTGCAAGAATTTTCAACAATAGACCAAGACATGCAAAACAATATAAGCTCAAGTATATACACAAGTCATGCAAGATAAAATAGCCTCACAATGCTATGAACATGAACTATGCGTATCAACAATCAAATCAACGGGGTATTCAAATTTCATCCACAACAAGAAGTTAATTCCAGCACACCCAACAATGATCAATTCCAATAAATCCAACTCACAAATTCACCAACAAATTATCAAAAGTATATCATCCCCCATCAAACTCCATGGTAAACTACCAAAATATATACAAACAACAAAGTCATCCAATGAAAGTATTCAAGATCAAAGCTCAGAAATTATAAGAAGAACGTACCTTGCGTAGGTTGACAATTGAGCACAAGAACAATTTGGTAGAATCCAAAGAATTTAATTGAGTGATGTGAATTTGGAGTGTGGGTGTGTGAACAATGTGGAGAAATAGAATTTAAAGAGAGGGGAGAAAGTGGATGCTAGGGTTAGAAAGAAAAAGAATGAAAGAAGGAAAGAAGAAACATACCATACCTTATGTGAAAATCTCGCGTCTAACACGCTGCGGCGGTCGCTGACTGCAGTTCAGCGGACCGCCGTGGATGGTCTGTCCTTACTGTTCTTCTTTCGGCGGGCCGCCGCAACTAACGCGGCGACCGCTAACACTGCTCCAGAATATTATTATAAATTTTTTTTTTTGAGTAAAATGAAAATAAACTTAAAGAAAAAATCTTTTTTTTTAAAACGAAAAATAATATAATAAAACGAAAATTTTAAAACAAAGCGAAAACTAGAAACTACTAAAAACAAGAAAGCTATCAACATTGGACTTTATATCTCACCCATGCTCTACGGAGCTTATCAAGTGTTGCAGCAGAAGATTGTGCGAACACAGAATGTGACAATGGACACAAAAGATTGAACCCACACAAATCGTACCTCAGATATTTCGGACAACTTCTTAGCTTGAACTTGGATTTTTCGGTTTTGCTCCAACTTTTCCTCCATGCATGACTTAATTGTGAATCTTCACCAAAATCAGCTTTGTCAGCAATAAAAGGAATTAACATTATAGAGAGAGAGGGTTTGAAAGAATTAACCACAGTTTTATTTGTCTCATCTTCTTCAACCTCATGGGAAGGCATGGTCATGGTGTCAGCGTTAAGAACCTGCGACTCTGGGGACTGACTTTCAGGCGGCGAACCGCCGCAAAGTGGTGCAGCGGCTGCCGGCGGCTGCTCTGCATCTATGTCCGAATCGGCCACGGATGGCTGTGACGTTCCCGGCGGACCGCTGTGAAGATGTGTAGCGGGCCGCTGAGGATGATCAACGGCAGGTGAGGGGTCAGTTTGTTCCTTCTCTTTATCTTTACTCCCTATTGCAGTGGCTAGATTCCCCACATTGTAGTCCCATTCCCCCACTTGTGCGACAAGACTTGCGAATCCTTGCTCTAAAAAGTTGGTGTTTCTTTCCAAATTCATCAACCTCTGATTGGTCACCTTCCTATTTTCTTGTACCTCGATGATGCAAATTTCTAACCGTTCCTCCCAATTGGTGCGGGGCTGTTCTTCCTTTTCTTCTTCAATGATTGGTTTTTCTTCAAAACATGGAAGTATCGCCTCAGTGATCCTCTTGCTAATGTTTTCAAGTCCTTCATTGACTTCATCGTGTTTTCCATTCTAATTCCTTGTTGTAAACTCTCCTCTCTATGTCTTTCAAGTTCTTGTACTATGAATTCAAGTCCACGACACCTTTGCTCGGATTCATCATTGGTGGTGTATGCCCATGTCGGCTGTCTCCAATATTGAAACGCATCCATTGTTGGCTCCTTGCTCTCCTCAAGTACCTCAAAAAAAATCAAAAGAAAAATAATATTACACTCTAAATTAGTATAATCAACCTTTCTACAATATCAGCTTAAAGCAAAAATATTCCCCGGCAACGGCGCCAAAAACTTGATGCACTTTTTATTAGCACTAAAAATACCTGCAAGTATACAGGGTAGATCTAGTATAACTAAAGGTCAGTACCGGATATCGAACACGAGGAATATAGTTGCAACTGGCTATTATGTACTAAGCGTCAAATACTATCTAGAGAAACAAGAGAAGTTTTGGTTTTTTGAAAGGAAAAACAATTAAAAGCAATCAAACAACTAAATGCAATTAAATCACAAAGATAAAATATGAGAGATAAGATAATTCCATGGATGTGCGTTCACAGTTATGGTTATACAAATTCCAACTACAATACCCTAGCACAGTTTATACTTTGAAAGGACGAGTCACCTAGCTTATGCTCATGCGATACAAACGTTGATTACAAAATTAGGGTTGTCAATCCTAACACGTAACTCCAAAAAGCTCCTAAGACCCTTGAAAAGTCCTCACTCTCACGTAGAAGGAAAAGATTTGGCTTTCACAAGGTAATATCTTCTTTCCTTCTTCAAAGAACTCCGATTCAGTTGATTATTGAACCAACTTGAAGATCTTTTCAAGACAAAGAAAATGGTGTGTAGAACGCTCCGATCGGACTTCAGGATCGCAGGAAAATTGAGTTTGAAGATAGCTGTCGTGCGCCGCGTTTATGTGGCGGGCCGCCGCACCTTGGCCGGCGGTCGCCGCGCGCAGTCCAGTAGCTTCTGACTCCTTGTGGAGGTCGCCACGCACTTCCCGGCGGTCGCCGGGCGTGTCTTTGTCTCCGCTAAGCGCCGGCGGTTGCCGGAAGTGTTGCGGCGGTCGAAAGACACTTTATCTTTATACACTTTGAGAAGTGAGAGAAAGAACACTTCTCATATTTGGAAGTTTGCCACATCTGAGTGCACAAATTCAAGTTGTTCCATGAGTTAGTAATGAAAGTGCACTAATAAGCCTTGCTTGATTTGATTGCGTTAATTCATGCTCAATCTATTCTTCATCTTTTGAGGCAATTACGACGTCTAGTCCTTGTGCATTCCGTGCGTCTATTCTTGTTTCTTTTGTGTTTTGTTCGAGGACAAACAAAAATGTAAGTTTGGGGGAGTTGATACACTCGGATTTTGCACTGTTTTAAGACCTTTATTTGGTCTGTTTTTAATGCCAAAATCACAATTCATATCCATATTTTGCATATTTTCTCTATTTTGGCATTTTAACGTGTTTTGTGAGATTTGTGCATATTTGAGCCTAAAAGACAAGAAAAAGTCGAAATTGGAAATCTGGAGCGTTCAAGAAGTCCAGCGGTCCGTTGCAACATGCACAGCGACCGCTGGAGCCTAGCGACCGATGTACCAGTAGTGGTCCGCACCGGAGAAAGTTGTGCTGAAACGAAGAACACGTCTAGTGACCGCTGGGGAGTGCGCAATGATCGCTCGAAGAGTTTCCGAAGCTACTGGAATATTCACAGCGACCGCTGCAACATAGTGTAGCGACCGCTTTCCAAAAGTCAGAGGTTACAGACCATTATGCAGTGACCGCTGGCCAAGGTGCAGTGGCCCACTGCGAAAATGCGGCGCACGAATTTGACCTACTTTATCCCCAAGATTTACAAAACTTAGCCACTTTTTACCTTATTTCAAGGAGCTCGATTTTTCCTCTATATTTACCTCGTCAAACCTCTTCATTTGAATCTTCTTTTTGCCTCATAATTCAAGAGCATGAAATTGAGAGAGTTCTTCGTTGTGCAACAGGTTGAAGAAGGAATCAAGAGAAGATCAAGGCTACAAGGATTAAACCTTTGGATATTATTGCTTTAGTTCTTATGTTCACTTTGTTTTCCCTTCATTCTATATTTTTAACTTATTCAATTATGTGTTACTAAATTCGTAGGATTCTAGGGATGTGTTAGTAACGACTTTGGTTATACAATTTTGTTTTCTATTTAATATCCATTTTGTTTTTTCTTCGTTTCTTCCCTAAGTTGTTCCGTAATACTTCATGTTTGAGTGACATATTCGATGATGATTTAATATAACTTGCTACATAATCGTGAGAGGAGGTTAGCGAGTTAGATCCACTTAGTCGACACTACAATTAGCTTCCCTTAAAATGGCACTGTTAATTGAGAGTGGGGACTTTTTAAGGGTTTTAGGAGCTTTAAGGAGTTACGGATCTAGGATTGACAACCCTAGTGTTATTAATCTACGCTTGTACCGCATGGGCAAAACTAGTGTGACTCGTTCTATCGAAGTATAAACTGTGCTAGGGTATTGTAGTTGGAATTTGTATAACCATAACTATGAACGCACATCCCTGGAATTCTCTTATCTCTCATATTTTTACCTCTTTAATTATTCGCAATTAGTTGTTTACTTGCTTTCAAGTTGTTCTTATTTTAAAAAATCTTCAAAATTCTATATTTACCAAATAGTGAAAGAAGCTTAGTATAAGGTAGTCAGTCTGTGATTTTATTCCCCGTGTTCGATATCTGGTACTAACTTTTAGCTATATTATATATACTGTGTATACTTGCAGGTTTATTTAATGCTAATAAAAAGTGCATCACCTCTGCACATATATGAGGACGATTTTTCTCTCAGCTCTCCTCCGTGAGATTGGTTTTTCTGTCTCCTTTATTTAAATCCCAGTATCCCGGTGAGATCAGCCCACACTAATATCAGAATGTAGTTTGGGTACCAGCCAGAAGATTTATGGTCTAGTACCCGACATCTTCACGAGGAGAAGTAGCGTGCAATTTTCGATTCTTTAGAGAATCATTAAGGTATTATTCCCACTCCGTAGAAAATCATGTTTTAGGTTTCAATTATACTTAAAGCATGTTTAATTCAAGTTATGAGCATGATACAAGTGAAAATTATGCAAATTGATTTTGTCTAAATAATCTGCTAAATATATCGCAATTTTATTAGATTTATATGAGATGCACGCTTCCGCTACCAACCCCTTCAGCCCGACATGTGCACAACTCGTCCGCAAGTTGGAGCCCACCCAACACTAGTGAATCGTCCAGCCCGAACCCAAAAGGGGCCTGCCCCTTTATCTATAGATGATGATCAGAAACTATTGTGACTTTATCTATTTTCATATCTTATTCCATATCTTTTGTTATCTTTTTATTTAATTATCTTGCTTGATTAGCAAGATACGATTTAAGGTTTAGGATTCTATAAATTATAGAAATCTATAGTATTTTGATTTATCAAAAAATAATAAACAAATTATTTTTAATTTTGGTTCTGACGGAAATCGCCCCCTAGCACCTCAACTAGGGTTTATTTTCCTTCTGTTCTCATTATCAACGTGATCAATTCGATAGATCAAAGATCTATAACACGGAGATTATAGAGAAAGAGATATTAAATATATTAAGTGAAGAGATAATAAAGTAGGAAAGAGAGAAAAGTAGAAATAAAGTAAGAGATAGAATAAAGTAAGTGAGGAAATAAGTGTTAGTTTTTGCTAACTAGGGAAACGACTCTACTATGATGGAACGTCCCGAAATAGAAAAATGACTCAACTACTGTGGAACAGAGGGAGTATTATTCAATACAAAACAAATTATTGTTGTATACTCCCTGCGTCCCACCACAAGTGATCAACTTTTCATTTTGAGTTGTTCCACCACAAGTCATCAATTTCCTTTTTTAGCTAAAATCAAAACTTCAACCATCTCTTATTTAGTTCTCTTTCTCTTACTTTATTCTCTTTCTTACTTTATTCTCTCTTTATGTCTTTACCTTTTCCTCTCTCATATTTTACTCTCTCCACCTCAACTAGAGTTTACATTTTCCTCTCTCATATTTTCCTATCCATGCATCGCACGAATGTTACAGTTGTTAATGTAATATTTAAGTAGGTTTTTAAACCTTGCACAAAATTCACAGAAGATGAGCATGACCTTGGGTCGACTTTGATGGGTGTATGGTTGTTGCAAGCAATGTGAAACATGTTATGGGAAAAGGTATGTAAAAGATGATCATCCCTTATTTCGTTTAGTTGCATTTGGGTATCTTTGAAATAAAGAAGCTTGTCCTTTTCCATCCAAATGAGAAAAATCTACGAGAGGGGGCCCTTGTCTGATTAGAAAGATAAAAGAGAATTAGTGGTACCCAAGAAGATGGCTTTATTGTTCATAAAGCGGTAATCATAATTATAAAGCGGTAATCATAATTGTTGGCTATCGAGATTAAAAATGATTCCATGTACATTTCTAAGGTGCCTTTGCACTTTATATTCAGGTTTCTAATTACTTCGGCAGATGCCAACTGCTATTCAATAATTGTATGCAAAACTAATTATTAATTTCGGAAATAATAAAACCCTAAATGGATTTAACGGTAAACAATTGTATCAAAATTTTAAAAAATGTAATACTATTGCAATACAAACTCAACTCAAATTGATAAAATAATCTAGACATGAGTATTACGTATAGGGGTGCTTAAAGGGTTCTCCGGTCCTCGGTTAACCGGAACCGAAACCAAAACCGGTAGTTTAATTGAGGAATCGGGAACCGGGAACCAGAAAACCGGTTTCTGTTCCGGTATCGGTTCTAACTTTTAAAATAAAACCGGTTCCGGTTCTAACTGGAACAGACCGGTTCCTAACCGGGAACCGGATTATATTTCAATTTTATTTTTTTAATAATTTAATATACTAATAAATCTAACTTAATGAATTAAAATAATTTAAAACATTGAATGTTTTTTAGATTTAAACAGTGTCCAATTTGTGAGCTCTGTTTTCTAAAGTATATTGATTATTTAAACCATGATACATTGAATCTACAATTATTTACCCAATCCATTTTTTTATGAACTAACAACTATGATTAGAATATCATAATTTTGTTTTTATTTTCCAAAAAAAAATTATACAAATACAATATCATTTCATATAATAGAAATTTAAATTTATAATAAATTTATGTAACAATTCAATTTACATGCAATTTTAACTTGTTTGTGAATAATTTATTATATGTTCCGTTATAAACCAAAAAGTCACAACAAGATCAATTTTTTTTTTAATTTCCAAAAGAACTTATACAAATACAATATCATTTCATATAATAGAAATTTAAATTTATAATAAATTTACGTAACAATTCAATTTACATACAATTTTAACTTATTTGTGAATAATTTATTATCTGTTCCGTTATAAACCAAAAAGTCACAACAAGATCAATTAGTATTAGAAATTCCATTGAATATTTGTCTAATTAAAAAAAAAGGAAAAATGGAATTCAATTTTAAAACTCATTTTTTTAAAAAAATTGCTAAATTATAGAACTCCTCTATGTTTTTAAAAAACAAACTTGTCCGCCTACTACACTTGGTATCACTGTACCCATACATGAATATTATTATATTGTTGGTTTGTATTTTTTGTGTATTGACAAACGAGGTTTTTTTATGCGGCGACTCTTGTGTGTGCGTGTCAACTGGCCAGAAGGGTACCTAGACCTAGTTGTGTCGTTGGGTCTATGCCTAAAACCTCTTGTCAACAAAAATACCTCAATCCACTTTTGCTGGTTAGTATAGTGGAGTAAGGGTCGATCCCACATAGATGGATGTAGGCGAAGTGCAATTGCAAAGACATTTTGGAAGGGTTGGTTAGCTACCACGCTTTTGGGGTTGAGTTCTACCTGAGCGTAAAATTAAAATGAGACTCTACCTATACTGACCAGTAGGTAATTAAATGCTTAATGCTACTGGATGTGTACGTGAATGTGAAAGTTGGACACCTAGTTATGCATATGAGAAGCTACTAGACGAAACTTACTAAAAATGGCTAGACAAAAGGTAAAGGGAATCAAAGTACATGATGGTAGACTGACGGCTGGGTTTGCAGAAAAGCTGAAAAAAGTGCAAGTACAAAAGCCAAAAGTAACAAAAGCAACATATCTTTGATTGTGACATTTTCTTCTTGACCAAGCTAAACTAACCAGATCTAACAAACTCCATTGATGAATGCTCAAGTTCAAAAATTCGTAAATGCAATATTTAACTTGAAATTGAGAACGAAAGCAAGAAAAACTGAAATTTACGCATACTGGTCAATAGGACAGGGTGGCATAAACAAGTAGAAACGAATTCCATACATTTTTTAGAGATTTAAACCGATTAAAACATGTAAAACTCAAGGAAAGACTAAATCTAACTAAGGTAGGCAGGATGAAATCTTAAGCAAGCTGAAACACAAAATAAAACCACAATAAACTTCATTGCATTCAAGATTATCACCCAAAAGATGTTCCAACTAAAGTAGCTACTTGAATCCAAGTCAAATGCAAGAAAAACAAGTACTTGAGCAAATAAATCTTAAAGACAAAGCAAGTAAAAGATTGTTTGGCTCCTCGGAAACTGAAAATGGAAGAACTTTTGGAACTATGGCGGTTGGAATGGTTCAGGCATGATGACTCCCCGTCGGCTGGTGGCCGGAATCTTCATGGCAGGCTGCTGGATTTAGAGAGTGGAATTTAGAGCCAATGGAGCTATTCTCCCCAAAAATATGAGTTGTTAGTGATGTAAAAAAAATATGATAAGTCCCCTTATGTTCAGCTCCTATTTACAGGGTGGCTTGCCCTAATTTCTAGGGCTGCCTCTTCACGCAAAATGACAATTTTGCTCCTCTTTAGTAGTTGATTGTTCCAAGCAAGTCCTTCCTTCTCGTGTCCAGTTCCGTAGCATCCATCCTAGCCAGTTTGTACCTTTTCTGCTCATACTGACCAGTTTGCACACTTTTGCTGCTTTTTCACCCGAATTCCTTCTAATCCTTTTCATCTAATTTAGTACCTCAACCTGCACACTTTAGCAACTATTTTGCAGATATTATCAAATAAAGCACGTTATACTGACCAGTAACCAAGGCCTAGAACGAGACTCATCATGTATTTATTTGAATTTTTAGGTATTATTTGTTATATTCAAGATGTTGAATTATTATTTTTATAGTAATGAACTATTTAAAATTATAAATATCGGATTAAAATTACACCTTGGTTCCGGTTCGGAACCGAAATCGACCAGTTCTTAATCGGCCGGTTCCAAACCGGAACCGACCGGTTCCAGTTCCGGTTCCGGTTCTAGGATTTACAAAAAATTAAAATCGATTAAACGATCAACCGGTCCAGTTAGAACCGAAACCAGCCAAACAAGCAGGCCTAATTACGTAGTTGTGAAATTAAGTGGCTATTTATTAAGTATAAAGTACTAAAAATAAATTTAATAATTTTCATAAATATATATTTAATTATATATTTATAGTATTTCGGTTGGACCAATAATCGGATCAGTCCAATCAGTTGAACCACAAATTGATAAATTAAATGGTTTGCTTATTGGTATATTATTTTTTTAAAATATTGGTATTAAAAACTAGTACTATCACTTTTATTAAGATCAGTTGGAGTATTTCTTATCTAAAACAAATTGTTACTTTTATGCATAATAATAATTACTTTATTCCTATCAGCACAATTACAAAATATCATTAAATCACTTTTTTAATTTCGTCTACAAAATACATTATTTTTATTAAAATTCATGGTGAGAAAGAATTCGAATAAGTTTTTGTCGTAGTTTATTCTACACGCTACTTATATCCTTTAAATACAAGTTGAATAAAAGATGCATAATGTGGTGTAAAATGGAAACACACAAGAGAATTTTTTAAATCATAATCATAGACGGAGGTAAGGTGCATCACATGATAGGTTTTAATACATGGGCCACAAAATACATATTATTCCCCGCACTTACTCGGTTCAAGACCGATTATAGACCCCTTTAATTATTGTATAATTAAAAAATAATTTCAAACTATATATGATAAAAGTCCTACTCTATTCCGGAACATCCAAATGAAAGATTGAAAAATAGTAAGGACTATAACTTTTGGGTTTTAATAATTAATATTGGATTTTAATTACCGTAGTTAAAAGAACCCAAGTGCATGGGTCCAAATCTACTATGTGGTAAGTGATAAGAAAATAATCACATCGTAATGCATAACTATAACTATAGATCAAATCTCAATTATTAGATTAAAAAATGGAAGGATGAGATTAAGCTGATTTTCTAAACATGGAGATGATTTCAAAAGGCGTTTTAGTTCATTCAAAAATAGGATTATTTTAAGATCATTTTAATTTATTTTAAATAAATTGTAAGTGTGTATGAACTAACAAAATCAAATCTTTTAAATAAACTTAAACGGTCTAAATATGATCTTAATGGTTTTAGTGTACAAGTTTTTCAAAATGAACAAAAATTCCCTCCGTATTTTCAAAATCCAAAAATTTTAAAACTCAATCTCCGAAGAAGATCTGGAATTTTTTACAGAAAACAGGGCTAGGAATATAATAATAATTGAGCAACAACTATTAACCAAATGGAAATAACAAAAACAACAAATTGAACTTGAATCAATCTCCCCATCATACGGATTTGAACAAAAATAAGATAACATGTGAAATTCAACAAACATGCAATGATGCAAACCTAAATATAAAAAAGTTGTAGTGGACGTGCTAAGCAAAAAAGAATTACGTAAAGATAAAAAAAAAAGAAACTAGATTATATTTCATATTTGAAAACAAGCACGAATTAAAGCGGAGATAGAGTTGCTTGACAACAAAATAACTAGAGCATTAAGTGTTGAAGCATTGATCGGAGCTTCTAACTTAGAGAAGAAAGAGTTTTTAAAATTAAAAGTTGTTATTTTAATGAGACGGGTCAAAACTACATAACATAACTAACAAAGCTAATTATTTCGTTACCACTTATATCTTTAAAGTGCTCAAATATGATTAATCCAGTTTGTTGGTAAATGCCAAAAAGTACTACTCCACTAAACATAAAATAGCCGTTAAAACAAGGATTAAATACCATGGAAATTACGACAACAACGGCTATATAGCATTTAGCAAAGAGAACTCACTCTGCCACGTGTTTGCAATGAATAAGAAGACATCATTTTCCATAAAAAAAAACTTCTGTATTCACATATCATTATGAGGTAGTTTCATTTAATAATGTAATAAAATTTAATTTATATAATTAGATCTGTTATAAATAATCATCCAATTAGTTGATCATTTTATCACCCGGGTTATGAATCCATCTCATATCGAATGAGTGAAAGAAGTTGGAAGCTATATAAAAATTTAAGTCTAGTTTCAATTAGTTTGAGATTTTTTGGAGTGATCAAAAAACAAATTCTGCGAACGTGGCTTAACCTAACCCAAAACGGACAATATTAAATTAATGTGCAGTCAAAAATCATAACAAGTGTTATCAGAGCTGAGGTTGTTAGGTCGGGCCCTGAATTACCCATGTTCGATTGGGCCCAGATGACTATGTTGGTTTTTGCAGCGGATCTATTTAGTTTGATTGAAATATTTGCATCTAAACATGCTTTTTTAGATGGTAAACAAGTAAACATGTTTATAAGCATATAATCACAAATCATACTGAATATATATGCAATTAAATACAATGTACCATAAGAATTCAAGAGTTGAATTCTATCACCTTCTTCAATAGATCTCAACCACAGATCTTCTAATATGTTCCCTTTAACTCGAATTTGACTTTTGTGTGGGCAAAGCTCGTCAAATCCTCAAAATCCGGAGAAGAATTGAAGACAGAAATCTCTAGGTTGAAGAACCCTAGAAATTGCTAATTTTCAATCTCTCTGTAATTGCAGAGAGAATGAAAAAATGAGTAAAATTACGTTTGTCTTCTCTTCTTCTCTATTTTATACTCCCTCCGTCCATGATTAATAGTCTCATTTCTAAATGGCGCGGGTTTTAAGAAATGTTAAGAAAAGTGGGTGGAAGAAAGTTAGTGGAATAGGGGTCCCACTTGTATATATTAGTTTTAAATGATATGTGAGAGGAATGAGTTAGTGGAATGTGGGGTCTCTTCACCATTTATGGTAATTATGAACCGGGACTCTTATTCGTGGACGGACCAAAATGGAAAAACGGGACTCTTATTCGTGGACGGAGGGAGTATTATGTTAATTATTTTGGGCCAGACCAGGGATCCGTGGAGGATCAGATTGGGCCACAATTTAGGCTTTCACTAAATAAATTAAAAGTAATTTAATTTAAACCCAAACTTAAATATTATTATCATCCAATATAGATATAATATTAACTATCCGTCCAAACCGAAATTACGAGTATTCCATGACTTCCTCTTCAATTAAATCATTTCCCGTGTTTAAGATCTAAATATCCATTAATTAATATCAAGTCTGCTATCTGGCTTTTATTAATTAATTTCTTTTTCCAAGAATGGTCTAGTTTAGAAATATTATTTATTATTCATGAAATAAATTCCAACTGGTCAGTTTTCTAAATAATAAAATCTTTTTCTAAACGTCTCTTGAGGATATTATCATACTGACCTCTCCCAGCACACAATTCATTGCAATAACAATACTAGCATCACTAGACATTAATGATCATTACCCAGTCTATCAGGATTCTTGGGCAACGAAATACCCTCACCATTTGATAAGTCAAAGTACTTTTCAATTAGTATTGTATGCTCAATGTTATGTCAACAATGATTAAGAAACGACAATCACCGAGACCTCGTCTTTCAGTAAGTAGCCAAGAAAGACTTATCTCACTGTTTGATCGTTTCAGTACTATACCACACCGACGTCATTCATTTCCTTAGGTAAGGAAACTTTCGGACTGACGTCGCAAGCTTTCACGATACGTAGTCAAAGCCTATCTACGTTGTGAAATAGTTTTCCTTCTACAAGAACCGACAAGTTACCTACTGTGAACGCCGCTCACAACTCGTCTACTATGCAAAAGATTTAGACTCATTTTGCTTAAACTATGTATTTAAATGGAAAACACATTTCAACATCTCATAAATACATAAGCAATACATAAGCAAAACACATTGTAACAAAATAATCTTTCTCATTAAATGGTAAAAATGGATAAAAGAGTTATTACATATACAAGCATTCGAAAGATGCTTTCAGTATACTAAACTCTAACAGGCTCGAGTTCAATTCGGGCCCTGCTGGAACAAACCCTGTGTGACCAAGGGGACTTGAAATTTTGGTAAAGAAGAATGTTCATTCAATTGCCCTTATTGTTGGGGTTTGCACAACGGAAATTGCAAATTAAATAAATTCACAAAAAAATCTATTTAGGAGATTATGTGAATCGATTCAATTTCATGCTTCATCATACAAGGACAAATTATTGCGAAATTAAACACATAATTTTATACTCCCTCCGTCCCCAAAGAATATGCATTTTGGGTTCGACACGTGTTTTAATGTAAAATTAGTAAAGTAAGAGAGAGATAGAGAAAAAAAGTAATTAAAGTATTGTTAGTGGAGAATGAGTTTCACCTCATTAGAGAGAAAAAACTTTCCAAAATTAGAAAGTGCATATTCTTGTGGGACAGAGAGTGTATTAAATTATAATATTAAATCTTACAATTGTGATTCTCCAAAGAATCGAAGTGGCTTGCTACTTCTCCACGTATAGATCTTGAAGCTTTATTGCAAGACCAAAGATCTTCTAATCTATGACCCAACTCTAGATCTAACTTCCTTGTAGGAGGAATCTATTAGAAATTATAAGGATCGTGAAGAAGAAGATAAGAACACCAAGAACACACAAAGAGGAATTTACGAATTCCTCTATTAGAGAGAGAGGGCCGAAAATTCAAGTGTAGAGGCTAGATTTAGATTTTGTGTGATGTGTATTTGTCACACCTCTTTCATCCCTATTTATAGAGTTTGTTATGGGCTAGGTTAGTGATATATGGGGCTTGGATTGGGCCTCACCTATTGGACTTTTTTTACTATTAAATTATAACCCATAATTCAATATAAGGCCAATGAAATATTTCTTGTGCCACTATAGAAGAAATATTGACCGCTCATCTAATCCGTTATTGCAAGCAATTCGGGTTAACCTCTTTAAAATATTATTTCCAGTGTTTACTTTCTATCCATTAATTAATTTGTAGTTTGCAATGAACTTTAAATAAATTAATATGTTTATTTCCAACAGTTTGTCTAGTACGAGATGTATATTAAATAATATACTTTGCTTTTACTATTATTCTTGGATTAAATCCAAACCGACCGGGTTTCTAAATAATAGAACTTTTCTCGACCACCTCTTGGGGATATAGTCAAACCGCGAAAGCACATGATTCAATGTAATAATAAAACTGACACCGTACTAGTTATTAATTACTACTAACCAAGATAACATGAATATTGGGTTGCAAAAAACCCGCACCTACTGACAAGTCAAAGCAACGTATGATTAATAACGTATGTCCTATATTATTATAATGATTAAGAAATATTAAATCTCCAAGAACTCGTTTTTCAGTAGATAGCAATAAAGACGTTTCTATACTTTAGATCCTTTTAATGCTATACAACACCGGTGTCACTAGTCATTTTCAAGGTAAAGATTACTTTCGGATGGACACTGCAACCTTTCGCGATAGGTAGCCAAAGCCTATCTAGGTTGTGAAAAAGTTACTTCTACAAGGTTCCGCTGAGTCACCTACTATGATGACCTGTTCCACAACCCTGCCTTCAATGTAGAAGACTTAGACTGACTTTACTTTCCGGTGTTTTAATTATATATAATTAAATATATAATTAAAGACGGTCAATGCTCATTAAAGTAAAATACACATTATGAAGAAAACATTTACTACTCTCATTAAATAAGGAGAGTTTACAATGTACAAGAAACTTATCAAATTTATAATAAACTCGAAATATGCTTTTTAGTATATATGTTCCAACACTTATAACATCCACAACGAAGGATCAAACATCCATTCACTATTTATCAAGTCGACAATATGTTTGTCTCTAAACTTTACCACCAACAACAAAGTGCAGTAGACGATCCTAACAAGTGGTAACAAAGCTAAGGTGGATGAGTCGGGCCCTGAATGACCCATATTCGATTAGGACTCGAGATAACTCGAGTTTGAGTCAGGCTGGCTGGGTCAAGCCCTGTGTGACCAAGGAAATTTGAAACTTTGGTAAAGAAGAATATTCTTCCACGACAAATGACTAAATATCTATACACTATGGTCATTTGAAATAGCACATAAATTAATTCACAATTGTAAAGTAAGAGAGATGATAGTTAAAGTAGTGTTAGTAGATAATATGACCCACATTATTATTAGGCACCATTTGGTAGCTATGTTACAGCTAGATAATGAGGTTTATCCATGTTAATCTGTGTGTTTGGTAGCTATGTTACATATCTGTGTGATCCATGTTTCATATCCAGCCCGCATGAAGTCCACTCAAAAGCCTATGTTTCAACCAACAATATAACTTACTTATTTACTAAGTTACAACTATGGTCTACCAAGTTAGGTTTAGGAAAATACTTTTTTACCCATTGTCTAACCATATTCAGAACAAGAATGTCTCAATACGTAATTAGATTTCTCTTCTTCCTCTCAAACTTGCGGTAGAGACCTCTTCGTTATTTTCTCAATCTGTCTGCTGACGGTGATTTTCGGCTACTACATTTCTGATTTCTCTTTCCGGCGATTCCATTTTTGAATCTTGGAAAAGATTATGATGTTCTACAATTTGCAATTACTCTTCCAAACATATACTCGATTTATTTGCAATACTCTTCCATGATACGATCATGGAAGCCATGCATCGAGGATTTTACATACAAAGGAATTCAAACAGTGATCAGCCTACCATGATGACTTCCAAATGCTCTGAAAATACCACCAATATCTTCGTCTTCGAAAGAGCTTGGCGTGGATACCTTGCACGCCTTAATCGGAGTCCGGTGGAGAGAGTTATGGACGATTTACTGAAGTCAGACAGAAGAGAGGGTGAGTCCATAGAAATCGTGCGGCCAGGAAAAATGAGGCATGGAAACGCCCGGGCAGGCGTTTTGCACGTTTGGGCAAAAAGTTCACTCGGGCGGGCGTTTTGCGCCTTACAACCGACCGGGCGAATCATGCGGACCTAGATTTTGTGGGTCATTTCCTTGAATTTTGAGCTTAAACTATAAATAACACTTTTTCCCATTTTATTCATTGCTTTTTATTAAATTAGATGCTTGAGAGTTTGTTTTTCCTTTCAGGCTTTTTATCCAATTCCTAATTTTAGGTTGTTTGATCATCAATTGATCCAATAAAATATGATCATATATAGGTATGCATAAGGGTTTGTGAATTCCTTTGAGTAGTGGAGTCATTTGTTGAATCTAGTATGTTGAATATTGCTTAGAGTTGTTTTCTTCATAAATGGATTTGGCTAATATCCAATTCACCTTTCTTCATCTCTTATCTCCCATCAAATCATTTTGGTTCTAGTTTTTGGAGGCTAGATCCACCCTATCATTTTATTGTTTTTATGTTCAATTGTCAGATCAAATATCATCAAAAGGTATAAATCTTGGGTTAATGGATCATAATCTATATCGACTAGTATAAATCTTGGGTTAATGGATCATAATCTATATCGACTCTTATGATGATTTATCTGCAATACCCACACAAAATTGATCTCTGTATCTGCAACACCTAAAAGAGTATGCTCCATTTATCTTCAATACCCGCGAAGACTATTTTTTATTAATATATGTACTCTCATATCATTCCACTGATTCAATTTTTGGTTGTATCTATCTGCAATACCCGAAAAGAGTAGGCACCATTTATCTGCAATACAGCTGAATTTTAATTGATAAATCAGCTCTTATCTCATTCTCTATAGATTCAATTTTTGGTTGTATGTACTGCAATACCATTTGGTTGTATAGTACTTATAAAGGAATACGATGATAACCTACTCAAGTGAGACAGATAGAGGCATTAGATTTTTTCTCAGCAATTGAATGTTTGTTTTCCTCTTCAGTTTTCAGCTAAATTATAGGAGTAGCAGATATTTTGAATGTTTGTATATGCACACTCAAGCACCATATTTTGCTTGTATCTGCAATATCGCATTCTACTACTTCAATTTTTTTGTTGTATTTGCAATAACATATTCTATTGATTCTTTTGTTGATTTATTTTGTGTTGTATTCATTTAATTCTGGTTGTATCGACTGCTCCATGCCATGAATAATGAATTTTTCTAATGCTCTATTTTTTAAAATGCTAGTAGTATTTTAAATTTTGCCATAGAAATCATTTTTTGTTCTTACTATATCAGCTTCAACCTATATCAAAATTGAATGGCCTGAATTCATTCTACTGATCAACTTTATTATAGCTCCAATAAATATCCAAATACATGTAGGAAAAATATTTGGGCAAGACACGAGGATAATTTAGTCATTAAGTTAAATTAATGAGGATAATTTAAACAATCATAATTAATTTTCTTATTTATAACTTGTTGTATCAAACGTCTAAATAGGATAACACACTATTATCTTTAGCTACCAAACATCCAATTAAGATAAGTTAACTAATTGAAACTATGATAACTATCAATGGTTGTATCATGACTAGTCAAAACATGACATAGCTATCTAACGATGCCAAGTGTTTAATGAGTTGTAATAGTGGGTTATGGTGGTATAAGTTGTAAATAAATTGATGTATGTGTGTAATGAGTTGTAGGCAACTTTCCATAAATGGAAATGCTCATATTTTTCTGGGACAAACGAAAATGAAAAGTGCATATATTTTATGGGACGAAGAGAGTATTAAAAATGGATCTCATATACCATTTACTTTCTCCATTTACTTTTCCTATCAAAATCAAACATTTTCTTAAAATTCGTGCCGAGTCAAAATGACTCTTTAAATAATGGACTGAGGATGTCACATCAATAAACTCACCTAATAATTCATTACAACTCATTCCATACAAAATAATGTAATCTTCCTTTGGAATGGGTAAACATATCAAAATAAAGCTGTCTCGGTAATTTTAGTCATACTATTATCTATCTTTCCATGAATGTAACTAAAGAGGACGTAATTAGAAAAGAAGAGAAGAATATTCGAATAGCGACCGAGAACTTGTGTTAGCGTAGGTCCCGTTTGTCATGTGTAATGCATTTCCCACTCGCCATGTCTAGTTGCCTATTTTTGTTTTCAAGAATGCTTCCGATATTTATACCACTCTCTTGTCCCACTCAAAATGTCTACATGTTTGAGTGACACGAGATTTTAGGATAAATTGTTAAATAGAATAAGTAAAGAGAAAATGATAATTGAATATTTTAATAAGGAAATAGAGAAAAGAGAGATTTATTTCTAGACATAGAGAGTGACATTGTGTGGACAGACTGAAAAGGAAAACGACATTTGAAGGGGACGGAGAGAGTACTGTTATTAAACATGTTGTAGTGGACGTGAGCCTAAACGGCACAAACCCATCTTGCTGTGTTCACTAAATTGACAGCTACAACAACCACCCTCAAATTGTTCAATTTTTTGCTGTGTCCGAACAATAATTGTTTTTTTTACAATCCAACTGCCTCGTGGAAAAAACAGCAAAGTTCATTGGTAGTTTAAGACAAAAACAATTACTAGTATGAGTAGGTTATCTCTATCTTCTTTCAATCTTCATTTAACCTCTATTTAAATTATTTCCCTTCGTTTCATTTTCAGTGAGAGAAAGTGAGTGCGTGTGTGTGTGCCGTCGTAGTTATTGAGCTATATCCTTATTAAGTCAATTCATTTTTTTTCATTCTTTCTGACTTTTTTGTAGCTAGTGTTTTCTGACATTCCAGCTCATTTCCCCATTTCATTTTTGTAAGAAAGTGACACTTTCCCCAAACACAAAAAAGAAACACTATATATATACACACACACCGTGGTAATAGATCTAGATTTCCTCAACAGCTGTGGTTGAAACAAAAAGAAAAAAGTGGAATTTCGAGTGTAGAAATCCACCAAAATGGAGTGGGTTTCGAAGGTAGCGATTTCCGGCGCGGAGGAGCAATTGATGCTAGTCTTGGGGCAGGTGAAGGCGTCCAAGGTATTGGTGCCGTTGCTCGACATCTCCATGGCCGTCTGCTTGATAATGTCGGTCATGCTATTCGTCGAACGCGTCTACATGGCCATCGTTATTGCCATTGTTAAAATCTCGGGCCGGAAACCGGGCACCAGGTACAAATTTGAGCCACTCCAAGAGGATTTGGAGCAGGGGAACCTCGCCTTTCCCATGATTCTTGTCCAAATCCCTATGTTCAACGAAAGAGAGGTCTGTTAAAATGTGCATGTTTTGCCTTATCTATCTTTTCTACCTTACAGACTGCGCTAAAAGTTGTGTCAATAGGTTTACCAGCTCTCCATCGGAGCTGCATGCTGTCTATCCTGGCCTTCCGACCGCCTCATTGTTCAAGTTCTCGACGATTCTACCGACCCTGCCATCAAGGTTTGTCGCAAAATTCATAACAACTGTCTGAATGCAGACGTGATAGAATTCTATGGGTTCCATCCTAAAACCAATTGGCAATAGGAGGAAGGGCCCATGAGACTGATATAGTGATTTCAGTACTCTTTTTACACTAATGTAGTGGAATAATTGTAATATATTTTTTAGTTTTAATTAACAACTAGCAGCATTGACTTGAATTTTGCAATTGTGTTCACACAGACTATGGTGGAGACAGAGTGCCAGAGATGGGCGAGTAAAGGGGTAAATATTAAATATGAAATTCGGGACAATAGAAATGGATACAAAGCCGGAGCTCTTAAGGAAGGGCTGAAGCGATCCTACGTCAAAGAATGCGACCACGTGGCCATATTCGACGCGGATTTCCAACCCGAGCCGGATTTCCTGCACCGGACCATTCCGTTCCTTGTTCACAACCCCCAAATTGGCCTCGTGCAGGCCCGCTGGAAGTTCGGTAAATATTTTTTTTTTTTTTTTGTCTTATATATAACTTAATTACATGTTAATTAATGATGCTGCTACTTAATCGACATCACGTGCCCATCTTATCATATCATAAATTAAGTACTACTACTACTATACATCTTAGAATCTATTACCCACCACACATATATATTTGATTCTTTGAAAAAAGGTGTTTTGGAGCTGTTCAACGCATGTGCTCTAGTAAATTTTCATTATTGATGTTCGACCGTAAAAGCACATACCAATAATGGAGATGATAATATCAAAATTCGGTGAAAATGATTAATTTTTGTTTTCAGTGAATGCGAACGAATGCTTGATGACGAGAATACAAGAAATGTCGCTCAACTATCATTTCACAGTGGAGCAAGAAGTTGGCTCATCTACTTATGCTTTTTTTGGATTCAATGGTAATCAATCACTGCTGATGCTTCCTCCATCCCGTAAAAATAGAGACTTTGGACACAACACATTTTTTTAATATGAAATTAGTAAGTATAAGAGAGATGTAAAAAGAAAAAGGCGACTAAAATATTATTAGTGGAGAAGAGAGTCCATTTTATAAGATAGAAAAACTTGCTAAAAACAGAAGAAAAATATTTTTATGAGAATTGACTAAAATAGAAATAAAAATTATTTTTAATAGAGGTGAGGGAGTAGTTGCTTGCACTATAAAAATATCGGTAGATTGTAGAGTACCGTTGGTACAAAAGATGGCACCTATAGATTTTACTATGATAGAATAGATATTCATAATTATGGACAGATCTGTATGATTGCAACCGAGTGAATTAAATGTGTGGGTGTTGTGGAATTTAATAGGAACTGCTGGGGTGTGGAGAATGGCAGCAATTGAGGAGGCTGGTGGTTGGAAAGATCGTACCACAGTTGAGGATATGGACTTGGCCATTCGTGCTAGTCTTAAAGGATGGAAATTCGTCTACATTGGCACTCTTCAGGTCCGTTAAATCGGAACAGCAAAATTAAAACAGAACTGGAACCAGTATATATTACTCACACTAAAAAATTTGGATGCACTATAATATTACTAACAGTAAAATAAATTGTTGTAGGTGAAAAATGAGTTGCCTAGCACGTTCAAGGCCTATAGATACCAACAACATCGTTGGTCTTGTGGGCCCGCCAATTTATTCCGAAAGATGCTCTTGGAGATTATAAGAAATGAGGTTAGATCATATAAGATGAATGAGATAAATGTTGACATTTTCAATATACTGTATTAATGAGTTTACAAAATTAGCAATTTAAGAAAGTTAGTAACGAATCACTTTGTATAGACAGTAATTAATATTTTTAGTTTTTTTTGGGTGGATGCAGAAAGTTACATTATGGACAAAGGTTCACGTAATATACAGTTTCTTCTTGGTGAGAAAGATTA
This sequence comes from Salvia hispanica, assembly GCF_023119035.1. Classification (NCBI taxonomy): domain Eukaryota; kingdom Viridiplantae; phylum Streptophyta; class Magnoliopsida; order Lamiales; family Lamiaceae; genus Salvia; species Salvia hispanica. Next base: position 7,337,464 of record NC_062966.1, read on the forward strand.
TAGCCCATATAGTGACCTTCGTGTTTTATTGCGTTGTACTTCCTGCTGCGGTTCTTGTACCTGACTATTACATCCCAAAATGGGGTGCAGTCTACATTCCTACTATCATCACCATCCTCAATGCAATCAGCACTCCCAGGTTCAATTTATGTTAATTACTTGACATTCATTCGTACAATCTATTGTCATATATATTAATATGTAGAAATATGTTGATATTATTATTGTATTTAGGTCAATTCATTTGGTTGTTTTCTGGATCGTATTCGAAAATGTGATGGCACTACACCGCACGAAAGGCACATTCATCGGGTTAATGGAGGTGGGTAGAGTGAACGAGTGGATTGTCACTGAAAAACTTGGTGACGCTCTCAAGATCAAACCCGTTGACGATGCGGTGAAGGCCAAACCTGCCGCTACAACCCAACAACAAAGACGATTCAAGTTCATTGATAGGTATGCTCATCAACATCATTACTTTTATTTATGTGTGATTAAATTAATGTGATCTAATACTCTCCTATAATGCAATTGTGGTGAAAATTCAGATTAAATCTCTTAGAGCTTGGATTCGGTTGCTACCTACTATTTTGTGGGTGTTACGATCTAATATATGGGAAATACCACTTCTTCATCTACCTCTTACTTCAAGCAATCGCATTCTTCGTCATGGGATTCGGCTACGTGGGCACATTTGTCCCATCCTCCTCAAATTAATTACATTTCTATTTTTTTGTCTTACGTATATTAGTATATTAAGTAATTCTTTTAAATTCAAGCATAAGAGTTATAGCTCACAATTGCTATTCATTTTGTCACGTGTATTGTATTATTGTAATAAACGCCCGCTAGTATATGATAGTGAGATAGTGGGGCTCAATTTTATTTTATAAATTGTGCATATGTAACATTGATGATCTCATTATTCTTAAATAAGAATATGGATTATGATTTACTATATGAGACTGAGATAGTGGGGACCACCTTTGATAATGTATCTTTGTGTAACAAACCTTTACACGCGGAAACTAATACGGTACAAACATCTATTGATAGCCACTCACTTACAAAGGTTAGTGATATCCAAACTGAGTCTTTCCTACAAACACTAGATTATTATCTAAATCATTAAATTTTAAGGTTTAATATAAATAGATGACAAATAACGTCAACCGAGAACGACAATATAATGTCAATCGGTTGACACTATTGACGTAATGTTGTCATTTTCTGTTATCATCTATTGAAATCAAATCTTAAAATCTAAATATCTATATTATAATTTAAAATTTGTACGATATATAGAATTTGCATTTAATTACATTTTCACTTACAGATTACTAAAATAGTTCCAAATTTGCATAATCCGTAAAGTTATCTTATACCCATACATATTTTCTTCTTTTTTCTTTTCCCAATTTTTGCTTTTCAACCGAATTCGGACAAAAACAAAGTAGATTCCAGCCAATAGTAGTAGTGTTTATTGTTTTGTCTTTTAGGATCACGTGACAATGTGACCTCTCTTATTTTAAAATGGTGACGTTCACGAGATATACTATTCCGTTGAAGGGTAGTTGGACGATTTATATACGATATTTCCTACCAATTGTGGGAGTAAATTACAAAACAAACCAGACAAAGACTTTGTTCCATAAGCATGCCATTAGATCGGATCTCACTTGTAATACTACTTGATTATTAATTATGAGATATTAATGCGAATCACACTTGCACTGAATCAAATGGATAAGTGCTAACTAATCACATGTGTTTGATTTTTATATTTATGTTTACATTCGTTTTGTCCACTTAGTTACCCTTTTATTCAACGTTCCTCCATTTAGCTAATTTACTAATATCTTTTTGAATGATGTGACTTGTTTTCTCCTTATATCTTTATTTCAATTTTGTGGTTGGTAATGTCAACTATTTTCAGTTTTTTGTCATGTTGTTTATCTTATTACGTTTATATACATTAAGTTAACAGTTACTACTATTTAATTTTAGTGCTACATCCCAATTATTCAACAGTTTTAATATACTAGTACGACTTATATTTATTTTAGTTTTCAAATCGTCTATATCAGTCTTTATTATTTTTTGGCTTCGTTACTAACAACTAGACGTCACCATGGTTCATGAATCGCCGGTTCCCGGTTTAGAACCGCCAGTTCAGATTCGAAAAAATTCCGAACCTGAACCGGCCCACCTAGGTTCCGGCGGTTCCGGTTCATGAATCGGTTCAGCCGCGGTTCAACGCCGGTTCAAGACCGGCGGTTTCCAGACGGTTTCGACTGGTTCCGGTTTGGACCGCCGGTTTAAGTTCTTTTTTTTTATTATTTATTCATTTATAATACTAATTACAAATTACACCTTGTAGTTGTAGTCTTGTACTATCGAATAAATAAATAAAACGAGAATGACAATTGACAAATGGAGTAGACTAGAAATCGACATTGGAGTTGGACAATTGGAATTTTATTGATATAATTATACAAATTTGAACGGTATGTCGATATTACAAATACAAATGTTGAAAATTGAAATTACAAAAGAGTCAAAAGACTTAAACAATAATAATTAATAAATGAATTATGAATGTAATTTGTAAATATATTATATACATAACATAACACATGCTTGTTAGCTTGTATAACAATTTAAATAAAAAAACTTGAAGTAAAAAACAATAAATTATAAATGTAAATAGATAGTATATATATATATTCTTAGTCGGCGAAGGAGATATTTCTAGATAACTAAATTGAGGATACCTTTAGCAATTCAACCTTAATTGTTGAGTTTAATTTAACCATCAACAATCATGGTAGAATTGTCAAAAGTCTCCCGGATTTAGTCTTATAGAGAAGTCTTCTTCACCGATTAGAGTATATACAAATACAATTATATAATTGTATTTGTATATTTTAAAGTTGAAACAATTGAAAAAAAAAATAAAGGAAAAAGGACTTGAGCCCAACTTAAATTTAAAATTTAAGTTGGGTTGCCTACGTATCCTTAATGCTCAATTACATTAAGGAATCAAGTCCACGTAGTTCTCTTACCTTACTTACCTATTCGGCAATCTGCGGTAGACCTCCCACTCCACCTCATTCTTGTTGTTGTTCTTCTTCGTCGGGGTAGTAGTCTTGGTCGTTTTGTACTTGGGTCGTGTTCCAATCTAGCTCTTGGTCTCTAATGTCAGCCGAACACCAATCGTCAAGTAACATGGTGGCTTTCAGACTCGACGGCGACAGTGGAAGCCGGAATTGAAAAAATCTCCTTGGCCATTGATGCAAGTATGGGAAAATCTTTCTCATGTGTTCCCCACCAATCGAGGACGTCGATTTGGTTGGGAACGATACCTTCATCTTCATTCAAAAGAAAAGCGTGAGTCAAAATATAAATCTAACTCACTTACCGTCCTTGCCGACGAACTGCCGCTGGTGGTGTAACCGTATAGGTCGGCAAATTGGGATTGTGCGTCGGGGTCATCAACTTGAAAGAACCCAAAACTGTGTTGTTGTTGAGGGGTGGTCCGTTGTCTCACTTGGTGGGTACTGTTGTACTTGGCTTCGTATTCGGCAAAGAGAGTTCGCAACTCAAACTCAAATGCATGTTTGATGATGGATAGATTGGGAAGGTTTATTTGGAATGTTTCGGACAAACGTATGTTGTTGTCCTCATTGTCATCTGATTGCAAACACCGAAGTGGTTGAAGATCAATAGAACTCAAATTGTTGTACTCCCTCCGTTCCATAGTAATAGGGGCGTTTTCCATTTCCGTATGTTCCATAGTAATAGAGTCATTTCCCTTTTTAGTAAAAGTCAACACATTTTTTCACACATACTTTACTCTCTCTTACTTTTCTCTATCTTCATCTCTCTACCTTTTTCATTTTTCACTTTATTCTCTCTTTACTTAACTCACCTAACACAATTTTTCTTAATCTCCGTGTCGAAAAGTTTTGCCTCCATTACTATGGAACGGAGGGAGTAATAAAATTCTAAAATCTTCAAGGTACCGACTAATTTCCATTTCGGATCTAAAACCTTTGCAATCAAAAACACCGTTGGAATCTCACTGAAATACTTAAGCCATTTGTCTCATATAATATAAAACACACGGATTTGAGACGAAATTTTTCATAGCCGTCTTAAAACCAAGTGATATATACATGCAATGCTCTAAAACACGAACAGATGTGCAATAATAAACACCCGATAACTCAACAGTCGCATTTTTAAAACCTTTGAACAATTTAAACAAACTCATGCTTTGCTCCCAACATGCATGCGATAGATATAAATCAGCAACGGGATAAGTCCTAAAAAAATCAATCAAATAATCTATATGCTCCAAAGTAGAGTTCAAACAATCATATGTGGAGTTCCATCTAGTAGTGATGCACTATTTATTAGCACTAAAAATACTTGCAAGTGTACAAGGTAGATCTAGTATAGCTAAAGGTCAGTACCGGGATATCGAACACAAGGAATAAGATCGCAACTGTCCATCATATACTAAGCGTCATATACTATTTAGAGACACAAGAATTTTGGGTTGATTTATAAACTAGACAATAATAAATAAACAAATAACAGAAAACATAAAAATAAATAATATACAAAACAGGCTAAGGAATGTAGAATTTTAGGAACCACAATCAAAAGCTAATATCCAAAGGACTTCCTTGAATTACGGTCTCTAGAGTTACTAAGCTATCACAGATGTAAAACTATATCTTCTCTCGAAGCATATAATTTGTAGATTGCTACCTAAAACCGAAGTGTCCTTCCTAGGACTAAGGCAACAACTCCTAAAAGCTCCTAAGATAAATTTGCTTCATTCGAAGGCTCAAATCTCCCGATTTTATTGGCAAAGACGTCAATTTCTCATCTTTCAAATTAAACTACTCACTTCCCAGGTATTATAGTAAAATCCACATGTATTCATAAGATGGTCAATCAAACAAATATATAAGCACAAGAGAAATCGAAATAACTACAAGAGCTAACAAGGAAAAACAATTGAATTAATAACTCAAAATCATAGCATGTATACCAAAAATTCTACAAAAGATGTTTAATACACATAGACAAGTAAAACAACAAAAAGTACTAGACATGAAGAAAAACAAAACAAAACCCAAGATTGAATTATGCAATCTTCAGTCTTCTCTTTCCTGGATCTGCAGAGCTTCGCTCCAATGGAAGATGGAAAAATTATGGTATGGAAGAAGTACAGAGATGGAGAGGGTTGAAGGCTCTGAGATGAATATTATGAATTAGGTTATGGGGTATATATAGGCTAGAAAAAGGTTTATAATTGGTAAAAAAGTATCCTCCAAGTAATGGGAAACAAGGTAAATTCGAATTCTTCAATTAATAGGAGAGATTTGACAACAATTTCCGCCTTATTTCCGCCTAATTTCCGCCTTCGTAAAATGACCATAACTTTCTCCACAGAACTCCGATTTAGATGTTCAAGGTACCCACGCGAAGCTCTTTCGAAGACGAAGAGAATGGTATGTATTAAGCACTGATTGGACTTCAAACTCGTTGGCAGATGGGCTCGAACAGAGGCTGCTGAACTTTGACACTTTTGCACATTTTTTCTATCTTTTTCTATCATTTATAACAAACACATCAAAATACCAAAATATATAATATATGCAATTTAAGAACATAATTTGCAAGATTGACATTTAAAACAAACCAAATCTAGGCCTTAAAAACATGCAAATCCCGTGTTTATCAAGTAGACACATCAATTGTAAAATTTGTGTACCTGATTTTCTTTTGATGACAATATTTCTTCCAAGCCTTACCAATGTGAGGCTTCCAATGGATCAAATTTACGGCAGTTCTAATAGGATCAACATGTTTTTGCCACAAAGAAAGAGCATCTTGTACACATAAATTTAAAATATGACAAATGCATCTTTGATGAAAATACTTACCATTTATAACCGGGGCACAAGCCGCAATTAAGTCAGCAATACTTGCAGTGTTAGCGGTTGCATTATCAAAACCAACAGAAAAAACCGTATTGCACAATCTATATTCATTCAAAACTTGAATAATTAAAGCAGCAATTGCGGGTGTGGTGTGTGGCGTAGGAAATTGTCTAAAACCAATCAAACGCTTGTGCAACGTCCAACTATTGTCCAAAAAATGACATGTAATGCCCATATAAGAATTTCTTTGAAAAGCATCAGTCCACACATCAGAGCAAATGTTTACTTTGTGACCCAAGGTGGACAAAAAAAGTGTTACTTCTCTTTGCTTCTCAAAAAATTGTTTGTTGTTAGATTTTTGATGTGAAGTTGCGGGTATTCTTTTAGCAGCGACATTAAAAGTGGTTTGCATAGTGACTTCATATTTTTTGTCATCAAAAAAATTGAAAGGCAAATGCTTCATTGCAGCCCATCTAACCATAACATCTTGAGCGACTTTATGATCATATTTAAAAAGAGGCATACATGTTGTTTCAGACGCACCGGACGGGAAGTTGAGTTGGGTTTGGGATTTGGCGGTCCCATATTCGATCGGATGCTTTGCCTTTAAATGACGATGGAGAGTACCATAGCCCCCACCGGCAAAAAAGGGGGAGAATTTATCGCAATAGTTACAATTTGCGACAAATTCATTGGTCTCTTCTTGAGTGGTTGGATCTAGTACCGGGACTTTTTTATAATGTTTAACAAAAATATCTGATTTCAACGCTTTCTTAGTCTTACCCCGCCCGGTTTGAGTTTCAGGAGGAGGAACCGCTTCATCATTTTCACCAACTTGTCCGGCGCTCGTCGGAGGATATTGTTCAGATCCTCCACCTCCAGTTCCACCATTACCATCGTCGTCGTCGGATGATAAATTCACGTCGCCATAAAAGTGATAAGACTCGTAATCTTCGCCGCCACTCATATGGCTAAGTATCATGGCAGCCCTATGATCTTCTTCGTCCTACAAATATTATATACAAACGGTATACATATTGTATAGTACCAAAAACAAGAATATATTTATATATTATATATAGTTGTGACTTGTGAATTTAAAAAGAATTTGTAAAATTAATATTCGAACAACTTACTTGCAAACGTATAGCGGTTTGTCGGGAAACCTCATCCATAACCTCACGACGACTAGGGCTTTGCTTTCCGACGACCACTTTGATCTTGGTCTTGGGCAATTTCCTTGCCCCGATCACCACCACGACGAGTTGAAGACATTTTGCAAATTGAAAAATAAAGAGAGAGTATAACTAGAGTAGTGAGGGATAATATTATGATAGACAATTGAAGTAAATTATAAGAACAATTTGCACAAATATTATAGTAAACAACTTAAGCAAATTAGAGAGAATGGAGATAGATATAAGAGAAATTGTGAGATTGAGAAGAGAAATCTTTGTTAACACAAGAATGGGGTGAGTAGAAATGAAGGGGAGAGGGGGTATTTATAGGAGAAAAAAATAAGATTTAATAAAATAAAATAAAATAAAATAAAAATTGAATTTCAAAATTTTGAAATCGGCCGGTTTACTGCCGGAACCACCGGTTTTCCAACGAGAACCGGCGGTTCCGGCGGTAAACCGCCGGTTTTCTGCCTGTTGCGTCTGAAAAGCTGCACCCCTACGCCTGAAAAAGCTGCCGGAACCGGCGGTTTCTGGCCGGTTCCTGACTGGTTTCCGACCAAACCGCCGGTTTGGTCGCTGGTTTCTGGACCGTTCTGCACCCCTACGCCTGACCGCCTGAAAAGCCTGCCGGAACCGGCGGTTTCTGGACGGTTTCCGACCAAACCGCCGGTTTGGTCACCGGTTTCTGACTGAAACCGCCGGTTTCTGCACCCTACGCCTGCACGCCTGCCACCGCCTGCCGCCTGAAAAAGCCTGTCGAAACCGGCGAACTAGCAGTTTCGAACCGCCGGTTACGGTTCTTCATTTTTTGCGAACCTGAACCGGCCCGTCGGAACCGCTGAACCTTTCCCGGTTCCGAACCGTCACCGCGGTTCCGGTTCACGGTTCCGGGCCAGTTCAGCCGGGCCAGTTCGGTTTGGTGACCTCTACTAACAACTACAGTCAGTTAGAGGCGCAGCAATTTCCAAATAGACTTTAATCTCCCATCTTTAATAATAAAAGCAAGTAAACTGTTGAAATTTATTGCTTCCCTACTGGAACTAACGAGCGACTTTGCGTGCCCAATAATAGCTTCGACTTCTTGAGAACCGATAGAGATCCATTACTTACTTCTAGCATCTAATCAAATGCAAATGAAATCATTATTTTTGGCCTCCACAATGCATGTCCCGATTCATAGTTCAATATGTGAAAGCTAAAAAATTTTATGATTGAATATATCTATTAATTTCATTTGACAAAAGAATATTGTTATGTTCTAAATGTTGTGAACTCTTATTAACTCATAACATATTTACTTAAAGTTTGAGAAATACTCCCTCTTCTCCAAAAAATAGACAAATTTGTATATGGCAAAAATTTAATGTGTAATTAGTAAAACAAGAGAAAGATTGAAAAAAGTAAGAAAGAGAGAAGGAAAAGGTAGTGGAAGTAGTGTTAGTGGATTATGGACCCACATTATTAGTGGAGCATAAATGGTTAAAAACTTCTATATTTAAACTTTGTCTAGTTTTAGCGGACAACCCAAAATAATAAACGAGTCTACTTTTTAGGAACGGAGGAAGTACTATATATTTACGGCATCATCGGTTTGAGTCATAGGCTAATATTCTTTTGTCTTTTCGAATTAATTAATTAAAGTTCAACTAGTATCAACTACAATACGAAGCTTCAACTTTATTTTAAGTGAATCAACAATACACAAAAGGTGTGACCCTTCACGTTATATTATCGATGATGATCTAACCATAGTCTACAAAAAAATCCTTAAATGCGTTGTGCAGCGAACTTGGTGTATAAAGGACGCTAATATAAATTCGGTAAACAAGCCTTTACATGAAGTTTATGTAATATCCCTCCTCTCCATTCAAGTGAGCTAATGATCTGTTGTGTGTCTATCAGTTAGGAATGTCAGATTAGCTCAAACATGATGGATTGACCCAAATAACCAAGAGAAGTAGAAGAGAAGTCATACTAGGAGCCAAGCCGGAGTTGGTTATTTCAAACGTCAATTTGCCTATAAATATGGTGTCTAAATGCTCTTCTAAGATAAGCATTGTCTTCATCAAAATAAAATATTATTCTTAAATACATAAGGGAGACATAGTCAATCCAATTTCCGTAAGGATACAATTAAATGCAATAACAATCGTGGCACCTCTAGATATATTAAACCATTATCCAAGATAGCACATGTATTTGGGATACGAAAATCCTCACATATTGACAAGTTCAAGAAATGAATAATTAATGACGTTTGGGACTAGGATCTAGTCTTTGATGAATAAGAAAGAAGGACCCATCTCATTGTTGGTCATATTCAGTGCTATATCACACCATGTCATTCGTAATTCTCAAATAAGGGTACTTAAGGATATACTCTCTCCGTCCGCTATTAGGAGTCTCATTTTTAGGTGGCACGAGTTTTAAGAAATGTTAAGAAAAATTGGTGAAAAAAGTTATTGGAATATGAATCTCACTTATATATACTCCTTTCGTCCCTAAAAAATTGGCAACCTTGTAAATGACACGAGTTTTAATATGCAATTGATAAAAATGAGAGAGAGATGAGAGAGAGGAAAACGGTAATGGAATGAGTGTTAGTGGATTGAAGGGTCCACATTATAAATGATGTGTAGATTATTATTTGTTGAAAAAGTTTCTATATTTAGACTTTGTCTAATTTTTGGGGATTACTCAAAATGATAAAACTAGTCTATTTTTTTGTGACAGATGAAGTATTAGTTTTAAATGAAATGTGAATGGAATGAGTTAGTGGAATGTAGACCATACTATCATTTATAATATAAATGAATCGAGACTCTTATTTGTGGACAGACTGAAATGGAAAAATAAAACTTCTATCCGCAGAACGAGGGAGCACATTACAACTGCTCAAGATAGGTATTCCTCTTCCTATCTAGACCTTTATTTATATAAATTCTAATTTAATATTTCAACGTTTACGAAATAATGTTCCAATCTATCATTTCGAGGCTTTCATGATATAAAATCATATTTACTTTTTTCGTTTTGAGCAAGCGTAAAATTCATATTTTACTAAATCATTATATTCATATTCTATTAGTTCATAAAACTAATATTCCTCATGTCTCATCGTATTTGATTGATTTTTTTTCTACACAAGATTTAAGAAAATTATATTTATTAAATTAAGTGGGAAGATTAAAGTAGAAGAGGGAATAAAATAGGAAAGATAAAGAGAAAATAAAGTATGAGAGATTAGATATTTTATTATTAGCTAAAAATATAAATTAATCACTTGTAGTGGACAGCTAAAAGAGAATTAATCGTTTATTATGAGATGAAGAGAGTATATAAATGTACTACTCCTATTCTACACTTTTTCTGTCAAATTTCTTCACGTTTCCAAAAAATATGTTGCGAGAAAAAATGAGATTTCAAATAAAGGATGAATGGAGTATTAAATACATATTTGTAATTATTGTTTTAAAGTTAATAATAATATAGCACTATTAATTATCTCATTACTTAGTTTATTTTTCTGTAATTAATACTACTTAATTTATCTTATTAGAAATAAAGCGTTTTTCTATTTTGGTTATTTTATTAAAAATAAAAATAATATTATTTCTAATTTTTATCTCTCTTATTTTACTCTGTATTTACTTTAACTAAAAAATATTTCTCTGTGTATCCCATTATAGCAGTTCCTTACCATTTTTAGGTATCCACTTTAGGAGTCTCGGTTATAATTTTCCTCATGTCTCGTCGTATTTGATTGATTTTTTTTCTGCACAAGATTTAAGAAAATTATATTTATTAAATTAAGTGAGAAGATTAAAGTAGAAGAGAGAATAAAGTAGGAAAGATAAAGAGAAAATAAAGTATGAGAGATTAAATATTTTATTGTTAGCTAAAAATATAAATTAATCACTTGTAGTGGACAGCTAAAAGAGAATTAATCGTTTATTATGAGATGGAGAGAGTATATAAATGTACGACTCCTATTCTACACTTTTTCTGTCAAATTTCTTCACGTTTCCAAAAAATATGTTGCCAGAAAAAATGAGATTTCAAATAAAGGATGAATGGAGTATTAAATACATATTTGTAATTATTGTTTTAAAGTTAATAATAATATAGCACTATTAATTATCTCATTACTTAGTTTATTTTTCTGTAATTAATACTACTTAATTTATCTTATTAGAAATAAAGCGTTTTTCTATTTTGGTTATTTTATTAAAAATAAAAATAATATTATTTCTAATTTTTATCTCTCTTATTTTACTCTGTATTTACTTTAACTAAAAAATATTTCTCTGTGTATCCCATTATAGCAGTTCCTTACCATTTTTAGGTATCCACTTTAGGAGTCTCGGTTATAATTTTCCTCATGTCTCGTCGTATTTGATTGATTTTTTTTCTGCACAAGATTTAAGAAAATTATATTTATTAAATTAAGTGGGAAGATTAAAGTAGAAGAGGGAATAAAATAGGAAAGATAAAGAGAAAATAAAGTATGAGAGATTAAATATTTTATTGTTAGCTAAAAATATAAATTAATCACTTGTAGTGGACAGCTAAAAGAGAATTAATCGTTTATTATGAGATGGAGAGAGTATATAAATGTACGACTCCTATTCTACACTTTTTCTGTCAAATTTCTTCACGTTTCCAAAAAATATGTTGCGAGAAAAAATGAGATTTCAAATAAAGGATGAATGGAGTATTAAATACATATTTGTAATTATTGTTTTAAAGTTAATAATAATATAGCACTATTAATTATCTCATTACTTAGTTTATTTTTCTGTAATTAATACTACTTAATTTATCTTATTAGAAATAAAGCGTTTTTCTATTTTGGTTATTTTATTAAAAATAAAAATAATATTATTTCTAATTTTTATCTCTCTTATTTTACTCTGTATTTACTTTAACTAAAAAATATTTCTCTGTGTATCCCATTATAGCAGTTCCTTACCATTTTTAGGTATCCACTTTAGGAGTCTCGGTTATAATTTTCCTCATGTCTCGTCGTATTTGATTGATTTTTTTTCTGCACAAGATTTAAGAAAATTATATTTATTAAATTAAGTGAGAAGATTAAAGTAGAAGAGAGAATAAAGTAGGAAAGATAAAGAGAAAATAAAGTATGAGAGATTAAATATTTTATTGTTAGCTAAAAATATAAATTAATCACTTGTAGTGGACAGCTAAAAGAGAATTAATCGTTTATTATGAGATGGAGAGAGTATATAAATGTACGACTCCTATTCTACACTTTTTCTGTCAAATTTCTTCACGTTTCCAAAAAATATGTTGCCAGAAAAAATGAGATTTCAAATAAAGGATGAATGGAGTATTAAATACATATTTGTAATTATTGTTTTAAAGTTAATAATAATATAGCACTATTAATTATCTCATTACTTAGTTTATTTTTCTGTAATTAATACTACTTAATTTATCTTATTAGAAATAAAGCGTTTTTCTATTTTGGTTATTTTATTAAAAATAAAAATAATATTATTTCTAATTTTTATCTCTCTTATTTTACTCTGTATTTACTTTAACTAAAAAATATTTCTCTGTGTATCCCATTATAGCAGTTCCTTACCATTTTTAGGTATCCACTTTAGGAGTCTCGGTTATAATTTTCCTCATGTCTCGTCGTATTTGATTGATTTTTTTTTCTGCACAAGATTTAAGAAAATTATATTTATTAAAAAGTGGGAAGATTAAAGTAGAAGAGGGAATAAAATAGGAAAGATAAAGAGAAAATAAAGTATGAGAGATTAAATATTTTATTGTTAGCTAAAAATATAAATTAATCACTTGTAGTGGACAGCTAAAAGAGAATTAATCGTTTATTATGAGATGGAGAGAGTATATAAATGTACGACTCCTATTCTACACTTTTTCTGTCAAATTTCTTCAC
>NC_062966.1:7350633-7450203 GCF_023119035.1 Salvia hispanica
CAAACGAAAAACAGGAGATAAGTCTTTTTTGGGTTTACTGAAAGCGGGTCCGTGATTTCTTTCTTAACTTGTTGACATAACATTAGCATACTACTAATTGAAAATCTGACTTATCAATGGTGAGGGTATTTTTTTTAAAAGACCCCGTGGGGTAATGATCTTTAAATTCTAGTGATCTGTATTGTTATTGCAATGAATTGTTTTTTGGGGGAATCGATGATAATATTTCAAGGCGTTTAAAAAAGATTTTATTATTTAGAAAATGCCCATTGGAATTTTTTTATGAATAATAAATAATATTTCAAAACAGACCATTTTGGAAAAAAAAATTAATTAATAAAACCGGGAAGGAAACGATATTAATTAATGGATATTTAGATTTTAAACCCGGAAATGATTTAATTGAAGGGGAAGTCATGGAATACTCGTAATTTGGTTTTTGGACGGATAGTTAATATTATATCTATATTGGATGATAATAATATTTAATTTTGGGGTTTTAAATTAAATTACTTTTAATTTATTTAGTAAACCCTTAAATTGGGCCCCGACCCCCACATCTGGCCCCCAAAATAAAAATAATACCCCCTTCCCCCCAAAAAAAAATCTTTTTTTCCTTTTTGGTGGTCCCAATAAAGCCCCGGTTAAATTCCAAAATGGTGAAGAGACCCCCTTTAATATTCCTCTCATATCTTTTAAAACTAATATATAAAAATGGGCCCCCTTTAATAACTTTTTTTTAAACCTTTTTTCCTTTTTTTAAAAACCGCCCATTTAGAAATGAGACATTAATCAGGGAAAGGGAGTATAAAATAGAAGAAGAAAGAAAAACGAATTTTATCTTTTTTTTCTTGAATTAGGAAGTTTAAAATTAGAAATTTTCTGGGGTTCTTCAACCTAAAATTGTTTAATTTTCTCTTTTTTGGGGATTTGACTTTGCCCCCCAAAAAGTCAAATTGGGTTAAAAGGGGAACATATTAGAAGACTGTGGTTGAGATCTATTGAAGAAGGTGATAGAATTCAACTCTTGAATTCTTATGGTACTTGTATTTAATTATATATATTAAAGGTTTGTGATTATATGCTTATAAACATGTTTACTTGTTTCCCTCAAAAAAGATGTTTAGATGAAATTTTTAATCAAACTAAATGACCCCTAAAAAAACCAACATAGTCTTTGGGCATCAACATGGGTAATTGGCCCGACCTAACAACCTAACCATAACACTTGTTATGTTTTTTGCCCTTAATTTAATATTGCCCGTTTTGGGTTAGGTTAAGCCTTGGCAAATTTTTTTTTTGATCACTAAAAAATCTCAAAAAATTGAAACTGACTTAAATTTTTATATAGCTTCCAACTTCTTTCACTCATTCGATGAGTGGTTCATAACCGGGTGATAAATGATCAACTAATTGGATGATTATTTATAAAATCTAATTATATAAATTAAAATTTTTTACATTATTAAATGAAACTACCTCAAAAGATATGTGAATGAAGTTTTTTTTTTGGAAAATGATGTCTTCTTATTCTTCAAAACTAATGAGTTCTCTTTCTAAATGCTATATAGCCGTTGTTGTCGTAATTTTATGGTATTTAATCCTTGTTTTAATATTTTATGTTTAGTGGAGTAGTACTTTTTTGGGATTTACCAACAAACTGGGTTAATCATATTTGAGCACTTTAAAGATATAAGTGGTAACGAAATAATTAGCTTTGTTAGTTATTTATGTAGTTTGACCCTCTCATTAAAATAACAACAATTTTAAAAAATCTTTCTTCTCTAAGTTAGAAGCTCCGATCAAGCTTCAACACTTAATCTCTAGTTTTTTTTTCAAAACATCTCCCCTTTAATTCGTGCTTGTTTTCAAATAGAAATATAATCTAGTTTTTTTTTTTTTTCTTTACGTAATTCTTTTTTTTTAGCACGTCCACTACAACTTTTTTATATTTAGGTTTGCATCATTGCATGTTTTTGAATTTCAATTTATCTTATTTTTGTTCAAATCCGTATGATGGGGAGATTGATTCAATTCAATTTGTTGTTTTTTTATTTCCATTTTGGGTTTAAAAGTTGTTGCCAATTATTATTATATTCCCCAGCCCTGTTTTCTGTAAAAAAATTAATCTTCTTCGGAGATTGAGTTTAAAATTTTGGATTTTGAAAATACGGAGGGTTTTTTTCATTTTTAAAAACTTGTCACTAAAACCATTAAAAAATATTTAGACCGTTTAAGTTTATTTAAAGATTTGATTTTGTTAGTTCATACACACTTACAATTTATTTAAAATAAATTAAAATGATCTTAAAATAATCCTATTTTTGAATGAACTAAAACGCCTTTTGAAATCATCTCCATGTTTAGAAAATCAGCTTAATCTCATCCTTCCATTTTTTAATCTAATAATTGAGATTTGATCTATAGTTATAGTTATGCATTACGATGTGATTATTTTCTTATCACTTACCACATAGTAGATTTGGACCCATGCACTTGGGTTCTTTTAACTACGGTAATTAAAATCCAATATTAATTATTAAAACCCAAAAGTTATAGTCCTTACTATTTTCAATCTTTCATTTGGATGTTCCGGAATAGAGTAGGACTTTTATCATATATAGTTTGAAATTATTTTTTAATTATACAATAATTAAAGGGTCTATAATCGGTCTTGAACCGAGTAAGTGCGGGGAATAATATGTATTTTGTGGCCCATGTATTAAAACCTATCATGTGATGCACCTTACCTCCGTCTATGATTATGATTTAAAAATTCTCTTGTGTGTTTCCATTTTACACCACATTATGCATCTTTTATTCAACTTGTATTTAAAGGATATAAGTAGCGTGTAGAATAAACTACGACAAAACTTATTCGAATTCTTTCTCACCATGAATTTTAATAAAAATAATGTATTTTGTAGACGAAATTAAAAAAGTGATTTAATGATATTTTGTAATTGTGCTGATAGGAATAAAGTAATTATTATTATGCATAAAAGTAACAATTTGTTTTAGATAAGAAATACTCCAACTGATCTTAATAAAAGTGATAGTACTAGTTTTTAATACCAATATTTTAAAAATAATATACCAATAAGCAAACCATTTAATTTATCAATTTGTGGTTCAACTGATTGGACTGATCCGATTATTGGTCCAACGAAATACTATAAATATATAATTAAATATATATTTATGAAAATTATTAAATTTATTTTTAGTACTTTATACTTAATAAATAGCCACTTAATTTCACAACTACGTAATTAGGCTGCTTGTTTGGTGGTTTCGGTTCTTAACTGGACCGGTTGATCGTTTAATCGATTTTAATTTTTGTAAATCCTAGAACCGGAACCGAACTGGAACCGGTCGGTTCCCGGTTTGGAACCGGCCGATTAAGAACTGATCGATTTCGGTTCCGAACCGAACCAAGGTGTAATTTTAATCCGATATTTATAATTTTAAATAGTTCATTACTATAAAAATAATAATTCAACATCTTGAATATAACAAATAATACCTAAAAATTCAAATAAATACATGATGAGTCTCGTTCTAGGCCTTGGTTACTGGTCAGATAACGTGCTTTATTTGATAATATCCAAAATAGTTGCTAAAGTGTGCAGTTGAGGTACTAAATTAGATGAAAAGGATTAGAAGGAATTGGTGAAAAAGCGAGCAAAAGTGTGCAAACTGGTCGGGATGAGCAAAAAGGTACAACCGGCTAGGATGGATGCTACGGAACTGGACACGAGAAGGAAGGACTTGCTTGGAACAATCAACTACTAAAGAGGAGCAAATTGTCATTTTGCGTGAAGAGGCACCCTAGAAATTAGGGCAAGCCACCCGTAAATAGGAGTGAACATAAGGGGACTTATCATATTTTTTACATCACTAACAACTCATTTTTTGGGAGAATAGCTCCATTGGCTCTAAATTCCACTCTCTAAATCCAGAGCCTGCCATGAAGATTCGGCCACCAGCTGACGGGAGTCATCATGCCAACCATTCCAACCGCCATAGTTCCAAAAGTTCTTCCATTTTCGGTTTCGAGGAGCCAAACAATCTTTTACTTGCTTTGTCTTTAAGATTTATTTGCTCAAGTACTTGTTTTTCTTGCATTTGACTTGGATTCAAGTAGCTACTTTAGTTGGAACATCTTTTGGGTGATAATCTTGAATGCAATGAAGTTTATTGTGGTTTTATTTTGTGTTTCAATTTGCTTAAGATTTCATCCTGCCTACCTTAGTTAGATTTAGTCTTTCCTTGAGTTTTACATGTTTTAATCGGTTTAAATCTCTAAAAATGTATGGAATTCGTTTCTACTTGTTTATGCCACCTCGTCCTATTGACCAAGATGCGTAAATTTCGTTTTCTTGCTTTCGTTCTCAATGCCATCATGTACTTTGATTCCCTTTACCTTTTGTCTAGCCATTTTTAGTAAGTTTCGTCTAGTAGCTTCTCATATGCATAACTAGGTGTCCAACTTTCACATTCACGTACACATCCAGTAGCATTAAGCATTTAATTACCTAAATGGTCAAGATAGTAGAGTCTCATTTAATTTTACGCTCGGTAGAACTCAACCCCAAAAGCGTGGTAGCTAACCAACCCTTCCAAAATGTCTTTGCAATTGCACTTCGCCTACATCCATCTATGTGGATCGACCCTTACTCCACTATACTAACAAAAGTGGATTGAGGTATTTTGTTGACAAGAGGTTTTAGGCATAGACCCACGACACAACTAGGTCTAGGTACCTCCTGCCGTTGACACGCACACACAAGAGTCGCCGCATAAAAAAACCTCGTTTGTCAATACACAAAAAATACAAACCAACAATATAATAATATTCATGTATGGGTACAAGGATACCAAGTGTAGTAGGCGACAAGTTTGTTTTTTAAAAACATAGAGGAGTTCTATAATTTAGCAATTTTTTTAAAAAATGAGTTTTAAAATTGAATTCCATTTTTCCTTTTTTTTTAATTAGACAAATATTCAATGGAATTTCTAATACTAATTGATCTTGTTGTGACTTTTTGGTTTATAACTGACAGATAATAAATTATTCACAAATAAGTTAAAATTGTATGTAAATTGAATTGTTACGTAAATTTATTATAAATTTAAATTTCTATTATATGAAATGATATTGTATTTGTATAAGTTCTTTTGGAAATTAAAAAAAATTGATCTTGTTGTGACTTTTTGGTTTATAACGGAACATATAATAAATTATTCACAAACAAGTTAAAATTGCATGTAAATTGAATTGTTACATAAATTTATTATAAATTTAAATTTCTATTATATGAAATGATATTGTATTTGTATAATTTTTTTTTGGAAAATAAAAACAAAATTATGATATTCTAATCATAGTTGTTAGTTCATAAAAAAATGGATTGGGTAAATAATTGTAGATTCAATGTATCATGGTTTAAATAATCAATATACTTTAGAAAACAGAGCTCACAAATTGGACACTGTTTAAATCTAAAAAACATTCAATGTTTCAAATTATTTTACTTCAATTCAATATTAATTCATTAAGTTAGATTTATTAGTATATTAAATTATTAAAAAAATAAAATTGAAATATAATCCGTTCTTGCAGGAACCGGTCATTCCAGATTAGAACCGAACCGGTTTTATTTTAAAAGTTAGAACCGATACCGGAACGAAACCGGTTTTCTGGTTCCCGGTTCCGATTCCTCAATTAAACTACGGTTTTGGTTTCGGTTCCGGTTAACCGAGGACCGGAGAACCCTTTAAGCACCCCTATACGTAATACTCATGTCTAGATTATTTTATCAATTTGAGTTGAGTTTGTATTGCAATAGTATTACATTTTTTAAAATTTTGATACAATTGTTTACCGTTAAATCCATTTAGGTTTTATTATTTCCGAAATTAATAATTAGTTTTGCATACAATTATTGAATAGCAGTTGGCATCTGCCGAAGTAATTAGAAACCTGAATATAAAGTGCAAAGGCACCTTAGAAATGTACATGGAATCATTTTTAATCTCGATAGCCAACAATTATGATTACCGCTTTATAATTATGATTACCGCTTTATGAACAATAAAGCCATCTTCTTGGGTACCACTAATTCTCTTTTATCTTTCTAATCAGACAAGGGCCCCTCTCGTAGATTTTTCTCATTTGGATGGAAAAGGACAAGCTTCTTTATTTCAAAGATACCCAAATGCAACTAAACGAAATAAGGGATGATCATCTTTTACATACCTTTTCCCATAACATGTTTCACATTGCTTGCAACAACCATACACCCATCAAAGTCGACCCAAGGTCATGCTCATCTTCTGTGAATTTTGTGCAAGGTTTAAAAACCTACTTAAATATTACATTAACAACTGTAACATTCGTGCGATGCATGGATAGGAAAATATGAGAGAGGAAAATGTAAACTCTAGTTGAGGTGGAGAGAGTAAAATATGAGAGAGGAAAAGGTAAAGACATAAAGAGAGAATAAAGTAAGAAAGAGAATAAAGTAAGAGAAAGAGAACTAAATAAGAGATGGTTGAAGTTTTGATTTTAGCTAAAAAGGAAATTGATGACTTGTGGTGGAACAACTCAAAATGAAAAGTTGATCACTTGTGGTGGCGGCAGAGTATACAACAATAATTTGTTTTGTATTGAATAATACTCCTCCGTCCACAGTGAGATAGTCATTTTTCTATTTCGGACGTTCCATCAAGAGAGTCGCTTTCCCTAGTTAGCAAAAACTAACACTTATTTCCTCACTTACTTTATTCTATCTCTTACTTTATTTCTACTTTCTCTTTTCCTACTTTATTATCTCTTCACTTAATATATTTAATATCTCTTTCTCTATAATCTCCTGTTATAGATCTTTGATCTATCGAATTGATCACGTTGATAATGAGAACGAAGGAAAATAAACCCTAGTTGAGGTGCTAGAGGCGATTTCACTGAACCAAAATTAAAAATAATTTGTTTATTATTTTTTGATAAATCAAAATACTATAGATTTCTATAATTTATAGAATCCTAAACCTTAAATCGATCTTGCTAATCAAGCAAGATAATTAAATAAAAAGATAACAAAAGATATGGAATAAGATATGAAAATAGATAAAGTCACAATAGTTTCTGATCATCATCTATAGATAAAGGGGCAGGCCCCTTTTGGGTTCGAGCTGACGATTCACTAGTGTTGGGTGGGCTCCAACTTCAGGACGAGTTGTGCACATGTCGTGAAGGGGTTGGTAGCGGAAGCGTGCATCTCATATAAATCTAATAAAATTGCGATATATTTAGCAGATTATTTAGACAAAATCAATTTGCATAATTTTCACTTGTATCATGCTCATAACTGAATTAAACATGCTTTAAGTATAATTGAAACCTAAAACATGATTTTCTACGAGGGAATAATACCTTAATGATTCTCTAAAGAATCGAAAATTGCACGCTACTTCTCCTCGTGAAGATGTCGGTACTAGACCATAAATCTTCGCTGGTACCCAAACTACATTCTCGATATTAGTGTGGGCTGATCTCACGGATACTGGATTTAAATAAAGGAGACAGAAAAACCAATCTCACTGAGAGAGCCGAGAGAAAAAACGTCCTCATATATGTGCAGAGGTGATGCACTTTTTATTAGCATTAAATAAACCTGCAAGTATACACGTATATATAATATAGCTAAAAGTTAGTACGGATATCGAACACGGGAATAAAATCACGATCGACTACCTTATACTAAGCTTCTTTCACTATTTGGTAAATATAGAATTTTGAAGATTTTTTAAAATAAGAACAACTTGAAAGCAAGTAAACAACTAATTGCAAATAATCAAAGAGGTAAAAATATGAGAGATAAGAGAATTCCAGGGATGTGCGTTCATAGTTATGGTTATACAAATTCCAACTACAATACCCTAGCACAGTTTATACTTCGATAGAACGAGTCACACTAGTTTTGCCCATGCGGTACAAGCGTAGATTAATAACACTAGGGTTGTCAATCCTAGATCCGTAACTCCTTAAAGCTCCTAAAACCCTTAAAAAGTCCCCACTCTCAATTACGATGCCATTTTAAGGGAAGCTAATCAGTAATGGTAAGTGGATCTAACTCGCTAACCTCCTCTCACGATTATGTAGCAAGTTATATTAAATCATCATCGAATATGTCACTCAAACATGAAGTATTACGAACAACTTGGGGAAGAAACGAAGAAAAAACAAAATGGATATTAAATAGAAAACAAAATTGTATAACCAAAGTCGTTACTAACACATCCCTAGAATCCTACGAATTTAGTAACACATAATTGAATAAGTTAAAAATATAGAATGAAGGAAAACAAAGTGAACATAAGAACTAAAGCAATAATACCCAAAGGTTTAATCCTTGTAGCCTTGATCTTCTCTTGATTCCTTCTTCAACTTGCACAACGAAGAACTCTCTCAATTTCATGCTCTTGAATTATGAGGCAAAAAGAAGATTCAAATGAAGAGGTTTGACGAGGTAAATATAGAGGAAAAATCGAGCTCCATGAAATAAGGTAAAAAGTGGCTAAGTTTTGTAAATCTTGGGGATAAAGTAGGTCAAATTCGTGCGCCGCATTTTCGCGTGGGCCCGACTTCCGCGGTCACCGCATAATGGTCTGTAACCTCGACTTTTGGAAAGCGGTCGCTACACTATGTTGCAGTGGTCGCTGTGAATATTCCAGAGCTTCGAAACTCTTGGCGATCATTGCGCACTCCCGGTCACTAGACGTGTTCTTCGTTTAAGACAACTTTCTCCGGTGCGGACCACTACCGGTACATCGGTCGCTAGGGTCCAGCCGTCGCTGTGCATGTTGCAACGGACGCCTGGACTTCTTGAACGCTCCAGATTTCCAATTTCGACTTTTTCTTGTCTTTTAG
Organism: Salvia hispanica; assembly: GCF_023119035.1. Lineage (NCBI taxonomy): Eukaryota > Viridiplantae > Streptophyta > Magnoliopsida > Lamiales > Lamiaceae > Salvia > Salvia hispanica. Next base: position 7,359,569 of record NC_062966.1, read on the forward strand.
GGTCAAATATGCACAAATCTCACAAAACACGTTAAAATGCCAAAATAGAGAAAATATGCAAAATATGGATATGAATTGTGATTTTGGCATTAAAACGTGACAAATAAAGGTCTTAAAACAGGCAAAATCCGAGTGTATCAACTCCCCCAAACTTACATTTTTGTTTGTCCTCGAACAAAACACAAAGAAACAAGAATAGACGCGAATGCACAAGGACTAGACGTCGTAATTGCTCAAAAGATGAAGAATAGATTGAGCATGAATTAACGCAATCAAATCAAGCAAGGCTTATTAGTGCACTTTCATTACTAACTCATGGAACAACTTGAATTTGTGCATCGATGTGGCAAACTTCCAAATATGAGAAGTGTTCTTTCTCTCACTTCTCAAAGTGTATAAAGATAAAGTGTCTTTCGACCGCGCAACACTTCAGATCAGCTGCCAGCTAGTGAGACAAAGACACGCCGGCGTCACCGGGAAGTGCGTGGCGACCTCCACAAGGAGTCGGGCTACTGATCGTAAGTGCGCGACCGCGGCCAAGGTGCGGCGCCCGCCACATAAACGCGGCGCACGATGCTATCTTCAAACTCAATTTTCCTCGCGATCCTCGAAGTCCGATCGGCGTTCTACCACACCATTTTCTTTGTCTTGAAAAGATCTTCAAGTTGGTTCAATAATCAACTGATGAGTTCTTTGAAGAAGGAAAGAAGATATTACCTTGTGAAAGCCAAATCTTTTCCTTCTACGTGAGAGTGAGGACTTTTCAAGGGTCTAGGAGCTTTTTGGAGTTACGTGTTAGGATTGACAACCCTAATTTTGTAATCAACGTTTGTATCGCATGAGCATAAGCTAGGTGACTCGTCCTTTCAAAGTATAAACGTGCTTAGGGTATTGTCGTTGGAATTTGTATAACCATAACTCGTGAACGCACATCCATGGAATTATCTTATCTCTCATATTTTATCTTTGTGATTTAATTGCATTTAGTTGTTTGATTGCTTTTAATTGTTTTTCCTTTCAAAAACCAAACTTCTCTTGTTCTAGATAGTATTTGGCCTTTTTAGTATTTATAATAGCCGATTCAAACTATATTCCTCGTGTTCGATATACGATGTGACCTTTAGTTATACTAGATCTACCTAATATACTTACGAGTGTTTTTAGTGCTAATAAAAAGTGCATCAGTTTTGTGCCCGTTCTTTGGGAGACTCTTTTTTGCTTTAAGGTGATATTGTAGAAAGGTTGATTATCTTAATTTAGAGTGTAATATTTATTTTTCTTTGAGTTTTTTGGGAGTACTTGAGGAGACGGGGCTTGACAATGGATGCGTTTCAATATTGGAGACAGTGACAGCAGGCATACACCACCAATGATGAATCCAGAGGCAAAGGTGTCGTGGACTTGTGAATTCATAGTACAAGAGCTTGAAAGACATAGAGAGGGAGAGTTTACAACAAGGAATTAGAATGGAAAACACGATGAAGTCGATGAAGGACTTAAGAAACATTGGCAAGAGGATCAGCAGGCAATGCTTTATGTTTTGAAGAAAAACCGATCATTGAAGAAGAAAAGAGGAAGAACGACCGCACCAAATGGGAGGAACGGTTAAGAAATTTGCATCATCGAGGTCTGAGAAAATAGGAAGGTGACGATCGGAGGTTTGATGAATTTGGAAAGAAACACTAGCTTTTTGCAGAGCAAGAGTTCGCAAGATGCTTGTCGCCTGAAGTGGGGGAATGGGACTACAATGTGGGGAGTCCCAGCCCGCGCAATGAGGAGTAAAAGATAAAGAGAAGGAACAAGCCGACCTAACTCTTAGTTGATCATCTCTGACCAGCCTGCAATCTTAGCGTGATCCTTAGAGCGTCCGCGACCATCGCGGTAGCCCGATTCGGACATAGATGCGGAAAACCATAGAAATGTACACCACTGTGACGGTTAACACTTCGTCGATCCCAGTCGCGAGGTTCTTATATTGACACCATGACCATACTTCCGAGTTGAAGATGAGACAAATAAAGCTGTGGTTATTCTTTTCTGACCTCTTCTATATATAATGTTAATTCCTTTTATTCTTTGTGTGATTTTGAGTGAAGATTCGATTAAGTCATACATGGAGGAAAAGTTGGAGCAAAACCGAAAAATCAAGTTAAAGCTAAGAAGTTGTCAGAAATATCGATGCACGATTTGTGTGGGTTGATCTTTTGTGTCCATTGTCACATTACGTGTTCGCACAATCTTGCAACACAGCAACGATAGCTCACATCGGCGTGGGTGAGATATAAAGTCGATGTTGATAGCTTTTCTTGTTTTTAGTAGTTTCTAGTTTTTGTTTTGTTTTAAAATTCGTTTTATTATATTATTTTTCGTTTTAAAAAAAAGATTTTTCTTTAAGTTTATTTTCATTTTGCTCAAAAAAAAAATTTATAATAATAATGCAGGCCGGTGTGTGCATGGTCGCCGCGTTAGTTACGTGACCCGCAGAAGAACGATGGGACGAGACCATCCACGGCGGTGCGAACTGAAGAAGGCTGCGTCGACGGCAGCCGCAGCGTGTTAGACGCGAGATTTTCCGCAGGTATGGTATGTTTCTTAACTCACTTCTTTCATTCTTTTTTATTTCCACAACACAGCATCGGCACTGCCAAAAATATAACAAGTGCATTTTACTCGCATTGTTCACGCACCAGCGCTCCAATTCACATCCTTGATTAAATTCTTTGGATTCTACCAAATTGTTCTTGTGCTCAATTGTCAACCTACGCAGAATGCATTCTTCTTATAATTTAGAGCTTTGATCTTGAATACTTTCATTGGATGACTTTGTTGTTTGTATATATTTTGGTAGTTTACTGCCAGGTTTGATGGGGGATGATATGCTGATAATTTGTTGGTGAATTTGTGAGTTGGATTTATTGGAATTGATCATTGTTGGGTGTCTTTGGAATTACTTCTTGTTGTGGATGAAATTTGAATACACGATTGATTTGATTGTTGATACGCGTAGTTCATGTTCATAGCATTGTGAAATTTATTTATCTTGCATGACTTGTGTATATACTTGAGCTTATATTGTTTTGCATGTCTTGGTCCTTGTTGAAAATTCTTGCAAATTAGTGGGGGATAGAGATCTTGATGGGGATGATTTTGAATCGAGGTGGATCTTTTGGTCTTAAATGTGATTATCACACACCTTGATTTGGTTCAAGTTTTATGGGGGATTGCTTAAATCTTTTATGTGTTGTATCCTCACATAATTTTATTTCCATTCACAACATATATGTGCGAATTTGTAGATGCGAAGGCATCTAATTCCGTGATGTGGGGGATAACAAGGCTTCAAAGAGCGTCAAGCTATAGGCGAAAAATAGGCGCTTCTTGGGAGGCGACCCAACCATTTTTATTTCGAGTTTTTGAATACTTTTGGTTTTTTTGTTTTGGTTTTTACGCTTTGAGAAAAAAATTTAGCAGTTCCTTATACGTGAGCCGCCGCGTAACGCTGCCCGGCGGTCAACCCTTTGAGCGGACCCCGGAAGAATTTATTCACGTGCGGTGACCAAACCGGGCAGCAATGACCATACGAAGCGCGATATCAGTATGATTTTTAAAATTTCAATTTTCACCCGTCAAGCCTCTCGCCAAATTTTTTCAGGTATGTTTTCTTTTTAGTAGTTCCCTTTCGTCTATAGCCTCTACAAACTTATTTTTGTTGTAAATAAGTTTGGGGGGATGAAGTGGTGGTCCGGGTGAGTTTATGTTTGTTTTTAGAGTTTTCTTTTTGTTTTTAAAGCTTTTTTGCTTTTGTTTTTCAAAAAAAACCGAAGTAGGAGAATTTTGTTGTCTAAAAATATTTTCTTGAATCCATGTCGTGAACTCAAGATGAAGAACTTAGAAGCACGCATGCTTAGGGTTTACTTTAGATTGAGTTACCGATGATATTACATTCCCATCATGTTTAGAAATTGGCAACTAACGTTTTGATTTGATGGTTTAGTGAAAAAGTGCATAATTAGTGAATTGCTTGTTAGAGCAGATCGTACTTTCTTTTAATATGAAGTGACATTCTCGAATTAAGAACAAGGTTGGATTCTACGCATCTGAAGATCTTAGGCAAGTTTTCAAGATAGTGATAATAAGACTTTCCAAAAGCAGAAAAATCATCCGCCAAAACCTACATCAACTTTCTCAATCGAATCATGAAAAATGACCATCATGAATCTTTGAAAAGTAGAGAAGGAGCATTGCATAAGCTAAAAGACATCTTCCTATAAGCGTATATCATAAAGAGGCAGTAAAAACAAACTTATGTTGATCCTTGAGAACAGACTACGTTGATTATAACCCGAGGAATAATCATCTAATAATAATATCCACTGTATATTGAGCATTTGGTCAATAAAAGGCAAAGGGTAATGATCTTTCCTAGTGGCTGCATTTAACATCCTATAATCAATGCAAACTCCCCAAACCCTAGCTACTCCTGGAATCATCTCACCATCATTCCGGGCCTTACGTCATCCCCCTTTCTTAGCTACTACTGTGTAGGACTCACCCATTCACTATCCGATAGACATGATAATCCGCATCTAGCAACTTAATTACTTCTTTCTCACTCATCTTGCATGATGGGGTTTAAAGTTACGTTGGTTTTGCACACGAGGTTTATGCCCTTCCTCAAGTAAAATCTTAGCATGCATGGTTGGACTAATCCCTTTCAAATCACCAATAGATCATCCTATGACAGACCTATACTTGTTCAACACACATAACAACTTTTCACATTCTTTGTCACTCAAGGTGCGACACGACAACATGGTAAGTGTTCTCGGCCATAGAAATGCGTACCGGAGGTGATTCAAGAGTAGCTTCAATTTACCTTAGGTGGACCTCGCGGTTTCCTAATGCCTTCTTCCTCCTTTCTTCTTCTTCAAGGGTGCAGAATGTGTTAGCCTTGGGGAATTCTTTGGGAAGAACCTCGAGTTTCGAATCATAACACACATTAGCATCACAAGTAGATGAATCAAGTGGGAGTGAAAGAATTTATAAGACAAGTTTGAGGGGCCCTGGTTTGATGGTATGTGACTTCCACTTCCCCCACACTCGTGACTATTTGTTTTACGCACATTTTTGATACCTTCTGCTCCTTCCTTCCCATGGAATTTCAAAGCATCATAGATGTTGAAAGTGATACTCTATTATGTAACCGAATGTTAGCTCAACTTGTACACGCCCTATCATTGGCCCCTGGTGGCTAGAAATGGTCTTCCAAGTATTAAGGGCACCTTCATCCTCCCATGTCCAAAACAAAAAGTCGGAGAAAAATGAATTCTCTACTCTTACCAAAACATCTTCGACAATCCTCCTTGGTGGTGTTGTTGTTTTGTCCGCTTTGCAAGGTGATGCACTTTTATTAGCATTAAAAATACCTCAAGTATACAAGTAGATCTAGTATCCTAAAGGTCGATTTGGATATCGAATTTTGAAGATTTTTGAAAATAAGAACAACTTGAAAAAGTAAACAACTAATTGCAATTAATTCACAAAGATAAAAGTAGAGAGAAAGAGAATTCTAGGGAATGCGTCACAATTATGATTAACAAAATTTCCCAAATACAATCCCCTAGCACTTTATACTTCATAGAACGAGTCACATAATTTATACCCATCGGTACAAGCTAGATTCAACACATGGTTGTCAAACCCAGATCCGTAACTCCCAAAAGCTCTAAGACCCTTGAAAAGTCCTCACTCTCAATTCGTTGCCGTTTTAAAGGGAAATTAACCGTAGTGTCTACTAAGTGGATCTAACTCGCTTTAAACCCCCTCTCACGATTATGTAGAAAATTATATTAAATCTTCATCGAATGCGTCACTCAAGCATGAAGATTACAACAACGACGAAGAAACGAAGTAAAAACAAAACGGGTATTAAATAGAAAATGGAATTGTATAAACCAAAAAAAGTTACTAAGGATCCTAAAATCCTATGAATTTAGTTACACATTAAATAATAAGCTAAAAACATGATTGTAGGGGAAATCATAATGAAAATAAGAACTAAAGCAAATAGAATCCAAAAGGGTTTAATCCTTGTAGCCTTGATCTTCTCTGATTCCTTCTTCAACCCCTTGCACAATGAAGAACTCTCAAATTTATCTATGGAATTAATTGGCAAAAAGATGAAGGATGAAAAGATTAGGGTTGGGAAAAGGGGCTTATGAAAGCTCCCTTTTTGGGGATGGAAGGGTGAATTCTATGAATTAGGTTATGGAAAATATAGGGTTAAGAAGGATTTAAATTAGATAAAAAGTCTCCTCCAAGCAATAGAAAAGATGGAATTTTTGCCCCCATAGTACAAGGAAAGATTTGTCTTCAAAGTCCGAAAGATCTTTATTTTTTGTTGGGGCCCAAAAACCTCATGGATTCTAACCCCCCACTTTTTGGGTAATTGCCAACCTTGCTCTAAAAGGCCAGGGTTACTTTCCAAATTAAACAACCTTTGATTAGTCACCTTCATATTTTCCTAGATCTCGATGATGTTTTTGTATTTCCCACCCATTTGGAGCGGGTTTGCTCCTTATCCTGCACATTTTTCAAATTAATAAAATAAACGGCATCGTATAAAAAAATCGAGGGGCCGGTTAATACAACCCCCCTTGCGGGAGCCCCCTTTCGAGATTCCTTGCTCCATCATTGTATGGATTCTCCTTTGTGAAGAAATCCATTAGACTAAAAAAAAAGAAAATAAAAATAAAAATAAAAACCAAAAAACTTTTTGTCCTTGAAGATATCAATCAAAAAGGGAAAATACTCCGGCAACGCGCCAATAATTTAGCATTTTTTTATTAGTACTAAAAAAACCCCAAGATACGATATATAGTATAGAAAAGGAAAAAAGGGATACGAAAGGGAATAAAGTGATGAAAATTTTACTAGCTTTTTCACTATTCAAAACCAAAAAGTTTGAAAGATTTTTGAAAACAAGAACAACTTGAAAGAAATACAAGAACAAATTTTAAAAATTAAAAGAGATAAAGATAGAGAAAAAAGAAATTTCCCGTGTTTTCCCCCCGGTTTTTTATAAAAATTTCCCATCTACAATCCCCTGAAAGGTTTAATTAATCAGTCACACTATTTTCCCATTTAAAGCGTAGATTACTAACATTTTGGGGCCAATCCTAATTGAACTCCAAAAAGCTCAAACCCTTGAAAAGTCCCCCTTCAAAAACAATGTCGTTTTAAAAAAAGAATTGAGTGGGTACTAAGAGATCTAACTCCCAACCCCCTCTCCATTATAAAGTTATATTAATTCATCATCTAATGTTCACTAAACATGAAGTATTTTCTTGGAAGAAAAGGGAAATAAAAAAAAACAGATATTAAATAGAAAAGAATTGTATAAAAAAAAGGATAACACGTCTCTAGAATCCAAATTTAGTAAAATAATTGAATAAGCTAAAAATATGAAAGAAAAAACAAAGTAACATAAGAACTAAAGAAATAAAATCCCAAAGGTTTAAAACCTTATAGCCTTGATCTTCTTTTTTTCCTTCTTCAATTTTTCAAAAAACTCTCTAAATTTTATGTCAGAATTAAAGGAAAAAAGAATAAAGGGGTTTGTGTTGGGGATAATCCAGGGAAATTGAAAAAAATAAATCCACATAAGAATCTATTTAGGTGATTATGTGGGTCGATTAATTTCATGCTTGAACATGTAGAAATATATAATTGCGAAATTAATCACATAATTTAAATTAAATTATGTTATTGAATACTTACAACAATGATTTCCAAAAAATCAAGGGTTTGTACTCTCCACGGTAGATCTTAAGTTTGTTTGGGAATAAAAACCCAAAGATTTTTAACCTATGACCCAACTCTATAGATCTAATGGGGGGAATCTCTTGGAAATTATAAGAATCTTGAAGGAGAAGACAAGAAAGAAAAATGGGGAGGCTGGGGTTTGTGATAACACCTTTGTCTCCTCCCTTCATTCTTATTTATAAGTTTATGAGGGGATTAGGGATCTTGGGGTTGTTGGGGGCCCCCCCTATGGACCTTCTTTACTAATTGTTATAACTCATAATTTTATGGGCAAACGGAATATTTTTTGTGCCACTAAAAAAGAAATATTGAGCCCATAAACCCGTGATTCGCAACCCCTTTAAACCCTCTTTAATATATTATTTTCCGTCTAGACTTTTATATCCATTAATTAATTTGACCCCTTATAGATTTTAAAATTTAAATTTTAATATCTTTTTTTTTCCCAAGAGTTTGTCTAGAGAGATGTATATCAAAAAATACTTTTCCTTTTTTTATTCTTGGGAAAAAAAACCGCCGTTTTAATAATAGAACTTTTAACACCTCTTGGGGATATAGTCAAACCACCAGAATTCAATGTAATAAAAAAACAACCCTCTAGTTATTAATTACTACCCCCCAAAATATCATGAATATGGGGTTTAAAAAAAACCCCACCCCCGATAAGTCAAAATACGATGATTAAATAACGGGTCCTATTTTTCAAAGATTAGGGAAAAATTAAATTCCAAGACACTTACGGGGTACAACAAAGACGGCATACTTTTGATCCATTCAAGCTATACCCCAAGTTTTCACTAGTCATTCTCAAGGTAAAAACGACCGGGGGAAAACCCAACCTTTCAATGGAGCCAAACCTATCTAGGGGAAAAGTTTTACTTCTAAAAGGGACCCTTGGGGCCCCCTCCGTGATGACCGTTTACGACCCAACCTTCAATGTAGAAGACTTAGCCCATTTTTTTTGGCTTTTAATTATATAATTTAATATATAATTAAATACGGTCAATACCCATTTAAAATAAAATAAAAAAATGAAGAAAACATTTAATTCTCATTAAAGAGGAGGTTTACAATATACAAGCAATTTATCAAATTCAAAAATAAACTCGAAAAATGTTTTTAGTATATATGTTCCAACAGCTTTGTTGGGGTATATATATAGGAAAAATCGAGCTCCATGAAATAAGGTAAAAAGTTTGCTAAGTTTGCACTTGGCGCCGAATAATGGTCTATAACCTCGACTCTTGGATAGCTTTTACACTATGTTGCAGTAGCGTGAATATTCTAGTAGCTTCGGAAATTTCCTCGATAGCAGCCGCCGACTCCCCGGTCCTGGATGTGTTCTTCGTTTCAAGACAACTTTCCCCGGGGAGCAGACCTAGGGGTACAAGGTCTTAGGCCCCAAGACCTGAAATGTTGAATGACCACCGGACTTCTTGAACGCTCCAAATTTCCAACTTGACTTTTTTCCGTCTTTTGAAACACGTTAAAATCCCAAAAATAGAGAAAATATGCAAAATATGGACATGAATTGTGATTTTGACATTAAAAAAGCCCAAATAAAGGCCTTAAAACTCAATTACAAAATATGGACCGACTTTTTGAACGCCCAATCGTATTAGCTATCTTCTAAAAAAACTCAATTACTATCTCGGGCAACCGAAAGACTTTGGGAATTTTTGAATACAAAAATAATTGAAAGCAATAAACAACTAATTGCAAATAAATCAAGGAGATAAAAGTATAGAGATAAGAAAATTTCAGGATGTGCGCTGTATGGTTATACAAATTCCAACTACAATACCCTAGCATAGTTAATACTTTGATAGACCAGTCACTTGACTTATGTTCATGCGATGCAAAACTTGATAACTAACATTGGGTTGTACCCTAAATCGAACTCTTAAAAGCTCCTAAGACCCTTGAAAAGTCCTTATCTCAATTAACATTACGTTTTTAAACGAGCAACTAGTGTCTACTAAGTGGATCAAACTCCCAACCTCCTCTCACGATTATGTACAAGTTATATTGAATCATGCATAATTGTGTCACTCAATTATGAAGCATGAAGAATTACTTAGGAAAAACAAAGTAAAAAAAAACGAATATTAAATAGAAAAAAAAATTGTATAACCAAAGTCGTTACTAACACATCCCTAGAATCCTATGAATTTAGTTACACATGATTGAATAATCTAAAGACATAGATTGAAGAGAAAAAAATTGGAACATAAAACTAAAGCAAATAAAACTCAAAGGTAGAATCCTTGTAGTTTTGATGTTCTTGAATCCTTCTTCAACTCATTGCACAATGAAGCACTCTAACGATGGAATTTTCATCCCCCATAGTAAAAGGGAAAAAGTTTTGGGAAAAGGTAATGTCTTTTTCTTCTTTAAATTTCCGTCACAAATTTACACTTGGCTTTGCGCGACTTTGTGAAAAGGCATAACTTTCTTCACGAACTCCATTGAGATGACCTGAAAAACCGAGAGAAACTTTTGGCCTTTTCCGGGGTGGGGGGCGAATCTCTCAAAGGCCAATCTTTTGGGTTTATCCCCTTTTTCCCCAAAAAATTTATGACCAGAATTACCCCTTTACACCAAAGTAACATTTCTCCCAATTAAGAACAAGGTTAGTTTCTACACATCTCGCAAACCTTAGCCAAGTTTTTTAAGACATTGATTATAAGACTTTCCAAAAAAAAAAATATCCATAAAAACTTTAACTTTCTCAATCAAATCATGAAAATGGCCACCAGCATCTTTTAAAAATCGGGGGCATTGAAAGCCAAAAGACATCTTCCTATAAACATATATCCCATAAGGGGAAGTAAAAAAAGATTATGTTGATCCCGGGGCAATTGCAATTTGATTATAACAATAACCATCTAAGAAACAAAAGGGGAATAATTCCTCCTAATCTTCGGCATTTGATCAACAAAAGGGCTTGGGGATTTAACATCCTATAATCAATGCAAACTCTTGTTTCTATCCTTGCAATCATCTCACCGTCCTTTTCCGGGGTTTCTCCTCCTTTTTTTGCTACTACGATAGGACTCACCCATTCACTATCCGATATGGCATAGATAATCCATTAGCAACTTAATTACTTTTTTTTCATACATTTGCATGATAGGGTTGAGTCTCGTGACATTCACCCCTTTTTTTATGACACTTTTGAGGGGGACTAAAGCATCTATACTCACACATAATCTCTAATCACATTTTTCAACCTCACACTTGCTATAATTGCCATCATAGAGCTTCAGGAAGTGTTATAATGTCGAAACTTAAAAATTTTATCGAAAGCCATTAAGGAAAAAAATAGTTTTTGGACACTAACAAAGTACATATCAAATGAAGGAAAACTACCTTGTCACTGATGCTATTCCTACCGTTTGAATTAAACTGCATTATAATAATGGGATCGTATTGAAGGACAGCTGGATTATTTCATGTTCTTCTTCTTTCTATGATAGGAGGTGGTTAAAGGTAACAAACAAGAGACTTTGGTCCAACAACAATTAATGCAACATAAGATTTCACATACTGATTGTCCATCCAAGTATCATCCAAAAACATCCTATGTATTAGTCAATGCCTTTGTTTATACTTTAAAATGTATAAAAGACAACCCATAAGCAATTGTAATGATTTGGCATCTAAAAACATCCTACGGAGCATTAGACAAGGACTTTGTTTAATATATATTTACAAATTACAATAACAACTGATAGCAAGTAGTTGCAAAGTTGCATATCACAAGAGCTTGGTAATAAGCTGTATTGGCATAATACTCAGAACAGTATCGCAAACCTGAAACGAGTAATCACTACTCAGGATCCAAAGGAAAACATGACAAACAATTTTCAGTTTATGACAAGTTTGACATATCTAAGATATTTGGCCACATTAAAGAAATCTCTAGACACACAAAAAAATACACAAACAAAGAAAATTTGACAACACATAATCATAATAGCATTCGAACGTATGGACTAACACCTAGGCAGGATTCGCACACAATTGGAAAATCCACCCACCAGCTTGAGTCCCTCATCAGCCTGTGAGTCATTCTCTCATGAGTTTGAAATTATTCATCCTGAACGGAAGCAATAGAAAGTAAAATCAGTTGAGCCCTAATCACAAAATCAAATGGTACATGAAAGAATCCCAAACTCCAAAACCACAAAAATGCTAAAATTGGAATTGGGCAGGGAGAGTGATAGAGTTGGGCAGGGAGAGTGGAGGAGATTGTGCGGTTTCATCCACCCATGTTTAGCGTAATTTTAATTTTTTTGCCTCTTATCCCTAATATTCTAATCAATGGCGCTTATTTCTTTTCTTTTTGCCCTGATTTTTTGCCACTTATTTGCCTAAACAAATCCTTTTAAACTTTAAAATACTACTACTGTGATAAAATATTTTGAAAATATATTGTATGTTTACTTCTATATTGTATAGTAAAATAAAAGCATCAAGCTGCATTGCCAAATATCATTCGTTTATTTATATAATAGTACTACTAAATATCGATTTAAAAATAATGATTCTGATTACTTTCTTAACTAATTCAAATCTAAAGATATAATTAAATTTAGTCGGTAGATTATCAAATCTAAAAAAAACTTCAGTGAATAAAGTTAAACAGAACTAGGTCTCATTTTACATAGTAGTATATCACTCTATTTATATATTCATTTTATATTTTTGGTTTGTATATCTAAATGAATAATGAATTACTTCAATTATTACATGACACTGAATAAAAATGCCAAGCAAGGAGTCCTATTACTGCATGCATTTTAAAGTGTGGTATTAGGAATTGATATAAACGTGGTAAATGGCTGGTGTATGGACTGAGTGTCTGTATTGGCACTTATTATGAAGTATCATAACGTAAATGTCATTTAATGTCAATTTTCTAGTAGTACTTGGCAAGGACGTTTGTCTAAGCCCTAGGCTTTCTAGGGATAAATTCTTTGTTAGGTTTGTGATGTACACCGGCTTGATATAAGCCCTTAAATATGCCCAAGTTTCGGTTGTACTGTGTTTTTTCTCCATCCCGGCTCGCTAGTTTAATTAGTTGGTTGTATCCCTCGGGTATACCCGTGTACTTTCATTTATTTTATTTTATTTATTTAAACACCAAAAAAAAAAGAGAGGAACCGCGGCTTGGCTATGCTATCTCCGTCCCTGCCTCCCTCCTCTCTCTGTCCCCCCACCCCCACCCACCCACCCCAAAAAAAAACCCAAAAACCAAATTGGCTAATTTAAAAATACAAGTAATAAATTTTGGAGTGCAATTTGCAGGTAAATCTGGTGGGAAATGGCTGAAATTATGTTGTTAATTAATAATTGAAAGAGAAATCATGTAGTGTATGAATATAAGAAGAGCATACACGTCTTTTCACTCATATAAACAAATCATCTCATTTCATATCTTAAGCTATCAAACACTAATTAAGGTTAATTTGTATTATCTTACAAAATTAAGATAAATCATCTCACTTTGAGTTATCACATGTTATGACATATAGCCAACCAAACACCCCCTTAAAGGATGATTGCCCTATATCACTACTCTATCTTTATATCTTTTAATATTTCTCAAAACTATTTTTACTAATTTAATTTATATAATATTTTAAAAATAATAAATATTCATCAAAATAATTAAGATTTATTAATTCTACAAAGTTAAGATAGTTTTTCTTAGAATAAGATTTCAAGAATTTATTCTAATAAATTACTACAACATTTTATAGAACCTAAAGTAAAATAAAATTTAATTGATTACAAGCAAATAAAGACTAATATATTAAAATTCAAAAAAAAACAAAATACCAAACCTAAAATTTCAAAAGTTATCGATTTTAACTGTAGTAATATTTGAATATTTTGGACATAGTATAACATATTTATTGAGTTAATTCCCAATTAATCTAGAAATTAAATAAGGTTTGTATCACTAATTTTATGTAATTACAGAAGTTAATTCCTTTATACTGCATTTAGTAAAATAATAGTTTGAATGTTCATTTTTAGGAATGAAGCTCATTTCAACAATACATAGTTAACCTAATCGTCTACAAATTGATATTTCTTCATCTTCTTTCGAGAGTCTTCCTCTATTCCTCGCAGAATAAGTACATTGCTCTCTTTCCCTATTTGAAAATATACAAATAAATAAAGATGAAAACACAATTTTCATAAAAAAAAATTGCAAAAAAAAAGAACAAATTGGATGCATTTTGCAGTACCATTGGAACTATTTTCAACATTAAAACTGAGTTTTAATAGCGCAGATAGGCAGCGGCGATACTCACCTCCTTCGCACTCGCACTCGCACTCGTGACCGATGACGATGGTTCGTGCCTTTCTTAGAGTTGCACGTCCATTTCACTCTGTAGTTAAGTCTAAACTTTCAAGGGTAAAACACGTCCATTTCTTAGAGAAATAATGAAATTCAAATACAGCCTCAAAACTTTGTTCATGTGTAAATTCTCAAGAGTCTCGTTGATTCAATTGGCCCTTATTACTTTTGTGTTAATTAACATTAATTGTAGAACCCGAAATTCCCTTTTTATATCAACTATTCAAATCCATATCCAAAATTCATAAATATTCAATATTAACCCAAAATTCGCCTTTTATATATGTATAGAATCTTAATTAAGTTCGGTGAAAAGTGGCGATGTGAGGTATGTGCAGCGGCAGATCCAGGTGGAGTCGAGCGGGGTTGGCCGACCCCACCGCCGGCTAACTAAGGCACGGGGAACTCCCTTAGCCGACCCCACGGTGCGCCGGAGCGGGAAAGAGAGCAGCCACAATTCTTGGTGGTCATATGTATGTGAGACCAAGAAATTTATAGACAAAGGATTTGTTTGAATATTTGAAAAGAAGAATTTAAAAAATTGAGTTGCAGAGAGTGAAAATGGAGTTACACACAAGTGAGGAGAGGAGGGAAGAAGACTATTAAAAATCGAAAATGAAAAATTCTCATTGCGAGACCCAAAATACTCCTACGTGTACAAAATTAATTAAATGTGATAGACACTAGTTTCAAATTAGTACCTAGAAATTTAATTACTATTTTTTCATATAATAGATATCTTTTCATATAATGGATTGCTAATTATTTATATAATGGATTGATAATTATTTATACATATCTATCTTATTTATTAAAAGGAACAAAAATACATGATTTTATAATATTAAAAAGTTATGTTTAACAATTTCATAAAATTTTAATTAGTTATGAAAGGCATCATATTATTAAGTCTCATTTAAACAATATAGTTGTCCATCTTAGTACTCTTTTTCCAAAAGACTTCTTATCGAGTTTATAATTTTACATTAACAATGAAGTAATAACCGGATATAATGTTATTTAAGGTGAGTTGCGATTTCTAAGCCATGTATTTTCGACGAAGTATTAAGCATGAAAATAATAGTTTAGATGTTGATAATATTTGCAGATCTGATTACTTTAGTAGGATTTATGAAGACGACAACAGAGGAGGAAGTAACGAAAAGGACGCCATTAGAGTCGAGAAATAATAAAAAATTCTTTACTATATTCGACCCTACGAATTTTATTTTCTAGATCCGCCACTAGGTATGGGGTCATGATACATGAATTCTTTGCCAACTAAATTATTCGTGCGTACACAAAATTTTATTAACTATTCAAATTTAGGGGTGGTGAAACGGGTTACCCGCGGATATCCGCACCCGACAAGTCGGATACCCGTACCCGACTTTAGCCAAATTTATTGTCCCCAATACCCGCCCTGCGACATACCAGGATTACCCGATACCCGTGTCGGGTATCCCGTACCCGACATTGCGGGTACCCGTACCCGACCCGAAATCCTAATAAAAAAATTTGGAAACCATAATAATCGTCATTGTTCCCTAATTTACTTTATTAATATCGATGATAAACTTCGAATAGATTGAGAATAAAAGTGAGGGGACACTCTATAGATAATTCCAGTGAGTTTTCAATTGTATGTTTGTTGGAATATAAAAATGTTTCAAAACAACTCTTAGATTATATAATGTACTCTCACTATTCTGCCTTAATAGGGGCATTTTATTTTCTTCACTCATTTTGAAAAAATAATACTAATATAAATACTCTTCTCTTCATTATTATCTCTCTTACTTTATTTTTTATCCATTCTAACTATTTATTTTTAATTTTTCAAAATGAGTGCGTATATGGCTATTATTATTTAACTATTTACTTTTTTTTCCTCCACTCTAACTATTTGAAACGCCTCTATTAATATGGAACGGAGGGAGTATTAAGAGATGGTATATGGCTAATACTAATAATAACGGGTATTATCGGGACTAACGGGTATACCCGCGCGGGTAATGGGTATACCCGCTACCCGCAAAACTCTAAAACACACTACCCGATCCCGCCCCGTTTTCCGTTATCGTCGGGTAATAGGTACCCGATACCCCGCGGGTAGCGGGTTGAAATGAGAATATTAAAATCATACCTAAAATTCATAAATATTCAAAACTAAGTTAAAATTCGCCTAATTCAAATTCATACCTTAAATTTATAAATATTAAAATCATACCTAAAATTCATAAATATTCAAAACTAAGTTAAAATTCACCTCTAATATATGCATAGATGTATAGATTTCAAATTAGTATTACCATATCTATATGTTTTAATTTAAAGGACAAGACGAGTCTCCTTCGCCAAGAAAATATGTCATCCTTTCTTTATTCTCCCACCTTTTAAAAAATTTTCAATTGTCCTATAATACTCTCCCTCCGTCTTTCTGTAATAGAGGCATTTCCTTTTCGCACGATATTTAAGAAAAATTATTTTAAATGAGTTAAGTAAAAAGAGGAATAGAATGGAAAGGAAAAAAGATAAAGAGATGTAGACAGATAAAGTAATAGAGAGTAAAATACTTTTTTACCAAAAAATGAAATGATTCAGCTACTGTGGGACAATCCAAAAAAAAATACGACTCAGCAACAGAGGGAATAATTTTTTTGGAGACAAATCAATGTTAAATTGGTGCATAAGTGTAAAACTTTAGTGTTAGCAATAGGGGAGTGTTATATTGCTAACTCAATACCTAATTGCTAACTACAACTAAATAATAGCCATTAGATATTCAAATTAAGGGCTAGATCATCAACCAAGAAATATCAATACGATCAACAAAAAACGTCAATAAAGCCATAGGATTAATTCCATAAAATATCAATAGGGGTATTAATGTCAATTAACTACATGTTTAGTTATAACTAACTTTTAAAAGAAATCCCAAAACTTTAAATTCATATAACATATATCAATTTAAAGATAATTTTATAAGGATTCCAACGATATCATATATGCATATGTTCCGACGTCAAAATTTGAAAAAAAATTCAAAAATTTTTCAATTTTTTCGTACAAGCAGAAATGTCAACATACTATATAAAATATGTCGATATAATACATGTAGAATGTCAATATAAGCAATGGGTTAACATTCTTAAAGCATCGTATTGACATTCTCAAAGCATTGTGTTGATATTTTCGAAACACTATATTGACATTTTCATCTAAAACCCTAATTTGGCGTTTTTTTTATCTTTTTTTATTTTTATTAATAAAAACGAAAATTACACATGGCAAATTGTAGACCACACATTTTCTAAAATCCTATGGCCTTAAATTAGTTATAGTTAGCAATTAAATGATGAGTTAGCAATTGATCACTCCCCGTTAGCAATAAATAGTAACTTAAATGTATATTTATGTGACGGGCGTAGACGACTAACGACATAATTTTTAGTTTACGAAGTAAAAATAATAATAGCACAAATTTGATCAAATGTAATAATTGAGAATTTTGAAAATTTTATTATTTGTCATTCAAATTTTTAAGATATAAAATTTCATAAAATTTCATAATTTTGTAAATAATTAATCCAAGTAAATATACCTTAGAAATTAAGACAGCCCATAAAAGCTTATTTTTAGTAATTGTGATTTTTCATTATAGGGGCTTTGACAGCAAATGTTTGGGCTGGAAAAATCATCCTTGAAATCATAGTATATTAGATATCCCGGTTATGAATCGCAAATAATATGATCAAAAGTTTATTTCGAGATCAAATTTTATTGAAGATTAATTTTTGCATTACTCTATTAAAGTTGAAAATCTAGACAAAAAATAGAAAAAGAAAAAGAATGGACAAATAGATGTACGGCATTTAATGGCAAGGATAAGCGGTAAACCTAATTCGCAAATGAATTGTGATTCGTCTCCCCATAAATCATACTCCTAGCTAGTTAATACGACAGTCGTAAAACATACGGTATCTCATTCTATTCTATGTTTGTACCCCATTCGCTACTCATACAAAACTTTTTTACATTATTTTTCAAATTTTAAATTAAAATATTATAATATTTTAAATTTTAATTAAAATTTATTAAAACAAAAAATTACACAATATCTACACATTAATTATTACTCCCTCCGTTCCACAATAATTGTCACTTTTTTCCATATCCCATAATAATTGTCAACTTCATTTAGACCATAAATGGTAAAATGATGTCTCACATTTCACTAACTCACTAATTTACTCATATTTTATTATAAAATCATATAAAAAAGTGTGTCCCATATTTCACTAATTTTTTTAATAATTTTTCTTTACATTCCTTAAAACCTGTATCAACACCGTGTCAACACCAAGAGTGACAATTATTAGGGACGGATAGAGTATTAAAGAATGCCTTCTTATATTTACTACAGCATACATAAGATTGATGCTAACTAACCACCGACTTTTATATATTAATTTTATAATAAAATGTGAGTAGAAATGAGTTAGTGGAATATGTGGTTCACTACTAAAAATGATAAAAGTGAAATAAGACAAATTTTGGGGGACGAACAGAAATGGAAAAATAGGACAAATTTTGGTGGACAGAGGTAGTAAATTTCTTAGTGTTAGATGATATATATTCATACAGTTATAACTTTACAAACATACTATTTAGACAATGTAAATGATTTTATACTAATTCTATTTTCACCTAACTATCTAACTATCAAATCCAAGCCAATTAATCAATTATGATTTATGAAGATTGAAAATTGAAGCATACTTGTACAAATTAAATTAAAAAGCATTGAAGCAAATAAAACTTGAGAAATTGAAATTGAGCCCTTGAGATACTCAATATGATATATCACCTATTTACATGAATTCTTACCTAAATCGCGCTAAAGAACTCCGGCAGAGGCAGACGAAATCAATCAATTCGAAAATCTCTAGCTTGTGTAAGGGCTTAGGGTTGGCATTGTTTGATATTTAAATTAAAAGGCCCAAAATAAAATAGTAATCCAATAGTTAATTAAATAGTCCAAAATAAAAAAAAGCCTACTTTTTTCTTCTTCTTCTTCCCCAATTTTCTGTTACAGAAATTAAAATTGAGGGGGAGGACGGGAGGAGTACAGCCTGCACAGGGGAGACGGAGTCGGGGCTCGGCGGCTCACTCCAGGGCGGAGACGGTCAGAGCACGGCGGTATAAGGGTGGTTCGAGGTCCGGCGCCGGGCAAGCCCCCGCTGGCGCGGGGGCTTGGCACCGAGTAGATCCGTCGCTGTATATAGGGATGTCAATGTAGCCCGCAACCTTTGGGCTGGCCCGAATAGCCCGCTAAATTTGTAGGGTTAGGGTCGGAAATTTCTAGCCCGATAAAAATAAAACCCGATAAGCCCGCACCCGATTAACCCGCAACCCGTTAGGGCCAGACCCGAAAACCCGATGGGCTGGCCCGGTAACCCGGTAAAATTTTCATTTTCCATTTTTTTACTCCTAATTCGACACTTCGTTGACTAATTTTATGACATAGATAACTAAAAAAAGATAACTTTCAATTTTATGGTAAATATATAAATTATGTATTGAATTTTTATTAATATAATAATTGTTATATAAACTAATCTCACTAAAAGAATATTAAAATTTTTAACATGTATTAAAATTTTACGAAATATCACAAATATTAGTATTTTATGATTGAGTTTAAGCATATATACCAAATTTATCATAATTAAATATTTTATATTTTATAAATATAACTAATTTTCATCATGATCTATTGGATTGTTCGAGCCTTAACCTTATCGGTAGCAACCCGATTAACCCGTCGGGCTAGCCCGAAACCCGAGCTTTTAGGGTTAGGGCCGAACTTTTACAACCCGAAAGAAATCACAATCCGGCAAGCCCGGACCCGATTGACCCGCAACCCGAGTAGGGTTGGCCCGAAACCCGATGGGTCGGCCCGATTGACATCCCTAGTTGTATATATGTACTAAAAAATTGTGTGAGCAACGATAATGTTAAGTGCATGGACACATAGTGGTAATTCTGACTCCTGGAGCATATATAGATGCGGTTTCAACTATACTATAGATTAAACGCATTGTTAAAATTTTTGAAGAAGTTAGAAGTATTATTTTCTCAATTATTAAACAATCTTATCTGTTTGATGAGTCCCTTACGGAATTACTCTATCCGTCTGCCATTAGGAGTCTCATTTATGAATGGCACGGGTTTTAAAAAGTGTTAAGTAAAGTGAGTGGAAAAAAGTTAATGGAATTGAGGTCCCACTTGTATATATTAGTTTTAAATGAAATGTGAGTGGAATGAGTTAGTGGAAGGTGGGACCCTATTACCATTTATGGAAAAAGTGAACCGGGACTCCTATTCGCGGACGGACTAAAATGGAAAAACGGACTCCTATTCACGGACGGAGGGAGTACTCCTTAAATTGGAGCATCCACGGCGCTCCGGGCCAGACCACACTTGGGTCCAGCTCGGAGTGTTGTAGATGGAGATTGGGTCTGGGCCCGTGACTTGGGCCGCCAAAAGGCCTGAGGCCGTGCCTGTTGCAGTCCGGCTTGGTGTTGCGAGCTCCTGGGACGCGCCCCGTTACGATTCGGGCCGACGTTGTGGGTACAGGCCAGACACAGACCCCAATTTCTTTTATTAAAAATTGATTTTAAAATTTTTTAGCTATTTAAACTCCACAACATTTTCATTCCTTTTACATTATTCCTATGAATTTTCAGAAATATAATTGTTCAACATTTTCAATTTTTATGAATTGTAATTTTTAGTTTATAGGGTTTGTAAATTTTTTTAAAGTTCTAGGGTTTGTATTTTATAAATTCTGAATAAACAATGAATTTTTGAAATATAATTATTCAACGTTTTCAATTTTAAGATTAAAATAGTTTGAAGTGGTGAATAATGCAATTTAATGTTGGTGGCCTGAATGGGCCCTGGATGGGGCCTATAAGGTTGTGGGAGTTGTGGCCTGAAGCATAAAATGAGTTGAATGATGATGTGGAGGAGACTTGGGCCTGGAATTCGGGAAGGGATTGTGGATGCCCTTAGTTCTTTGGTTTTTGATGTTGAAATATTTTATTTATGAGTTTATATAGGACTCACAACTACCGGAATAGAGAGCCTTACCTTTCAATTTTTCTGATCATCAATATTTAAAGCAGCACTTGGGTGAATACAATATTTTATTGATTGCATCTCCTATTAATCCCAGTAGCTGGAAGCAATAAGTTTCTACTGTTAAATTACTATTGTGTTTCTCTTTTTTTTTACTTATTTATTTTATTTTATCAGAAAACAAAATTAAGATTGGAAGTTTGTTTGGTATTACAGTGCAGTGTGCGCTAATGTTCCATCTGCTGCTTTCCAGACTAGCTTTGATTTCCTGTTTTTTGCTCTCTATTAGACACACAATTTTGAATCCACAAACAACCAGAAAATGAAATTGATACAAATAAACAATAGTGTTGTGTACAATTTTCTGTGAAAAAAAACATAATTCCACTACCCTGAGCTCCAACTCTTATGCCTAAACCTAAAAGAATACACTTACTTTCTACATGAAATCTAATTAAAAAGCAGTATAAAAGATTAAGAAATGAAGAGAAAAGTGAAGCAAGAACTTGGAAGCCAAGACTGCCCCATGCTTCCAAATTCAGCAAAACACTAATCGAAGCAAGCAACGAGCAGTTCCTCCACGTAGTGATCTCATGAAGGGACGAAGGTGCCAACATAGCCAAATCCCATGATGATGAAGGCCATTGACTGGACAAAGAGGTATATGAAGAAGTTGTGTTTCCCATACGAATAGTCATAGCAGCCACAAAAGAAGAGGTAGCAACCAGTAAAAAGCTCTACCAATTGGATTCTGTTTGGGGAAAAAAATAGCTATCAGATTCTTGCATATATATATTTATATACGTGATCAAGAAATGCACTCACTGATCACAAACTGTACCTATCTCCAATCCTAAACCGATGTTTCTTGAAAGCTTTGATTGCGGATTTCAACCTAAGGGCCTCCCCGAGTTTCTCAGTGACAATCCATTCGTTCACTCTCCCAATCTCAAACAACCCCATCAGGGTGGCCTTGGCCCGGTGCATTGCCATCACATTCTCGAACAGGATCCAGAAAATAAGCAAATGGACTGACCTACACACACACACATTCAAACTCATGACAACAAACAAAGAAAAGTGAAATGAGGCATTAGGCCAACTCGAATGGGACCTCGGAGTTCCAACTGCGTTGAGGAGGGTGATGATGGTAGGAATGTAAACCGCGCCCCATTTCGGGATCTCAACTTCGGGTATCAACACAGTAGCAGGAAGCACTATGCAGTAGAACAGAAAAGTGACTATATGGGCTATTATCTTCCTTATGAAGAAGAAACTGTATATCACATAAACCTTCTTCCATGCTGTTACTTTCTGCAAATAAACACATGTAGACTAGTTAGTTTGATCATCTTTCCCAATCCATATTCATATTCAGACAAACCTTGTTTCTTATAATCTCACAAAACATCTTTCTAAACAGATTTGCAGGGCCACACGACCAACGATGTTGTTGGTGTCGATATGCCTTGAACGTGCTAGGCAACTCGCTTCTCACCTGCAACAACAAACAACAATCTCAGTATATTTTTCAGTACATCATTTCATCAAATATGCATTTTCCAGTTAATACCTCTAGAGAGCCAAGATACAAAAACTTCCATCCCTTGAGGCTCGCGCGAACAGCCAAGTCCATATCTTCAACTGTCGTACGATCTTTCCATCCTCCCGCCTCCTCGATTGCAGCAATCCTCCACACACCGCCAGTTCCTTGAATTTTCACAAACATCAAAAATTCATTACTACTAAAATGCAACTATATAATATCATAAGAATGTGTGATTATATACCGTTGAAGCCAAAGAAAGCATATGTAGATGAGCCAACTTCTTGCTCAACAGTGAAATGATAGTCGAGCGACATCTCTTGCATTCTTGTCATCATGCATTCGTTCGCATTCACTGCGAAGCAAAATCATTAGTATTTGTTAAAATTAAAGACTAAGCATAAAAATAAAAATAAAGAAATTCGATACCGAATTTCCAGCGAGCTTGAACGAGGGCGAGGGCAGGGTTGTGGACGAGGAAAGGGATGGCTCGCCACAGGAAATCGGGTTCTGGTTGGAAATCTGCGTCGAATATTGCCACGTAGTCGCAGTGTTTAACGTAGGAGCGTGTGAGGCCTTCTTTAAGGGCTCCGGATTTGTAACCAGTTCTCTTGTCTCGGATTTCGTATTTGATGTTGATCCCTTTGCTCGCCCATCGCTGGCACTCCATCTCCACCATATTCTGTTAAATTGAATGTTAGTACATAAATACAATACTTGTGATAATGAAATAGTACTTATTTACGTACCTTGATGGTGGAGTCGGTTGAATCGTCGAGAACTTGGACGATGAATCGATCGGACGGCCAAGAGAGGCCGCATGCAGCTCCGATGGAGAGCTGGTAGACCTCTCTTTCGTTGAACATTGGGATTTGGATGAGAACGACGGGATACGCAGAGTTTCCGTGCTCCAAATCGTCCTTCAAAGCCTCCCATTTGTACCTCTTATCTGGTTTGCGGCCGAAGATCTTGACGTATGTGATGACCACGCCCATGTACAGCCTTTCAATGAACAGCATTACTGACATCGACAAGCACACAAACACTCCCAAATTCAGCAACGGTATGATTAATGGCGCCTTAATTAGCCCCCAAATTACCAGCAATTGCTCCGTCATGACGCTCTGGACGCCGGAAAATGATTCCGGCAGCACCCAAAACCGATCCATTTTTTAGGTATATATATTAACACTATTTCTTTTGATTTTGTTTCTCTCAAATGGGAAAAAACAAATCAATGCAGCTCAACAACCACAACGGCACGCGTCTTTTTTTTTTCTATTTCTTTTGTTTTCTTTTTTTCAGAAATTGGCCAGAAAAAACTTGTTCTCTGGCCTTGGTGAGGAATGCAAATGTTGCTAGAAACGAGATGAGGAGACAGAAATGGATGGAATGGGAGGCAAACAACCTCTTTATAGAAGTTCTATTTTGAGGTTTGCTAAATATTTTACTACTACAAATTTTCATGTTATTTTCTGTATTCTGAGTGCTAATATTTCGCGGGCTAATCTGTTTTTTAACAAACTCATGGATCTTGACGGCTGAAAACGACTCTTCAATTGCAAAATTTCCGCCGCGGATATAGTTTTCCTACACTTATTTTGCTGATACACACTACAATTCACAGACACAATCAAATTTCATCAGTAATAAATATTTATTTGATGGAATGATATAGTTGTTTTTGTTATTTAATTTAATTTTTTACTACAAAGGTAGGGTCAGGGCCCAGGGTGGTATCAAGACATGTCTATTGGTCATTGGATCAGCTCAGCAAGCTAATCAAATTATATGCTGCCGTCCAAAAAAAAATTAGACCAATTTTATGATTTTTAGACATTCATTTTAGACAAATTTTTAAATATGGAAATTTTTTAACATTTAAATGTGCTACTAATAATATGATCTATCACAATTCACTAACTCCACTTCTCTCTCTTTTTTTTCTTCTTTTACTTTACCAATCAGACATTTTTAATTATATTTATAGAATGAAAAATATTTAATTATGAGAATTTTTAAATATATGGTTAAATTATAAAATAAATTATTTGAAACGCTTTATGCGATTGGTATTTTGACTTGAGATTTATTAAACGTAATTATATGTTAAAAATTTTACACTATTGGGAGTAGTATTTAGTTATGTTTGTTTTTAAAAAATATTTTATAAGGAAACTGAATTTTTCTATTCATTTACTGTATTTATTATTGTAGAGTACTTCTTGTATAAATAAAATTTAATAAAAATATCATTTATTTAAGTGTTGTAGTTATCAACACAAAAGAATTCAATATAGACCACTTATTTGATAAAGCTTGGCCGTGCCGTTTATATATGAAAAAACACAGCATATTACAGCAATTTCTTGGAAACAAACTGGGACAGAAATTCACATTCAAAAGTTAACTCAGGACTAGACCGTTATTCTAGTTAATTAATATTCAAGCGAGGATCAACTTGAAGACGCGCCACCCCTTCCTCCGCCAGCTTAGGCGTCTCCACCTCTCCCACCACCATCTCATCGCCCGCATCCTCCTCCACGTAGTTGGGATCCTTGTGGTCAATCGCGGGCTCAGCCTCCTGCTCGGCCTCAAACTCCCTCTGTGGGCCCTCCCACGTGTACTTGCCGCCGTGGCCTTTCTTGGGCTGGTGCTTCAGCGGCAGCCCATCGGCCGGATGGCGGTCCAGCCTCCCCACACCCTTGTCGGACATCTTCCTCTCCACGTACTTCACCGTCTCGGCATCGTGCGTCCGCAGCTCAACCTTCTCCAAGTGCTTCCGCCCTTCGTCGGCGCCGCACTCCGCTGCGATCACCACTTTGTCCTGTTTCTTGTCGACCACCGCCTTCATCCTTGCTTGCTTTATATAATACACGTGTGTTTGTTGGTTTTGGAATGTTTGGTGTTGTTGATGAAGAATATTGGGAGGAATGGTGTATTTATAATTCTGGGATTGGTGTAGAAGGTGCTGGAAAGGTGTGGGCAACTGTAGAAGATGAGTGTGTGCGACAACTAGAATGTTCCCGGTGGTTCGTTGCGTGTCCATTGACCATCTACACAGATATAGTACTAGTTTGTAGTATTAGTAAATTGTTACACTTGCATAAAATAATCTCTAGGCGAGATATACAACTTCAAAAATTGGTATTCCATATTTATGGGAAAAAACCAATAATAACAATGAAAATGTTGACTTTCACATACCTATATATAAACCTGTGGTATCTATGGAATGAGTTATCATATTAGCAATTTCAAATAATGATTAATTCTCAGCTATTAGGTTAGGTTAAGAGATCTAATGAATAAAATAATATCAAGTGTATTATATTTTAAATTTAAATAATTTTAAAATAAATTTGAAGGATATTTAGGTCAATTATCTCATCAAAATTATCCCAAAAACTTTAAATTTAGTAAATTTTTTTATTTAAATTATTTTTTCGTAAAAAATACTATCAAATTAAAGGTAATTTTATAATGGTTCTAACGAGATCTCAATTACATATGTTCCGACGATGTTCGGATGATGAAATTTAATAATTTTTATTTTAGTTTTTGTACATGAGGATAAGTGTATTTTTTTTTTACCAACAAATGCAAAAAATCTCAATATAGTGTACGTAAAATATTAATGTGTTGATATTTTCGTATACTTGTGTTGAAATACTCATTCCTTGTGTAGATATTTGTAATACACTATATTGATATTAAAAAAATCCACGAAAATTATCATATGATAACATAATGACGATATTACCCTTTTGCTGATATTTTGTCTACTACTCCTTTCGTCCACCATTAAGAGTCTCATTTGTTGGCTGCACAGGTTGTAAGAAATGTTAAGAAAAGTAGGTGGAATATGAGTCTCATTTGTATATAATAGTTTTAAATGAAATGTGAGTGAATTGGGTTAGTCGAATGTGAGGCTCTATTGTCATTTATAGTAAAAGTGAACATGGACTCTTATTCGCAGATTGACTAAAATGTAAAAACAGAACTCCTCTTCACAGACGAAGGAATTATTTATTAAAATTTGTGGGTTTTAATCTTATCCTCTCATTTTAAAATATAAATATGTATATTTAGTCTTAGTTTTGGATTATGCATCCGATGACCATTACGACCATCTATAGAATAATGTAACATTTGACAAATAGGGCGCGGCCAATTTGCATATTTTAATCTTGTTGAGCGTAGTTATAAAATATATCCTCTCGTCCGAGCATCTCTAATGGAAGAAATAAATAGTAAGGTAAAATTTTATAATTATTATATTTATGTTCTTTTAAAAATCATTTTTATCTTTTTATGAAAGATTATTTTTAAAGAAAAAGATATTTGATTAGGTATTATACTTTTTTCAAAGAGATATTTTTATCTCTTTATTGTAGTAAAATCTTATGACTACCATATTTGCATTCTTTTCATGAATAATCATTCTCCAATAGGGAAAGTATCCGAGAAAGTTATTATGTCTTTATGCTTTGAAGGAATGCATCTTTTACTATATTTTTATTTTATAAAATAATTTACTTTTCAATATACTTTTTCCCTGTGGAATTTGTTAGTACTTTTTTGAAGAGTATATTTTCGTTTTAGAGACGGTAAATAGATTATACTCTCGTTGTTCGCGAATAGGAGTTACGTTTTTCTATTTCGGTCCGTCCGCGAATAGGAGTGCTGGTTCATTTTTACTAAAAATAATAATAGACCACACATTCCACTCACATTTAGAGATGGCCACGGTTTACGGTTTGGGCGGTTAACCGCAAAATCGTAACCGGTGGTTACAAGTTTGAATCGAAGCCGTGAGATTTAAATGGAGCCAGAACCGCCACCTTTGGAACCATGGGCCGGTTCAAGTTATACAATTTCAAAAAACAAAACCGTGTCGGAACAGCAAAAAACTGCTGAAAACCGGAAAATCGAACCAGAACCGCAAAAATTCACCGAAAAACCGTCGGTTCAGAACCAAAACCGTAACCGCGAAATACGCTCAAGGTTCGGTACCGATTCGAGATTTTTCGGAACCAGTGGTTCCAGAACGTTGGGCATGTCTACTCACATTGCATTTAAAACTAAAATATATACAAGTGAGACTCATATACCACCAACTTTTTTTCGTCTATTTTTCTTAATATTTCTTAAAACTCGTGCCAAAAAGAAATGAGACTCTTATTAGCCGACAAAGAGATTATATCTTTTCTATATAGCTTACCCCTTGGAGTTGCTCTAATATATCTCACTTTAACTCAGCACATATTTTAAAAAATGTAAAGAAAAATGAGTTGAAAAATTAGTAATGTGTGTATTCTGCTATTACATACTCCATCCGTCTTACAATAGGAGTCATATTTAGTTTGAGCACGAGTTTTAAGAAATGTAAAGAAAAGTGGATTGAATAAGTTAGTGAATATAAATCCTACTTATATATAGTTTTATAACAAAATGTGGGTGGAATGTGAAGCATACTTATCATTTATGGTAAAAGTGAAATATGACCCTTATTGTAGAATGAACGAAATGTCAAAATTGGACTCTTATTATAGGATGGAGGGAGTACTTCTTATAATAAAGTGTGAGTAATCTTATGCCATTTAACTTCCTTGCTTTTTTTTTAGTAGTGAGTTTTCTTTTGTACTTTCAGGGTTCTTGTGCCTGAACTCTGTTGTTTTTAAATGTACATGGCTGGAAAGCCGGTAGTTGTAACTCATGTTGTTGATAGTATGACCGACAATCTTAGGCCTACTCGTGCTGAGGCTGAGAAGCTTTTCAAACGCAACTAATGAATTAGTTTTGAAAGTAGCACTTGAACATGGAAAGGTTTCAAGAGTGATCAAGTCACACGACCGAGTTGTGATCTGCCAGAAGGTTGGAGATGCATCCATAGTAAAGATTATTAAACTCGAAGATTAAACACGTTGACTGCCTACGATCTTCCACGGAACTCATTTGCGATTGGCCATATCGTAGACTTAATCAATGGCCGTACCGTAGACTTGATCAAATACGTTTGTTGGGGTTGGTTTTTTTGGTGGTTACCAAGGATATCTACCACTGGGGCTAGTGACTACCATGGGTGGAACAACTAGTCCAAAGATTTAAGGCTGCTCCATATTTTTTAGGGTTATTTTAATAGCGCTGGAAAAGGATAATAAGCCTTTTGATTGCATTGTTGCCAATTAAGGATGATGTGACATAGAAAGAGAAGCTATAATTGTAATTTTAACAAGCAGAGACTGTTCTCCAGAAACAACTCTATACACAATTAATTAAATGAAAGACTTTTGCAAATTTAAATCTTAACACACTTATTAATCTGTGTAGAGTGTCAATCGATGGACAAAAATTTATCCTACTTTGATCCGGCACGGATTTTAAGAAATGTAATGGAAAGTGATTTGAAAAAGTTAGTGGATTGTGGGTTCTAGTTTTATATATTAGTTTTATAATAAAATGTGAGTAGGAATGAGTTAGTGGAATATGGGGTCCCCTACCAAAAATGATAAAAGTGAAATGAGACAAATTTTGGAGGACCGACGAAATGAAAAATGGTAAATTTTGGTGGACAGAGGTAGTATTATATACTAATACAAATGCAAATGTTGAAACAAGAAGCGCCCATGGCCTAATGGATAAGGCGTCTGACTTCTAATCAGGCGATTGTGGGTTCGAGTCCCACTGGGCGTGCATTTTACAATTGTGTTAAAATTTTAGGTGTATTTCTTGACAATATGAAAAGGAGTCGATATATATTGTCATGGGCCGAACTTAAGATACATTGTCCCAGTCTGAATCTCTAGCATCCTAATTTTTTGTTTCTTGCCTGGCCGCTTGCAACATCAACTACTCGTGTATTTGTGTCTCTCCAGTGCCTCAATGCTACGTATAATCTTTACCTTTCACCTTCATAGTCACCAAATCTCAAATATTAAGATGTAACATTCTGTGTTCAATTATCATCTATTGCCAATAAAGAAAACAAAACATCTTTTCCTTGACCAGTAAAACTCCTAAATTAAGCAGTTAACTATGAAATTTGTAAAATGTAGTGTAAATAGCTATAGCTAATTAGAGCAAACGATCCATCAGCTGTACAAAAGATTAAAACTTTTCTTATCATCATCATCCAGTAATGGAAGAGGGATCAGTCTTCTTATTGGAAGATTGATGCTCCATCAAATCAAGCTCCTTGTGCCTGATGAGCAGCAACATTCTCTCATTCTCAAGTTTAGTCCTCTCATTGATGAGCTTCTCCCTCTCCATCTCCCTCTCCTTCTTGCTGCTGAACTTGAGCCACTTGAGCCTTTGCTTCTCCAGCTGGAACGACTGCGAATGGATCCCGAGCCTCTCCTCCTCCAGCGCCACCATCTTCCCCTTCAGCCACTGTCTCTTCTCCGCCATCGTCCTCCCCCCCTCCCTCGCCATCTCCGCATCCAAATGCTGAGCCAATGGCACCATCGTCCCCGCCCCCTTCCTCGTCCTCGCCCTCTTCCTCGACGACAATCTCTCATCATTAACATCATCCTCTTGCTCGTCATCATCAACATCATCCTCCTGTTCGTCATCATCAGCATCATCATCCCCATCATCAACATCATCCTCCTCGAATTCGTCCTCATCCCGCAATTTAGTCCCATCCTCACCCCCTCTGTTCAAATTGGGGGTTTTCTCCACCGCAGCGTGCAGGCACGCGGCGGCATTCATCTCAGTCGGAGGCGGCGATTGAGAATGCTGCATCGCACCACCGCCGCAGCTGTTGTGGTAAGCGCACATCTCCCTGAAATACAAGTGCTTGGAATTGAGCAGCTTCTTCACCTCATCCTTAACCTTAGGCGCCAAATCCATGGAATCGAGAAGCGATTGATTCTCCACAACGCGGCAAGAGGTTCCCTTCCCCAAAATGTCATTAACCCTCTTATACCTCTTATTCAAATCGTTGAATTTATCCTCGCATTGCTGCGGGGACACGTAGAAACCCCTCTCCATCATCGCCCTCGACACCGATTTCCACTTCCCCTTCTTCTGCAGCACCCCGCCGCCCTTCTTCTTCCCCCCGGCCTCCCCCGCCTCCGCCGCCCCCACCTCGTCGCCGATGTAGAACACCACCATGATCAGAAGCCTCACCATGTTGTCCGTCCACTTCATCCTCTGCCACGGCGACACTCTCCTCTTCCCGTCGTCGGCCGTGAATCCCGATTCGTCGTCGTCGCTCAGCGTCAAGCTCTGGTTCTTCGATTTGGGGTAGGGCAATGCCGCCATGGGGCTGTGCCGCTGCTGCTGCGGCGGCGGAATGTGGTGTGGATTTTGGGGATTCTGAGCTGGTGGTAAATTGTGGTGGAGCGACATTTCGAGCCCTAACATATTAGGCTGCAAATTTGAGTAAATCCCACTCGATTCCATCCAAAAACTTAAAAAGATTCAATTTTTCACATACATATAGCGTCAAAATAGGAAATTAAGAACAATGAATGGGACAAATCGTGATTGACCAGATTGTTGATTGATGCTGACCGCGTTTCTAATTCAGCATTGTAATAAGCAGAAAAGGTCAAGAAAAGGGGAAGATAAGAAGAGGTGGTTTTGGTAGTAAGAAATCAGGGGAATGCGATATGTATAGAAGGGGAGAATCGGAAATCATCATAATGTGGGCGTTTGTGGAGAAATCAGGGTAAGGGGCAGATGGTTTTGGTGGAAGAGGAGTAGTAGTTTTAGCTTGTTGTTGATTGCAAGACAGAAAAAACAGCTATT
The DNA here is from genome assembly GCF_023119035.1 of Salvia hispanica. Classification (NCBI taxonomy): domain Eukaryota; kingdom Viridiplantae; phylum Streptophyta; class Magnoliopsida; order Lamiales; family Lamiaceae; genus Salvia; species Salvia hispanica. The sequence continues at coordinate 7,391,218 of NC_062966.1, forward strand.
TGCCCATGGTTTTGGTGGGTTTTTTCTGGAGTGTGAGGTCTATTGTTTTGTGGGGTAGAGAGAGAGAGTCCACAGGTTTTGGCAAAACAAGCATCTGTGTTCAATGAATTTGAAACCCACCTTCTAAGATTTGGTGTGATCTGGGCCGTCCGTTTCAGATTCTATGAGAATTAGATTTAGTGTCAGGGTAAATACGTCATTTGCAAAGTGCGAGGCCATTGACATAGTATAGGTGGAATTTTTTATTATGTGTTATCTAACTTATATTGTCCTTTTGTTTCTAAAGCACAAAGTAGCTTTTACATATTATACTCTTCCTCAATATTCTATATTGACTTTATTGTTTTATAATTTGAGAACACATTTATATCCAATTTTGGGGTTTTTAAGAAAAAGCGAAAAGATGGATTAAAAAAATCAAATTTGAGAAAATATGTATATCCAATTTTTAATTAGGTTTTTGAGAAAAAGTGAAAAGCGGATAAAAAAAAAGTTAAAAAGTCAGTATCGATTTTTATATACTATATACTAGTGTTAATATAAAAAATATTCACGAAACTTATCATATGATAACATAATGACGATATTATCATTTTGTTGATATTTTATCTACTATTTATTGAGATTCGTAAGATTTAATTTCACGATACTTTGTAATACACTATGTTGATATAAAAAAACATTCACGAAAATTATCATATGATAACATAATGACGATATTACCCTTTTGTTGATATTTTGTCTACTATTTATTGAGATTCGTAAGATTTAATCTCATCCACTTATTTTAAAATCTAAGGGTGGGGATTTAGTCTTGATTTTGTATTAGGGTGCTATAAGCATTAGAATATGACCCAGGGTCGCGTTAAAATAAAACCAACCTTCTAATTCAGAACCCAGAACTATCTCAATATTATGTATTAAAATTATCAACACAAAGACAAAACTTTCTCAATAAATTTGTGTTGATAAAATTATATCTTTGTGTTGATAATTAAATTTACATGTTATGTTGATAAAGTTATATCTATATGTTGAGAAATCTCTAACATAATGTTGAAGTTCTGGGTTCTGGATTGAGAATTAGTTAGCATTTTAATTACCCATGTAATTCAATTATTTATTTGTATTGGGTGGGTTTGTGTTTAGAATTTGGGAGGAAAAAATAGGTGACATTCACAGATATATTTAATAGATTAATTTAAGAAAATTAATTCTGTAGATGTTAATATTATTAACATGTTTTTTGGCAAATACAGTTTATTTATTTTCTACGTAATACATGGAAAATTAATAAAATATTTATTTATGATGATTCGGTTTAATTGATACTATAATACAGTATAGTGTGTTATTTAATTAAATGGCCTCATTTATGTTATGTACTGGTGAATTAATTGAGGTTTGAATTTTAATGTAGTGTGTTTATATTTTAATGTTCAACGTGTTTATTTTTTTGAATAAATAATATCTTTAATATATGAATATACTAATGAGCAAATTTGGTTATATTATTTAATTTTTATAAATTATTTTTAAAAAATGTACCGGAGTTAATATGTAATTTTATATATTATTTTAAAAAATGTACCGGAGTTAATATGTAATTTAAGTAAAATATATAAGTATAATTAATACTTATAAAAAGTAGTAAGTGAATATTGAAAGGTTAGTTTGACTTTGAATTTGATATGAATAACTAGAGATGGTTTTACTATATTGAAAAAACTCAAATTTTTATTTATGGACGTATTAAAATAATAAAATGAGATATTTAATACTACTAATTATATACGTAAATCATGAACATCGTCAAACTCTCCCACTTATAATTTTATGTAATGCGTATATATTCATATCTCCCTTTATTTATTTTGATAGCATTATTTTTATTTAATTAATTTATCCTCACAGAACTGGGCTATATATTTTTTTAAATGGTTTTGTACACTATTAACAAGGGGTGCGTTAAAATGATAACACCTCTTAAAGTAACATCATACCATCATTCCTAGCCAATCATTTGTACATGTGGATGAATAATCAGCTGCCATGTGGCAATCATAAAAAATGCTTAAACGTAAATTTTCTCGACCAGCAATATCCAATACGCTACACAACAATTTACAACAATTTTTTCTCAGCCAGCAATATCCAATACGCTAGACAACAATCTATAGTTTTGTGTTCATTTATACTATTCTTGTATAGTTTTTATAATATTATTGAATATGTAGTGTCACGGTGTCACTTTAAGAGGTGTTGTCATTTTTTAACACAGACATTTGTTAACAATATATATAAATCAAATAAGAATCCTACAAACATCTTTTTTAGTCGATCAAAGTTAAATGTGTATAGTTAATTTTCAATTGTGATTTATTTTTTATCATTACATACTTTACAAGCACACTCGAACATAGTGGCCGATTATCCTAACTAGTATAACACCGGCAATATGCACGGACTATTATTCTATTTTGATATTTGTTTAATTTTTAAACAATTAAGCAATATCTATATGACATAAAGAAAATAATATCAATTTTAGTAAATTCATAAATAATACTCCATCTGACCCTTAAATATTGTCACAGTTTGACCGGATATAGGTTTTAAGAAATAGTATAATGGAAAGTGAGTTGAAAAAGTTGGTAGGATGTGAGTCTTACTTTTAAAATATTAGTTTTATAGTAATAAAATATGAGTGAGAATAAGTTAGTGGAATGTGGAGTCCACTACCAAAAATAGTAAAAAGTGAAATATGATAAATTTTGTGGAACATACGAAAATAAAAAAATGTGACAAAATTTCAAAGACGAAGGGAGTAGTATTGCTTATGATAATACACAACTCCGGTGATATTGCTAATAATATAGAAAATAATATAAATATATATACAAAACTAAGAGCATCCACATTCGTGCTCTTTGGCAAGAGCACGGACGTGGGTCCGGACCCACTTTTACTCCGTGCTCTTAGAGAAGAGCACAACACCCACATCCATGTTCTTCCGTAAAGACAAGCTCAAGGGTCCCACCATTCTATTATTCAATTTAAATACTTCAATTACTAAAAACATTTCTACAATATAAAAATACATTAAAATATAAAAAATAAATAATTAAATCCTAAAAAAACAAAAATTACATAATTAAAATCCTAAAAAATAAAAATTACATAATTAAAATCCTAAAAAATAAAAATTACATAATTAAAATCCTAAAAAATAAAAATACATGATTAAAATCCTAGAAAATAAAAAAATACATAATTAAAATTCTACAAATTAAAAATTACATAATTAAAGACTAAAAATTACCCCGTGGAAGACTAGTCATCTATCCCCAATGTTCTTCGGAGACCCCGTATCATTGCCACATGTGTTGCAAGTTGGTCGGGAGTCATGCTAGACCTATCGGCCGCATTGAGTTGACCCAAGAGGGTCCACAACGAGTTGGTCGGGGGTTGAGGTGGCCAAAAGGGAGCGGGAGCGGGATCGGGGGCGGATGGAGTCGGGGCGCGACGGCGGTTGGCCGTCGCCTACTTCCTTCCTTGCGGCCGGCGGAAACTGTTCGGGCCAGCGTCGGGGCTACCCAAGTTAGTTCCGGCAAGCTGGTTAGCCACCTCATCGAAGGCACCATCGGATAGGGCTACCGACCTCGACCGTTTGCTGGAGGAGCTGGAGGAGGATACTACGCTTCCCTTATACTTCGGATGATGGCGCGACTCCTGCCAACAACTGAGGTACATGAACGGTTTCAAATTCATGGATTGGTAGGTCGCTAAGGCAGCACTGATGATGTCGAGCTCGCTCTTGCCGCTCCCCGCCATCCGCTCTTCCTGGGGGTAATACCCCTGGAGCTTGTGGATTTCGTCGTTGGCTCTGTATATGGCATTGCGCACCATACTCTCATTGCGCATGATGGTTCCAGCCGGCCGGTATTCATTGTACCGACGAGAGACGCGCCACCAAAATCTATCCTCGGTTTGGTTCGTGCCAACCTCGGGATCTTCGGAGATGATCATATAGGCTTTGAATAACACATCCTTCTCCGCCGGAGTGTACGGGGTTCGGGTGCCACGAGGAGGAGGAGGAGGAGGAGTAGGAGTTGGAGTATAAGCAGTTTGAGAGCTGCCCGATCCGGGTTCGGACATCCACCCGCATCGCTCGGGGGAGTCTTGGTCGTCCACCGGGTAAAGTCGGTAGCCACCCGGAACTTGAGAACCTTGGGTTTGAGGAGGGGCTCTGATTCGAACCAATCATGGTTCCAACCGCGGAAGCCGGAGGGGTGATCGCCGGTGCCGGACATTTTTTTTGTAAGAATGAAGTGAAAGATTGAGAATTGATGAGAGAATTTAGATGAGAATTGTGTAGTGTGGTGTGAAATTTTTTATGTGGAAGTGGGGGTATTTATAGATGAAAAATGTGAATTTTGGGGGAAAAAATTGAAAAATAGAAAGAAAACGGATATAATTTTTTGGGAAGTGTGAAAATATTTTTTTTATTTATTTTCAATTTTTTTAAATTAAAAATGAATTCAAATAAAATAAAGAAAAACTGAAAATGCAAACGGCTATGTCGTTGGCCAATCCCGTCGCGCCATGTCAGTGTGCTCACTGACACGGACGTGCTCGATGCATCGAGCAGCGGCGCGTCGCGCCAGCGGCACGGACGCCGTCTGTGCCAGCAAGCACCGCTGCGGATGCTCTAACATTGTAAATTCATAATGGTGGTGCTATCTCAACCGATCGCCGACGACAATCTCGCCCCCTTCTCTTCATACATTGCGCGTTCGTCTTCTCTATGTATAATAGTACTCCTCCCGTTCGACTCAAGATGTTCATATTCTTGAGGACACAGAATTTTAGGAAGAATTATTAGGTAGAGAAAGTAAAGAGAAAATGGTAGTTGAATATTTTAATAAAATATAAAAAAAAAGATGAACTTATTTTCAAATAATGAAAGTGAATATTTTGAGTAAGACAAGCTAAAAAAGAAAAGTGAATATCTCGAATGAGACGGAGGAACTACCACTTGCTCTTCCCCTCACGTCCATATCCTTATTAATTACCTATTTTAAAGCATTATAAATGATATACTGCATAATAATTATAGTGGCGCGTTATCGATCCATTAAATTCACGTTTAATAAAATAAATACTATAAGCAAATAAGGAGAAGGAGAGATCGAGCAGGAAAAAAAAAAGAAGAGAGAAAGTGGGGACTGCATAAATCTCCCCATAGAATATTAGGGGGGAAATTAATGATGGTCTTAAATTGCTTTTATATTAGTACACTTACTCTTCCCCTCACGTCCATATCCTTATTTTTTTCTCTCTAAAACCCATTATCATAACAGGGGTAAATTAACGTATTTCGAGCCATAACAAAACTAAACCCATACTAAACATTCAAAGCCCAATCTATTGAACCCAACAAATGGCTCCTAAACGAATTCTAGCCAGAGAAAATGAAGATATGGCCATGTGTACCATACATAAATCACATTTGGGCCAACTGATATTGAGACTGTGTCCCTATCACTTCCTTATCCTATAAAAATTCTAGAAAAAACGAAATCGACCATCATCCTAAACTCATAAATTATTTGTTTTTTTATATTAAACATTACCATTGAGTGATTGAAGATAGATAGAAACAACAAAAATATCATAACCAAGTACACGTCTGTGGATAAACATAAATCAGTTTTGAGATATGTTGAATCATTGATTGCCGTGAGCAGCCAATATTATAAGGTTCGGCTAATTTGTAATGAAAATATTGAGGAGGTAAATAGTTTGGCTAAAACTATACATCCGAAATCATTGAATAGACAGAAATGAAGCATTTATTTTTGAGAAGCAAGGATTGTTGGTCAATTAGGCATTGACCAACACACCACACCACACCACACACAAAAACAAGAATTCTGGAGAGATGGTCAACTAGGCATTGACCAAAACACACCACACAAATTTATAGAGCAAGAATTTTGGGGAGAGGTGGTCAATTAGGCACTGACCAACACTTGGCTCACAGCAAGAACTTAGTCTCTAGGTATTTTCTTGCATCTAACTAAAATTCATTGGCTGCTGCAAAAATCTAAGAACCCCATGAACTCGTGATTGTGTATCATCTTCACGCTTTTATCGATCCCGATCACACCTGCCGAGAGAGACAGAGCAACGTTAACGAACTCTGTATGAAAGTTGCTAGCAAATAAAAATATTGTAGCATCAGTTGATAGTTCTTACCCATTGTGAGAGCACTAGCGAAAATGACACCGGAGAGGACGAACACGATGAGGGAAGCCCTTTTCAGGATGGTGATCATCTTTCGTATGAAATATTGACCCCAGAAGCCCGCCAAGATCGACACTGCCATCAGATACAGGGCTGCAAAGCAAATTTCGAATTCGATTAATTATTCTCACTAGAAATAACAACATGGTGATTGCAAACACACATACCATATGGCATTGGAAATCTCTTGAGAAGATAAAACTCCACCACCGATAGAGATGAGGAGAACATCATCACAAACGTTGCCGTCGCACTAGCAACCTGCAAAACATCATCCAGTTAGCCAAACATGAATAAGAGCATATCAACAATCATTGATACGGAAAATAAATGACGTACCTGAGGGATCACCCCAATCTCGAGCAAGAGGGGTCCGAGAATAAAACCTCCACCAGATCCTAACAGTCCACCAACGGTACCTCCCAATACACCACAGAGGGCACAGAAGGTGATATTTGTAGCATTCCATTCGATTGCTGCCTCGCATACATGTTCTTGAATTCCAGCCATCCTCCTTTTTTTGCTTTCCTTGTACAGTTTGACGCATTCATAGCCAAACACAACAAGCGCCACCGGGAGCTGGATAATACAAGGAATATTAACGATTATACAATAGTTAAGATGATATTATATTCATAGGTAATTCTTTTACCTGTAACAAGGTAAGCGTCCAATATACAGGACTACAAGCAGCCGTGCCATTCTGTAAACCAAAACATATTAAACAATATTTTAGTCATCATTATCAGCCAAATAATTGTGTTTGTTTTCGAAGAGAATGTTGCAGGGAAAACTGTAACTAGACTTGCCTTGATCACTTGAAGAAGCAAGAAACAAATCCATACAAGTACCAACACCGACATTCTCTTGATGTCCGTGTTATCCTTCATAATTTGCTGAAACATGAGGCAATGTTAATTCGACTCAACTTAGTAAATGAAAGAAGCAAGCAAAGAGCACGACATTCATCAAATATACTGACCGGTGCTGTTTTTTGTTCTTTAGGCACCAACGGCTCATACGCATCAATTAGCACTGACAGGGCAAAATAAAGAAAAATTATCATATGGTCACTTCTTGAGCTCAAAATGCTACATTTTGTCATAAATAGACTTACATTCTCCACGCGAACTAGCAAATCCTCGTCGGTCTTCCATGGATTTCTGCATTAACCATCAAGTCAACAACCGAGATTTTTTTTAAAACAATATGAATAGTACGTTTAAAATATTCCTAGTAAAATAGACAACATTTCAGTTGGTCATGTGACTAAGATGCTTCCTATTTAAAATTTTTGTTAGGTAATCACTCGCTTTCCAGACAGCTGAATTATCTACCATCTGATTTGACCAAAGGTTTGTAAATTTAAGGTCATTAACATAGATCATAGGGATTGAATATTATAGTGACAAATCGCAATTAAGCAAACAGCGAAACGAGTATTAAATAAATCAAAAACCTTACCTTTAGCATAGTTTCCTCCTTCCACATCCCAATCGCCTTGCAAAAGGATCTAGAAGAAGTCCCTGTTGGAAACAATGAAGAGAGAATAAAATTGTCAAAAGCATACCCCTGTTTCAGTGCAACTAAACCAGTATGACTACTCTTAAACACAAGCATACCTAAGAACAAAATGATGATTAAGACTGTAATTAGCCAATAGGGGAAGACAACACTCAAAGAGACACCAAGGGTGATGCCAAGCATGAGCATCGGCTGAAACAAGAGAGCCAAATCATAATCAAGTATGGGCACTTCTCTGCATGGATGAGGCACCCTCAAGTTGTACCAAACAGAAGATGCAGATGCCCCCATGATCATGCCTGCACACAATTACACAAACCTCCCTGTTTACTCAAAAAAGACTTAACTTCAAATCAAATTGGAGATAAATCTAAGTTAATTATTACACTTGGAAATGGCAGCAGCAGACTTGGTGTCAAAGCCAACAATCAGAGTGAGCATGGGGACAAAAATGCCACCCCCACCAACACCACCCACTGTTCCACAGGCTGAACCCAAGAACCCAATTACGGTCGCCAAAACAACCCTCCAACCAAACTCCAATTCCTGCCAAAGCCCACCAATAAAAATACAATCTTTTCAACAAAATCACAATAAAAACACAATCTTTCAACAAAATTACAGGATCTTGAGCATGCAATAATGTATGAAGAGAGAATTAGGCCACAAACTTACAGGCCAAACATGGTCTTCAGATTCAAGATTGTGGTGCAAAGCATTGGATGTGGAAGATGAAAGAAGTAACGGTTTTGCATCACCACCATTTGCATAATTGTTGACGAAATAGACGGAAGCAACAGCCAAAGAGAAGGCCGTCAGCAGGTAGACCACCAGCCCTTTAACAGCCATCGATGTTAAAATCACAACTTCTCCTTTTCTTCAGAGAATCAAACGCCGGAGCCCTTTTTTTTAGTCTCCCACCTTTTGATGAGTGGGCAGTTTCTTGCGGCGTTTGTGTATGCCTTTTATTTGTTGATGAATTTCGATAAAACAGTGTGTGCGATTTTTTCCTAATAAATAGACGAAATCCCAAAATTCAATTTGGATACAAACTCAATTCTCACTAAAGATTCGTTTTATTTCTGACATTCTGTATCACATAAATATCCTCTATATATGTACATTTTCCTCTATTTAAAATTTAAAAATAAATATTTATGTTAAAAGGTGGAATTAATTAATTCGTTCATTTTCTACTAAAACATAAAAATAAGTACCAAGTAAATTTTAAAACTTTCAAAAATACATTTTTATTTTAGGTCCACGTCTCACTTCAATTATTTAATACAGTACAATTTAAAACAAGGTAGTACTGAAAAATGTTTATACAGTTTCATTTAGAGATTGAAAAAAATCTCAATTTCAATAGGGCCATAATGAAGTTGGTCAGATTTCTGTTTGTAACAGTTTAGAGTTAATCCTTTAAAATGTTAGCTTAAATCTCAAATATTGTATGTTTTGTCTCGTTCACACCACTCTTGGATAGTATTCAATTCATCCTTTATAAAATTCATAATATAAACATGGTATGTAATTAACTCGGTTTCCTTGATGTAAAATCGTATAAAATCTCATTGCATTTATCAATAATTGCACTGTATAAATAAAATTTTAAGATAGGCCAAAATCTACTTATGAAAATTCTGTAAAAAAGTATGATGGAACAAATTATTGCATACCATAATCTACTTATGGAATATTCTCGCATCCAATGAGAAACAGTCACTCAATAAGGAATTTTAGTATAAGGAAATAAGTATAATTGAATATTCAAAAATCATGTGGCTAGCTATTTGCTGAGCATGTGACTCACAGCTCACAAAAATTCAGTTCTGTGATTACTATTTGGACATAAATTGCTCATAAGGTCGTCAGAGACGCCACCTGGCAGAAAGCTTATTATATGCGTTTAAGTGAACTAAAACTTATGCGTTTATCTCACCAATGAATTCTGGACTTTAAAAATATTCTCAGACAACTCTGGACTAATCGTTTATCTCGAAAATGGACCATTTTCAAGATAAACGCTTAATACTCATGAAACAGTGAAAAAAGACCATTTTCGAGATCAACGCTTAATCCAGAGTTGTCTGGGGATATTTTTAAAGTTCAGGATTCATTGGCGAGATAAACGCATAGTCCAGGGACTATTTTTATAGTTCAGTCTTTTACTAAAACATGTAAAAAAACGAGAGGAAATAAGTAACATTTTCATCATTGTAATAGCGCCCAATCTTAGGTAATAACACTTAGGGCCCGTTTGATAAGTTAGTAATGCCTGGATATAGATACTTATATAACTATTTCTAAGTGTTTGATATCATATTTAACCTATTATGTCAGCCCGTGGTTTTCTCTATGGCCCATCCGAACTCGCAAATTTTTCCTTAAAATACAAAGATATGTATCTCACAAATTTGGTCGGATAGCATTTCTAACTCATTTATTATGATTTATTAATACAAAATCTAGATAATTTCTTGTCTACCAAACAACAACGAAAAAACCTTCATCTGAGCTTATCTTGACACGAAGCCCGCATTTCTTTTCTTATTTAACAAATTTTATTATAACTCATCTTTCTTATCAAACGAGCAGTAACTCGAAACAAATTAATATTTGCTACTATTAATTTATAAATATGTAATTGTATAATATCTAGTCATCAATTAATCTGTCACGTCACCTTTTTTGGGAGAGGATTCGATGCACCACTGGTATGTAGTCAAAAATATAGGCTAATGGGGCAAATATTTGGTGAAATAGTAATATAAGTGTGAAGAAAATGACTGGAAAAATAATGACTTGTTTGGACTTGATACTGAATTTATGTAGACAGATCAATTTAAAGATACGGATCTTCCTATTCCGAGATTTCACTCCATAAACACATTTTTTTGTTTGCAAAAGTTATTGGATTAAGATTTCTACTATCCCCAGTTCATATCATTATATAATATGCGTCTGAAAATTGACACCAGTTCTTCACAAATTCCAGATCAAGATTTCCCTAATATCGTAATCACAAGCCATATATATATATTAGGTGGACTGTTATTTTTAACATGAATTAATCCCTAATTTAAATTATATAGGCAAAATAAGATATATAATTCGCTCCATTGAAAAAAAAATCCGATGAGATATGGTCCAAAAATTACGTAAAAGTATAAGAGTTTAATTAGTTTTGATGAAAAGAATAATTAATGGAGTATTATGAGTATTGATAATGAACGTGAATATGAATGGAAGTGCTATGAATGAAATATACGAATTGATATAGATATATAAAACTCACAAGTATGAAATATCGCTTTCTTTCGTTCTTAATTTTTTTCAATCATTATCATATTTTATGTTTTTTAAATAAAAGTTAAAATCATCGACCACTTGTAGTTGTAGATGACATATTTTATCTTTTTTTAAAACCGAGTAGTAGATGACATATTGAGGCTACTTATTAGTTTAGGAATATGATAAGTCGCCATAAAATAAATACTATAAATTATAATTAGTCTGACACAATCCCCATCGGTTCCGCTTTAAAATAAACGATGAATTTAATTAACGTTTTCGTCAATCATACATTTATTCTTCTACAAATCGAATTTGTTAACTACTATAGTACGGTGCATTTCTGCAAGAATATTTGTCCTCTTTTTTTTCCCAAATATTTTAGAACCCACACCACAACTACTAACTAGTTGGTCGGCCCTTTAATTTCGAAAGAATTAATGTTCTTTCATAGAATATTAATTAGATTTTTACACACATTGATAAGCTTGTGAAAGTAGAGTGAATGGCTAAAAAGAAGTAAATGTATAATTTGATGCATCCTTTTCATTTAGACAAAATTTGATTTACTATAACTTATTGTAGATGTGTTCATATACACGTGTATATAATATGCAACACAGCTCGAAAATTTGAAATTGCATAATCAAGTCGAAACATGGATGCTAAATATGATTAGATCTGTTTACCATCTCCAGTCTCCACCATTCAGCCCAACAGATATTTATCAATTAATTTGAACAAATATTTAAACATTTCTTAACAATGACTAAAGTTAAAACAATTCGAATGGAAATATTTGTTTAATTCAATACGATTAATGTAAACATGGTACTTAATTATTATTGTATACGTTATTCCACTAATATTTAATTAATAATAGTAGTAATCTTAATAATAATAGGTAGTACTATATGATGAGTCATGAGAATGAATGAGTGGGCTTATTATAAGTGATGGTCATTATTTACGTTGTCATTGTCAAGTAAATGACTACAAATGGGAAAGTTATTTTGTGTATTTATATTATACAAATGTACAAGAAATAGTTTCAAAACCTTTTAAATGTGTAAAACAAGTACTCTAATTAACTACTACTACACCCTATTCATAAAATTTTTCCATTTTGAACATTATAATTCCATTCCATATGTAAAATCGTTTCATTTTTTAGTAGAAAGTATAACACATCACATACTCTTACTTTTTCTTCTTTTTTCTACTTTGGGGATTCTGTCTAGAAAAATAATCTGATTCCTAAAATTTTAAATTCAAGTGTTTGTTTCAGATTTTAATCAAACTGGGAAAGTAATCAGAATCCGAGAACAAGGAAAGTTAGTACAATTTTCCAGGATTCTGAATCCTAGCTTTTCTTAGTTATTCTTTTTCCCAGTTTTAGGATTCTTACATATTTAATGCAATATAGTATAGTTTTATTATTATTATTATTATTATTATTATTATTATTATTATTATTATTATTATTATTATTTCGAATATTTTAAAAATAATTTAAAATTATAAATCATACTACTTAATTTTAGAAAATAAATAACTATGATTAAAATTATCATAGTTATAACTTATTTTATAATAATTCAAAATAATAATTAATAATATATTAAATAATTAAAATATAATTATATAATATAAATCATATGATAAATAATTATTATTATTTTTATAAATTAATAATTATTAATCAATAAAGTCATAGTGTAATTTTCATTTATTAAATTTATTCACTTATAACATCCTTAAATATTACTCCCTCCGTCCCTCTTTAGGAGTTCCGGTTTACCATTTTGGGGTGTTCACTTTAGGAGTCTCAGTTGAAATATTCCATAAATGGTATTAGGCCCCCACATTCCACTAACCTTTTTCTACTCATATTTTATTATAAAACTAATATAAAGAAGTAGGACCCACATTCCACTATCTTTTTTCACCAACTTTCCTTTACATTTCTTAAAACTCGTGTCGAACTCAACCGTGACTCCTAAAATGGGACGGAGGGAGTATAATTATAATACTAATTATTATTATTATTATTATTATTATTATTATTATTATTATTATTATAATAAACGAGTATAATATTTCAAACTATAATTTTATGTATTAAGTATTTTATATTATGATAGATAATCCATATTTAAACTATCCATTGTAATAATAAATATAATACTATAATAATTATTATTCGTAATTAATAGTTTATTAAGAATTTTAGATTATTATTCTTTTTTATAAATAAAAAATAATAAGTATATTTTTAGTTTGGTGTTAAAATTAAATATAAATTTAAAATCTTGATATTTTCCAAACACAGGAAAGTAAAGTTACTAGGAATCATATTCCCGAGATTCATTTTCCCAGAAATCATTTTCCTTGCCAACTTTACTTTCCCGTCAACCAAACATGGCCTTTATTCTTTTTACTTTTTCTTCTCTATACTTTATTAATATCTTTTTATTTAGAATGAACTATGCAAATGGTACCTAAATTATGCATTTTGCACGCCAATGGTCCTTAGATTTTAAAAATATCATAGGTCCTACACGAAGGTAGTAAGGTGTAATCACATTCTTGGTACTTTTTCATTATTCATCACAACTTTTGTACCAAAAATACCCCTCGGGCAAGTAGGGCATTTTTGGACTTTCAATTTAGGTAATGATATGATATTTTTTTTTCTCTCTCTAGTGTTTGATATGATATTTTTTCTTATAGTTTGAGTGCCTAAAATGATATTTTTCACTTCGATTTATAAATCACTTTATATCAATTCCTCTTTTTCTCTCTTTCTTTAAAACTTTTAGAAAGTAAAAAATTAAATAAAAAATACCATTAAATTCTTAAATATATAATTATAAAAATTAAAATTATAAATTTAATTATCAAAATAACTTGTAGCTAAATTTAATTTTATTGTAATTCGATTATTTTTAATATTAATAATTAAAATTTAGGTTTAATAAAAAAAATTAAGATTAATAAAAAATAAAAAATTTAGGATTAATTATTTTTTTAATTTATAATGTTAAATAAATAATCAAATCAAAATCAAAATAAAATTTAGCTAAAAATTACTTTGATGATAAAATTTATAAATTCAATCTTTTATAATAATATATTTAAGAATTTCATTATATTTTTTATTATAATTTTTTACTACTTTATAATAGTTTAAGAGAAAGAGAGAGAAAGAGGATTCGACATAAAGTGATTAAAATGTAAAAGTGAAAATTATCATTTTAGACACTCAAACTATAAGAAAATTATCATATCCAATACTAGAGAGAGATAGAGAAAATATCATATCTAGTACATAGATATGAGAGTTCAAAAATGATCCCCACGCCTTATGGGCATTTTTGGTACAAAAATTGTGATGTATTGTGAAACAATACAAAGAATGTGATTATACCTTAGTCTAGAGACTTCCTATGATATTTTTGAAGTTTAAGGACCACAATTGGCGTTCAAAACGGATCGTTTAGATACCATTTGCGTAGTTCACTCTTTTATTTAATAATACATTAAACACACTTTACTTAATTTTGTGTCAGAAAGAAATGTCTCCACTGCTATGGAACGAAGAGAGTATATTTTTAATTTAATTTTTGCTTTTTAGCTGAGCACCTTGCGTGGGCATATCTTCCCCCACGCGCCCTCCACCCACACATGGCGAGCTGGCATTGGGGGGTGACGCTGACTCGATGCCCGCAATTGGACGTCAAATTTTATTGATTTTAATTTATTTTAACAAAAACATAAAAATTAAAAAAAATACCAAAGTTAATAATATTTTTCCAATTCCATAAATGTTAAAGTTTCATGATCATTTTCTTAAAAAAATATTTTTTTATTATCCTAAACTCTTCTATATATACCTCATTCACTGCATAAATTTTTTATACCAATCAAACATTATCTCACTAAATATTTAATTACGTAGTTTTCATATTTTTTTATTAAATATATGAATATTATATTTAAATAATATTTCATCCTAATTAAATTAAATTTGTTTAGAAAAAAAAATTGAAATGAAATAGGAGTCTATGAATAGTTAAGAGATGAAATGAATTGGAAACGAGGATTGAAGGTGTTACTCCCTCCGTCCCCCATTAAGAGTCACATTTTTCCATTTCGGTCCGTCCCCAATTAAGAGTCACACTTCATTTTTACCATAAATAGTAAGTAGGTTCCACATTCCACTAACTCAATTCACTCACATTTTATTATAAAACCAATATAAAAAAATGGGTCCCACATTCCACTAACTTTTTCAACCAACTTTTCTTTACATTTCTTAAAACCCGTGTCCGTTCAAAGAGTGACTCCTAATAGGGGACGGAGGGAGTATCTTGAGATGAAGCGAAAAAATGACGTGGAAACCATAAATAACAATATGAGATGAATAATGAATTAGAGAATGAAGTAAAAAGTGGTGTGCATACTCTAAAAACTTAAAAGTACTATCACATTTGGTGCTTACCTTTTACTCTGAACTGTCGTATCATTAAAATAGAAACAAAAGACGTTAGTTTTGGGAAATTTCATGGAATCTTCCTTATACGATATATAGCCTCATCTGCCCATCCAATGAAATTATTCTGAATTTTCCTCAAACTAAAATTGTTTGTAATTGATGAAAAAACACAAGATTGTGAATTGTGATTATCTAGACATTTTGGATTATAGTACATGGAGATAACTTATTATACAGGTGCTGTAAACAAATGGGGTCATCAATATAATTAAAAATAATGAAATTTGAGAAATAGACAGTCCATCCTAAATGACTATATTTTTATAAGCATAAACGTATAACAAAATTGAGAAGTTAAAAGTTTTAACTACTACTCCTACTACTCCATCCGTCCCATAAAAGATGTCACACTTTCCTTTTTTAGTTTGTCTCACAAAAGATGTCACATTTTCTCTTTTGGAAAAAATTCATTCTCACATCAATTATAAAATTATATTTTCTCTCACCACTTAACACACAAAATAATATCTCCTATAATCTCGTGCCATTTTCCAAGTATAACATCTTCTTTGGGACGGAGAGATTACTTGTTATTAGTAATCAATTATACATCCGTTAAAATCGACCCAATAGTGCGTTGGACCTAATATATATATGTAATTCCATGTAATATTTTAATCATTAATAGGATCACTAGTCAATCATGCAAAAGTAAAAGTAATCTTTTGAATTTGACTAAATTGATATAAACATATGTGAATACCATTTCGGATGTTTTAGTCTTGTTTATTTTGTTTTATATACTAGTAGTAGTTGGCAATGCATTAAAAATGTTATTAACAATTTAAATTTACGAAGCTCATAAAATCAAAGTTCAATTTATTATTTTGTACCAATTCATGGTTCAACCAATTTGACCAATCGAACCAGAATATTATACTCCCTCTGTCCCATTAAAAATGCAACGTTTTCCTTTTTTGGTTGTCCCATTAAAAATGAAACGTTTCCTTAAATGGAAACAACTCTATCTCTACTTTTTCATCTCTCTTACTTTACTCTCTCTTCATTAACTCACAAAACAACACTACATAAAATCCCGTGGCGATTCTCAAATGTTGCATTTTAAGTGGGACGGGTAATCAAATATTAACCTATCCTAAAATGCTAAGTTACTAACAACTATAGACTATACGTTTTAGAGATCTAATGATCTCTAATATTGGAATGTATAGTTTTATTTGTTTATTATTAATGATTACAATTACTATTATATTTAGAATATAAGATTGTAATATCAATACAGTATATTAAAAATATTAGCATTCCAATATAAATAAATTGATTAAAATTACATAAATAAATACATTCAGATTTGATGGTAGGAATTACGCAACACCCCCATCATGAAATTGGCTCTTTGTGGTATGAGTTTTAAATTTTTAACATGACAAATATGCAATTTAATATAGTAGTAATAACTAATAAATTAATACACAATGAGATGATTGAAAAACTATTAAAGCCAATTAAATGTCTCACCTTTTCAGAAGTAGTGATGAAAATTGACGTGGCTATCACGAGGTAAAATTTTCTAGGAGTATATAAAATGTTGTGTTTTAGATAAAATAAAAATTTGTTAAACTCACTCCATTTCATAAAATAAAATAAAATAAAATATAAAAATATACTTACTTCATTACATAAAATAAAATAAAACATAAAAATATACTTACTTCATTTCATAAAAATATAAATAACTTTCTTTTTCACTTATTCGATTTTATCTCATCATGATTGAATGTTTCTTTTAAATATGAGAATTAAAAAAATGACGTTAATTCATTTCATAATGGTTGAATCATATCATTTAAACATAGTAATATTTAAGAAAATGGTCTTTAATAAGTTAGATAGAGCAAAAGTAAAGAAAATATAGTAAAAATAAGAGAGAACTAAATTGATAATTCAAAAAAGAATAGTGGACAAATTAAATTATTAAATATGCTGATTTTTTTAATCATATGACATGCCTCAGTCGTCAATGACAGAACCACGAACTTAGAAAAAGCTGAAAATTTAAAAACTATATTTCCTCTATCCTACGTTACTTAAGTCATTTTTTTTTGCACTCGTTTTGAAAAAAACAATAATAAATAATTAAAGTGGAGAGAAAGAAAAATAAGAAAGAGAATCGTTACGAGGAAGTCGTTTTCATCTCTGGGGAAAATATGTCAATCCGAGAGCACTAACCGAGATGTAATTTGTCTTGCGGAAAGATGGTTTTTTTTTGACTAATTTTCATTGTAATTTCCATTTCATTTATTGTTGTTTTTTTCCTTTGATTACAAAAGTTAGAGTACCGCATGTATATGGTTCCAGAATTTTATCCCAATATTTCTTACAGTTCTTAGAGAGAGAAGAATTGTAACATCCTTAACTCAAACATACATAGTATTTATCTTCATCTTTACACAATTTATTATTTTTAGTAGAGAAATATGAAAGATTGTTTTAAATATATTTTTAAAAAATGTCAACACTTAATATAGTCTCTTTATCATTGTCCAAATAATTGCGTTTGTCTCAATTCAATTTTAAATATGTTTAAGTTAATGTCTTTAGGTGTAAAATGAATTGAGGAGTATATATTTATTGAATTTTTATTACATAGTAGTATATTTTTCTATTTTAAATCGTATATAATTATATTATTTCTTATTTTAATTAATCAATTAACAATTTAAAATTGTATGACAAAAAAATATTTCGGCGTGCATCGCACGTAGGTTAAGACTAGTTTAAATAACATTGGAGTATATTTTATGTTCTGTAAAATCGTGCGAGTCGTCAATCAAATTTCGTTCTTTCATTGTAATTAAATTTTCTTTCAATCTGATTGAGTAAATTCATGCTCCAACATATAGTTGGGCTATAATATATTACTGGGCTGTAATATAACAAATAAATAAAAAGGCCCAAGTTATCTAATCTTCAACTGTAAATAATAACCTAAAATGGAAAAGGGCCCAGTGGAATAAAAGGAAGACTGAAGAATCAGAATCTTGCTACTACGCAAGACTTCGCCGCAGCAAAACTGCTCTAAATCATGAGCAGCTCTTTGATATTAAGAACCTCTCCGTCCATGCTTTTGCCAAAGAGAATGCATGTAGGTCCGAACTCACTTTTATTAACTTTTTACTCCACGTCAATACTCTTTCGCAAGGACATATTCAAAGGTCCCACCATTCCTTTATTTTATGTAAATACTTCAATTACTGAAAACATTTCTACAATATAAAAATACAATTAAAAATACTCGAACTACTATTACAAATTAAAAAAAATATAAAAATTACATAATTAAATCCTAAAAAATAAATATTACATAATTAAAATCAAAAAAATTAAAAATTACATAATTAAAATCCTACAAATTAAAAATTACATAATTAAAGGTTAAAAAATACCCCCGTGAAAGACTAGTTCTCTGGATCCCCAATGTTTGTCGGAGACCTCGTATCATTGCCCGATGTGCTTCAAGTTGCTCGGGAGACATGTGAGACGTCTCGTCCATATTGAGTTGAGCCAAGAGGATCCACAACGAGTTGGTGGGGGGTTGAGGTGGCACAAAGGGAGCGGGGAGCAGGAGCGGCGTGACGGCGGTTGGCCGTCGCTTGTTTTCTTCCTTGCGGATATATTATTATATTGTGTTTGCTTGTGCATTTATAAGATGTTTTATAAACATTTAAATGTATAAGAAGCAAACAAAGTTTAAGTCTTTTGCTTAGTAGACTGGTTGTGGGCGACGTCCACTTTAAGGTAACACCTGATCGGTTCTATGCAATGCTTTGCAAAAGAAAAAGAAGAATTTCACAACCCAGATAGGCTTAGACTACCTATCGTGAAAGGTTGCAATGTCAGTCCGATTATATCTGAGCCTTACTTGAAATAAGATGACGTTGGTATGGTATAGCACTGAATGGATCTAACAACAAGACGTGTCTTTATGCTATCTACTGAAACACTAGGTCTTGATAAATAACTATTTCTTAATCTACATACGTTAGCATTGAGCATACGGTATTGATTATGCACTACTTTGACTTATCAAATGGTGCGGGTTTTTCACAACTCAATAATCCTGATATATTGGGTAGTGGTGATTAATATCTAGCGGTGCTAGGATTGCTATTATGTTGAATCACGCGTGAGGTGAGTCTCGTTTGATAATGTCCTCAAGAGGAGCTCGAACAAGGTTTTATTATTCGGAATACTGGCCTGTTGGAGCTTTATCGCTCTATGAATAATAATTAAGTGTTTCTTGCTAAGTCCACTCTTGGAATTAATAAGATATTAATTAATTAAGTCCATAGCAGACATTAAATAATTAATGGACATTTATATCTTAAGCGCGGGAAATAAACAACAAACAAAATAGAAACCCGGATTACTTGTAATTTTGGATTTGGATGGGGAGAGTTCAATATTACTTCTGTAGTGGCTGCTCGTAATATTCCAATATAAGCTTGTATTAAATTGCGGGTTCAATTTAATTAGTAAAAAGCAAATTGGAGAGCTCATATCCAAAACCTTTCACAGATCCCTGTCTGTGCCCAAATAAGAACTTGATACAAATAGGAGAATAAATGAGACAGAAATCACTTTTCCAAGAGAGAAAAATAGCGTTCCCTCTCCTAATTTTAGTAGGGAATGATTTTTTATATATATTTCTCCTCTGTGAGGTTTTTCAGCTCTCCTGCGTGAAAAAGTTTTGTCTTCCTTATTCGAATCCTAGTATTTTGATAAGATCAGCCCACCCTGATATCGAAATACAGTTCGGGAACCAGTCAGAAGAACCGTGGTCTAGTATTGAAGATCTTCACGTGGAGAGGGCGCGAGCAATCGTCGATTCTTTGGAGAATCAAATCGATAACTCTAAACCGTAGTATTCATGTTTAGGATTTACTTTCTATAAGCATGAATAATTTGCTTAACATGTGAATTGATTAATCACATAATTGGTCAAATAGATCCTTTACCCGATTTATTTGTTTTGTACAAGTCTTTCGCTGTGCAAGGGGCACCAAACCCCATCAATTGTTATCAGAGCCAATTTTTAGCTCTGATTACGTGGATTAATTTCATATTACGTGAATTGCTTGAATGCATGAGTTTCTTTGTTTGGTTTGCGTGGTTGTTTTCTGTTGAATATTTAATGACGAAGATCGCCAACAAAACGAAGATGGCTGTACGAGCTAGCCACGGCTTGGACGGTACGAGAATTGTGTGTTGCAATATGAGAGAAATAATTCTTTGTTGTAACGTGAATATAGTGGTGTGATTAACATGTTCTTTGCTGGTAATGATTACATACACTTATGCCATGATTAGCAATTCTCCAAAAAGTTTGTACGTGTTTTAATTTGAATCACGTACTCGGCAATTCTGGAATTCCGCTGCAATCCAGCGATGAGTGGGAGCAGCGCCGGTGGCTGCGATCTGCTCCAAGAAACTGCATCAGCAGTTGCGGTTCGAGTGGGAGCCTTTCGTGGGCAGTTTCCCAGACTCGAGACGAACAGTGCAGAAGCAGTGGGAGTTCCGCGAGCACCGAGTAGCAGCTGATGCGAAGGCGACGTCGCTGTAGCGACGACGACGCAGCAATAGCAGCGACGGTGAGGGAGTCTGACGGAGTGCTAGATTAGGGGTTTTCCTATGCCTCGTTCTGGTGACTTCGCTTTCAAAATTTAGATTAGGGTTTTCTAACCCTTGGAATTAATTTTGGAAATAATTCAAGATTAATTTAGAATTAAGATTTGAATATATCTTGTGGATTTTATATATTATATGAGATTTAATTATGAATTAAATCATGGATTAATTAGATTCTTTCCTTATTTTGTGGATTTTTATGGATTTTATTCCTAGATGAATCCTAGTTAAATTTGGATAATGACAATCTAATTTTTATCTATATCCTATGGATTTATATGGATTTATTCATAGACAAATCCTAGTTGGATTTAGATAATGATAATATTATTTCATTCATATCTTATGAGTTTATTTGAATTTATTCATAGATAAATTCTACACGGATTTGGATAGTGATAATATAATATTTTATTCTTGTCTTATAGATTTATATGAATTTGTTCCTAGATAAATCTTGGATAAATTTGAATAATTATAATATAATATTTTCTAATTCTATGGATTTATATGGATTTACTCCAAGATAAATCCTAGATGAATTAGGATAAACATTTATATTAATTTATTTTATCCTATGGATTTGAATAGATTTAATTCTATTAAGACAAATCTTAGATGGATTAAAATAAGTATTAATCCAAGTTATCCTTATCTTTTGAATTTATATCCTAGATAGATTATGATAAAGATGATATATAAGAAAATCCTTATTTAATTGGATTTAGATAAATTTATTTATCTAAGAAATCCTAAGTAATAATTGATACATTCTAGATGTCTATTCTAAATAGTATTAAGATTTGTATAAATCTTGGTTGATAGGATTTTATTTTTATCTTATGGATTATGATGGAATTGTTTCTATCTAGTAATATCCTAGTGCGATTTAAATAAGGGTTTTTGGCCTTAAAAACCATAAACTTTCCCCGAATTCCGGTTTTTTCCATGAACTTTCAATTTTTTTTTTAAACCACGAACTTTCGATTTGTATGCAATTTGCCACGGAGAGTCAGAGACGGGTCAGCGGTGAACGCCGGCGTGCATACGTGTCAAAAATAATCCTATTTGGCATCTCAAGTGATAGCTGGATCCTATTTGGCGTTTATCATGGTGATATGAAAATTAATTAAATTGTTAGACTAAAATATTAAAAAAATAACAGTTAAAGTATATAAAAGCCCCAAAACTTAGGGCTTCGTATTCAATCACAAACACTTCGTCTTTCTCAAGTAGTAGCCGCTTTTTCCTTTGGGATTTACGATTGATTGGAGATTGGAGAAGAAGTTGGAAGTTGGAAGTTGGTCGGCTTTGCACTAGCTTCGTCTCGAAGCGGCCAACAATGGCGCATAGGTGCGTTCCTTTTCCCTTCTTTATTCTCTTGGTCCCCACTCTTTAAGAGTTAAAAATCGAAATTATTCTCTTTGTCTGGTCTCGGTCCCCACCCTCCTTCATTATTTATCCGTTTCACTCAGTCCCCACATGGTGAAAATGTGACAAAGTGGGTTTTTTTTGTGCATTTGTGAACATGAGACAAAAACATTATTTATTAGGGTTTTAGTTTCCAATTTTGTGTCCTTTTTGAAAGTTAGGGTACGACTTTTGTCTTTGTGAACAGTGCGTGCATGTGAAAAGTTCCTTTTCAAAGTTAGGGTTCGACTTTTTATAGAATTTTTTTATTTATTGTTATTTTTTTCCTTTTTGCAGCGATGATTTTAGCATACAATTCTGTCATGGTGGAAAAATTGTGGAAGATGGTACGTTGGAGCTGTATATAGGAGGGGATACAACTATTAAATCTCACTTTGATGCAGATAGGTTTGGTTACTGGGACTTGGTTGATGAAATTAAGCAGTTGGGATATGTTAAGTGGAGCAGGATTACATTTATGATTCCTAAGACTATGAAAATGGTTGACATAAAGGATGACAAAGATGTTATGCATATGTTGTCTTATCTCCAAATGGGTATATGTGTGTTATTTGTGTACATTGTTGGTGGAGTAAGAGGTGGAACCCATGAAGTTTGTGGCAAGGATGTGCATGAGGGAAGCCAGTATGGGGGTGGTGATGACAGTGGTGGTGCTGAGGGTGGTGATGAGAGTGATGGTGCTGAGGGTGGTGATGAGGGTGGTGTTGAGGGTGGTGAAACAGAGAGGCTGATGATAATGGCTGAGAAGGATGGTGGGGATGGTGAGGAGGACAGAGACTGTGAAGAAGAGGATGAGTATGAAGATGGGAGCTACCTTCCATCTACTGAAAGGGAAGGTGATTCAGATGAAGACTCCAGCTTGGATGGATTCATATCAGATGATGATGAATTCATCAAGTCTAAAGACAAGTTTAAGAAAGCAAGCTTGAGGGTAATAACTGATGATCTATTCAATGGTATTGTCTCTGGTGGTGGGGTGACTAATACTGCAGATGGATATGGGGAGTCAGACTTTGTGGATTCTGATGGTGATTTTGTTTCTGATTCAACTAATGAGGATGATGTCCGGGCAAGGATTAGAGAAAGACATAAGAGGCGTGTGTATAATCCTAAATGTGATCACAAGACATTGAGAGTTACAACTGGAATGAGATTTGTGGATGGATTCCAAGTTAGGGATGCTTTGACAACTAATGCCATTGAAAATGGATGGAAAATACGCTTCAAAAGGGTCTGTAAGAACCAAGTGGAAGCTTCTTGCAAGAAACCATGTAAGTGGAAGTGCTATGGGAGTTACATCAACACCACTGGGGCATTCATGTTAAGAAGAGTGGAGTTTGAACATACTTGTCCTAGGAATATGAGAAGCAAAATAGTTTCTGCAAACTAGATTGCAAAGAGGTATTTGAATGTGTTTAGGCTTAAGCCTGACACAACTGTTAAGGAATTGAGAGCAGACTTAGTGCAGAGGTTTGCACATGATGCATCCAGATGGAAGTTGTATAATGTCAAGAGAAAGATAATAGAGTTGCTGTCAGGCTCAGTGGAGG
Source organism: Salvia hispanica (assembly GCF_023119035.1). Lineage (NCBI taxonomy): Eukaryota > Viridiplantae > Streptophyta > Magnoliopsida > Lamiales > Lamiaceae > Salvia > Salvia hispanica. The sequence goes on from NC_062966.1 coordinate 7,415,533, forward strand.
AGCATTATGGGAAGCTTAGGAGTTATGTCCTAGAGTTGATGAGGGTAGACAAAGAAGGTAGGTTTGAGATTGATGTGGGTATTGGGTCTGTGTTCAAGGGAATTTACATTGGCTTTAGTGGTTTGAAGATGGGATTTATGATGGGTTGTAGGAGAGTTATTGGACTTGATGGAGCATTACTGAAGACATATTTAGGAGGTGCAATTCTGACAGCAGTTGGAAGTGATGGGAACAACCAAATTTTTCCCATAGCATGGGCAGTTGTTCAAGCAGAAAATGAGGTTAATTGGAAATGGTTCTTGAGCATTTTGGCTGAAGACTTGAACCTGGGTGAAGGTGTTGGAATCACTGTCATTAGTGACCAACAAAAGGTACACTATTCCAACAAATTCAATGATTTTTATGAAGCTTATAACTTTTAATAAACTTACATCATGCTTGTTTAATTATAGGGATTGGAGAATGTTGTTAAGGAATTCATTCCTCTGGCCGAGCATAGAAATTGTGCAAAGCATGTGTATTCAAATTTGAAAAAGACTCACAAGGGCCCAACTCTGAAGAGTTTGTTCTAGCAAGTTGTGAGGAGCACTTATGTAAAGGAATATCGTGCAGCATGCAATGAATTTGAAAAGGAGCTGCCTGAAGCATTTGCTCTATTAATGACCAAAAACATCACCAGGTTTTGTAAGGCTTTCATCACTCCTGTTCAGAAAAATGATTCCAACTTGAATAATGTGTGTGAAAGCTTTAATGCTTATATTGTTGATGCAAGGGCTAAGCATGTGATACATATGTTAGAGGACATTAGATCTTCCTTGATGGAGAGATGTTATAGGAAATTGCATGAGGTGCGTGACAATCATGATGTATTGTGTCCTAGGATAAGAAAAAAAGTGGAGGATTTGATGTATAAGAGCAGGTATTGTATCACTACGCCTGCTTTGGGGGGTCAGTTTGAGGTTACTTATGAAGAAAATAGATTTGTAGTCACACCAGCCTTGAGATCATGTGGGTGTAGGGTTTGGGATATTACAGGAATCCCTTGTATTCATGCTTGTTCAGTTATATCTTTCTTGTATGAAAATGTTGAATCATATGTGAATGAGTACTACACTTTGGAGAAGTACAAACTGGCTCACAGCTTTGGCATTCCACCTTTGAATGGTGACAACATGTGGCCTGAGGCTGAAGGATACAAGGTCAACCCACCTCCTGCTAAGAAGATGCCTGGCAAACCCAAGAAAATGAGGAAGAGGGACCCACTGGAGAAGGATCCATCTAGGCCCCACAAACTTCGAAAGACATGTGTCATGACTTGTCAGAGATGCCTTCAGCAGGGTCACAATACTAGATCGTGCAAAAATGATCCAGTTGCCAAGCCATCAAAGGAGAAGGTACAATGCACTTATACTTATGGTATGCATATGGATTTGGTACAATGCACTTCAATCCATTCAAATCTCACTTTAAGTTTGTGTTGTTCTTATTAGGATAAGCCAGGACGACCTCGAAAGGTGGTACCTGTAAACCTGCAGCCACAAGCACGCCGGCAACGAGCACGACCACAGACTGGAGCACGACCACAGACAGGAGCACGCCCACGTACAGGAGCACGCCCACAGACAGGCCAAGCACGCCCTCAGATTGGCCGAGCACGCCCACAGACAGGCCGAGCACGCCAGCAACAAGCACCCTCAGGATTTGAAGCACAATCTGTCTTAGCCACCCAAGAGAGCCGGGTTTAGGCAGTTTATGAACATTTAGAGCATCCACAATAGCGGCTAGCCGATCGGCTAGCCGAACCATTGCAACCGGCTAGCCGAGAATCGGCGAGAAAATCGGCGTGGACTAGTCGATTCGGGTGCGCTGGCCGCCATTGTGGTGTGCCGATCGGCCAGCGCCAATTTTTGTTTTTTTTTTAAAATTTTTTTTGAAAACCTATATATACGCGATTTTAGTTTCATTTTCATTTGAACCACTTGTTTTAACAAGTTTTCTCTTTCTCTAAATTTTTGTACAAGAGCAATATCAAGCGATGGACAACAACAACGAGTCCAGTCCGACGACGAGCGGCTCTCAGACTCCCACGGTACACAGATGGGAGCCAGATGGGCGAGCAGATGGGCCAAGGGTTTAACGTCCCTTGGCACGCCGAAGAAGAAGAAGGGCAAGAGGAAGGGCAAGGTGGTCGGCCGCAGTCGTCACACCCCCGGGCCGTTGACGACACCCCGCGCAGGAGGAAGTGGACGGAGGATGGGTACGCCGGCGTGGCCAATGAGTGGTTGTCGGTTTGCGACGATCCGCCAAGGTTGCGAACAACCGGTTGGCCGGTCGGCAACATGTGGGCGAAGATTAGGAGCAGTACTATAGGAGGAACCGCCCGCACGGTGAAGGACTGCAAGCCGGGAGGAGTGTCGTCGGAAGGTGCAGCGGAACGCATCGTGGCCGCTGGCCGGCCGATTTGCCAGGTTGTGCAGACAACGCCCTTCGCCAGCCTACTAGTGGGCAGAATGAGCAGTACGCCGGGAGTATAGCGGAGAGCCTTGCCAGGGAAGTATAAGGAGTTCAACTTCTGGTAATGCTATGTGTTGCTAAAGGACTCCGAGAAGTTCCGGGCGGGGTGCGACGTTGGGTGGCCGAAGAAGCAGGAGAGGCCGAACTATTCCGGCGACTACAGCGGCAAACAGCCGGCGGATTCCACGACCCTCCCCCCGGATGCTGAGGAGTTTCCGTCCCCTCCATCCCCTACTCGCCGCCCTCGCCCGGTTGGCCAAAAGCGGGCTCAACGGGTAGCGAGGGGAGGATCCCCCACCCCCACGTGCGTACACTTTATTCTCGCGTGCAAAGACGGAGGAACGTATGTACACGGTCTTCCAAGAGTGGAAGGCCGCCACTGACCCCACGGAGAAGAGGTTTCTCTACTCGATGCTCGAGAACATGCAGGTGGATTTGGATGCCTCGAGGGCACTGGTGTGGGGTTCAGACGCGGGCTCAGATATCCCGGGTGGCGCCGACGAGGAGTAGAGAGCGGCGGGGCTCGTGCGTGGAAGCCCGTTTTTTTATAAAAAAAATCATGTATTTTTTTATCTATGTACTTTTTTTATTTTATGAAATGAATGAGTTTTCCCGTATATATCTCGTAAATTTATTTCTGTAATTTAATCGTAAATTTTATTCCGTAAAATGTAGTTTTTTTGAATTTTTTTATTGCGGCTGGTCTATGGCTAGCCTTTGCTGATGTGGCAGGTGGATTTTTAGTGCTGATGACGTGACAGAGAGAGAGAGAGGCTGGCCTATGGCTGGCCTATTTCTATTGTGGATGCTCTTATGTTGGTTTTTTATGAAGTGTGTTGGCAAACTTTGTAAAGCCTTCATTATTTTGGCATACTTTGATCAGCTTTGGGCAAACTATGATCAGCCTTAAGTATTTTGGCAAACCTTGATGATGTATCTAACTACATGTTCATACATCTACATTTGATGTTCTACTTTTGTGTTGTGTTTTATCTAAGTTTATGCACACTAGATAGTTTATAAACACATATGCTTTGACAATTAACATTATTTTGGATGCTGTTTTGATAGAACCATCATCATCTCATGCTGCAAATAAGCCTAATTCAATGTTAAGATTAACATCTCAAAATAAGGTACCAAAAGGCTACAAATTCACCATCATCCATTATTTACATAAACATACATAACATTAACATCCCACACTAAGGTACCAAAAGCCTATAAATTCACCATCATCCATTACATAAACATTACCAAACACAAAAGAAAAGATCATACATAAACATTACCAACCTAGGACAAATATTATCACACGCAACAACATGATCACTATCTGTAACTTTAGCACCTTTTTCCCTAATTTTTCAATCCTTAATTGAAGGGATTCACACTCTTCTTTCTTCACTTCACACTCTTCGATCTTTGCATTCAATTTCTCTTCAAGGGAGATAGCCTTCAAGTATTGACATCTCCATTTTTCTTCAAACTGGTCTCTTGCTGCCCGGGTCGTCTTAAGTTCAATGTGTAGGCTTAACGGAGAAGAAGGTTCAATCCACCGAAAGAATTTACAGTCATCGTTCTAAAAAATTAAATAAAATTCCATAAAATTCAAAGTGTGTGTCAGCTTACAGCGGTGAAATAGAGACGCAACAAATACCTTCCAGGAAGCGCAACGATAAAATCGTCTTCCGGGATTAGTTTCAGTCCTGGATGTCCCAATCTCAGCACGAACTCCATGATTGCATATAACATATTCCCTATGATTCCAACCGGAACTCCAACATGATGTTTGTGAACATCTCAAGCACCTAAGCTTCCAACACCCAAGTTTTCAGTTCAACTCATCGACAATTTACCCAAAATTACCCAAAAAAACCCTAATTCGAAAACAAATTGCCCAAATAAACTTAAAAAGCAAATCGGGCTGCAAAAAATTGGAAACCAATTTTCAACACAAAAGCAAACGCTGAATTGAAGAATACACCTACCTGGAGTTGAAATCTCGAAGAAAATGCTCCAAATCAGGCTTAAATCGAGCTTAAATGTCGAAGAAATACTCAAATACATTATGATATGTGTTTTAAATTAGGGCGTGCATAAAACGACGCCGTTGCCCAGTCATTTTTACGGCGTCCACGCTGGACAATTTCGTGCCGGAATTTAAGTGGTAATTGGGTATTCGGGTCGGATGGGCAAATTGCATACAAATCGAAAGTTCGTGGTTTTAAAAACAAATTTGAAAGTTCATGGGAAAAACCGGAATTTGGGGAAAGTTTATGGTTTTTAAGAAGGAATCGAAGTCTTTCTAAGACAAGTTTGATTAAGTGATGAGTTGTACTCATTAAAATCTTATCATTGATGTGATAAACGTTAAAGAAACTACCAACATCAGTACCTTCTACAAAACACGAGTTGTGGACTAGAGCGTCTCTACTCTAGAACATCTCAAGGTGTAATGTTGTTCCAACACGTGTTGGAAAAGTGTCCAAGAAATTGGAGTTGAGTACCGAGGCATGTTTTAAGGTTTGTCCCAAATGATGTAAGGTTATAAGTTCTGTAATCTTCAAAGATATAATTCTTGTATAAAGATCAAGAGATGAACTACAAGCCTAACAACGTGATAACTCTTAAAATAAAGAGAGAGATATCGGATTTTCCACATTATCAAGAAGTCATACTATTAGAAACTTTTGCACTAATAAAATCAACTTCAGTACTTAAGATTGTAAGAACCATATCGTAGTGGGAGCGTTCCACTGGAACACAACAAGTTCATGGGTCTCAAGAGTGTCGTAAGACTCAGTCTTAGATTAAGTTGAACATAATCCCTGTAACTACAATGTAGTATTGGTTAATTTGGATAATCATCTTTGAGAAGGTGATAGATTCCATATTACAATCTAAGATAGACAACTTGTTTTACAAGACTTGCAATACTACCTACAAGTTATGTCAGTCAGTGGGAGCAAGTATCTTTGCAAGTGCAAATGTGGATCTCAAATGGCTAGACAATGACAATGGGTTATGCCCAAAGAGAATTATCTTCTCGCTATCGTTGTGCCAGGATTTATTCGATCATATTGTCTATTAGAACTTATATAAATTTGAATGTATGTATTATGATTGTCAAGACAGCCTTCTATAAATAGAAGTCTTGAGGAAATCATCTACTAGAACATTCTAATGGATATGTAATTAAGGGCAAGAAACGCATGATTGGAAGATTATATAGACCTTCGTGGTCTTAGGCAGACATCTAAATAAGAGTATATGTGTTTTTATCAAAATTGTCAAATATTTGGAATTTGACTTGTGTCCTTAACAGTGCTGTAAGCACAAGGAAGTTGAAAGTGCATTACATATGGTATTATTGGTACTCTACGATGATGAAATCTACAAAAGTTGCAAACAACTAAGATTGGCATCTGGCGTAGGAAACTGGTTGTCTGCCCAGTTTAAGATAAAGGATTTAAGAGAAACTAATTACATTTTTAGCATCTAAGTCCTTTTAAGATTGCTAGAAAGAATGTTGAGATTCTCTTAGGAATCATATATCTACACATTACTTGGAACATTTTAGCATTAGAAATTCCATGAAAAGGTTTATACCTTTCAAGATGGAATTGTCTTGTCTCTAGTCAAGTGTCGTTTGACGCTTAGTGAGATCAAGAATTATGAGAATAGTTTCAGAGATAGTTGTCTCATATATGCTATAATATGTACTAAGTTTGATATTAGTTGTGCTTATGCATGAAAAGCGTATATCATATTAATCATGGCAAAGGACTTTGATTGAGGTAAAGAGTATACCATATAGTACTTGAGAAAGACTAAATGTTATATTCCAGTTTACCAGTTATTCATGTAATGTCCTTGGGGTTACACTGACTTAGTTTTATGACTAATCAGTGATCGAGTAAGTCATTCTCTGAATATGTGTTTACCTTAGGAGTATCTTCCCAATAGCTTTAATCGTAAGTTTGAGTAAGCCTATGAGTACTACATTTGGATGTGATTACTCTAGTGAAGGCTAACTCAAGGGACACACGAGCTAATAAAGCTAAGCAATCACATTGAGATATGAAATTAATAAAAGATCAAGTACGCAACAAAGACATTATGGTGGAAAAGATATGATCAGAGAACAAAGAAGCATATTTTTTACATAAAATGCCTTTGTGGCAACATGTTCAAACATGATGTGAAATGAATGGTGGTTCGATATATCTAGTTACAATACCTGCTTTGTGTATAAGTGGGAGAGTTTTTGGCAGTGGGTATACTCGAAAGCATGTTTTGGGTATAAGTGGGAGATTGTTAGGTTTGGTATACTGAAAAGCATGTTTCGAGCAAGTTTCGCTCGAATAGAATCTTGCTTGTACACGTAAAACTCTATAATCCACTTTTAACCCGATTCAGTATTATTCGAGCAGTTTCGCACGAATAAAATCAATTTATTATTACATTGTGTTTGCTTGCATTTATAAGATGTTTTATAAACATTTAAATCTATAAGAAGCAAACAAAGTCTAAGTCTTTTGCTTAGTAGACTAGTTGAGGGCGACGTCCACTTTAAGGTAACACAGTCGGGTCTATGCCATGTTTTGCAAAAGAAAAAGAAGAATTTCACAACCCATATAGGCTTAGACTACCTATCGTGAAAGGTTGCAATGTCAGTCCGATTATTTCTAAGCCTTATTGAAATAAGATGACGTTGGTGTGGTATACCATTGAATGGATCTAACAGCAAGACGTGTCTTTATGCTATCTACTGAAAGATTAGGTCTTGATAAATAACTATTTCTTAATCTACATACGTTAGCATTGAGCATACGGTATTGATTACGCACTACTTTGACTTATCAAATGGTACGGGTTTTTCGCAATCCAATAATGCTGATATATTGGGTAGTGGTGATTAATATCTAGCGGTGCTAGGATTGCTATTATGTTGAATCGCGCGCGAGGTGAGTCTCATTTGATAATGTCCTCAAGAGGAGCTCGAACAAGGTTTTATTATTCAGAAAACTGGCCAGTTGGAGTTTTATCGCTCTATGAATAATAATTAAGTGTTTCTTGCTAAGTCCACTCTTTGAATTAATAAGATATTAATTAATTAAGTCCATAGCAGACATTAATTAATTAATGGACATTTATATCTTAAGCGCGGGAAATAAACAACAAACAAAATGGAAATCCGGATTACTTGTAATTTTAGATTTGGATGGGGAGAGTTCAATATTGCTTCTGTAGTGGCTGCTCGTAATATTCCAATATAAGCTTGTATTAAATCGTGGGTTCAATTTAATTAGTAAAAAGCAAATTGGGGGAGTCCATATCCAAAACCTTCCATAGATCCATGTCTGGGCCTAAATAAGAACTTAATATAAATAGGAGAATAAATGAGACAGAAATCACTTTTCCAAGAGAGAGAAATAGTGTTCCGTCTCCTCCTTTTAGTAGGGAACGATTTTTTTTATATATTTCTCCTCCGTGAGGTTTTTCAGCTCTCCTCCGTGAAAAAGTTCTGTCTTCCTTATTCGAGTCCTAGTATTTTGATAAGATTAGCCCATCCTGATATCGAGATACAATTCGGGAACCAGTCAGAAGATCCGTGGTCTAGTATTGATGATCTTCACGTGGAGAATGCACGAGCAATCGTGGATTCTTTGGAGAATCAAATCGGTCAAATAGATCATTGTCTGATTTATTTGTTTTGTACAAGTCTTCCAGTGTGCAAGGGGCACCAAACCCCAGCAGTTGAGCCGAACCATTCGTGGTTCCAACCGCAAGAGTCGGAGGGGTGATCGCCGGAGCCGGAATTTTTTTTTATAAGAGTGAAAGATTGAGAATTGATGAGAGAATTTAGATGAGAATTGTGTAGTGTGGTGGAAAATTTTTTAAGTGAAAATGAGGTATTTATAGATGAAAATGTGAATTTTGGGGAAAAAAATTAAAAAATAAATTAAAAAGTTGTGAGAAAACGGATATAATTTATTGGGAATTGGGAAAATATTTTATTTTTTTATTTAAAAATGATTTTTTAAATTAAATTTGTATTAAAAAAATGAAAATGTCGTTGGCCAATCCCATCGCGCCACGTCGGTCTGCTCAGCGGCACGGACGTGCTCGATGCATCGAGCAGCGCCGTGCTGTCGGCAAGAGTACAGCGGCGGACATCACAATGCCGTGCCAACGGCACGGACGCCGTCCTTCAGAGAAAGTACCGATGCAGATGCTCTAATAGTCCGGTACTGGCCAAGCCCACCGATTGGCAGCTTTGCATGTGCCAGTTCCGTCACTCTAATTAGTGGGACAATCTAAACAAAATAGACCAAACTATAAGGACATGTTTGATAAGAAAGGTGTAATATGAGAAGATATGTGAAACAAGATAAGAAATACGGGCTTTTTGTCAAGATATGTAGAAATAAGATTTTTTTCGTAATTGTTTAATAAAAAAGAAATTATCTAAATTTGTATAGCATTAAATAATGGTGGCTTAACTTGACAAATTGGTGGATTACATAAACAAGGTTAAAGTTTTAATTATGACAAGATTGGGTATGGCCGTTAATGGTGGGAATACGGGTATCCGTGGATACCAGACTCGAAAAAACCAGGTATCCAAACCCGAAAATCATCTAAAATTTCCACCCGATACCCGACCCAATATATTTTCGGATAATCCAATACCCGCCCCGAGTATCCAAACCCGACGAATCGGGTACCCAAATACTTGACTCTTTACATGTGTTAATAACTAATAAAAAAAATCAAATTATAATTATATTTATATTACTATAGAAAATATTTAAATAGACTAATATCTTTATTGTTGCATTTATTGTGTAGTATAAAACTATAAAAAAAAATGGGTTACTTTTATTTTAGTGTACACGATTATATTTATGAGGATTGGTAATGTAAGTAAAACCGTAAAAGTTACGCATTTAATTGAAATACAGAAGCAGTGACCTAGAGTAATAGAGATTGACTTATTTATACTATAAGTTTAGAGAAAGTTATAATTAGTAAATAAATTAGTCCGGCACTTGAAGCCCGAAATGACTAAACCTAACTTATAAAAATACTTAAAATAATAAATGGGTATTCGGGTAATTCCCGATACTCATTCGGGTTACCCAATACCCGAATTATCTTAAATTTCAATATCCAATCTCATACCCAATCCCACAAAAGTGGATATTGGATACCCAATACCCGGCGGGTATCGGGTTGGGTACGGGTAAACCTAATACCCGATATCTGTATTCCCACCCCTAATGGCTGTTGTCTTATAGTATTGGACTTTGAGTTAAGCTTAAATATAATATCAAATAATTAAAAATATCTACATATAATTCTTTATCTTGGTATTACCATCTTATCAAACATGCCCTAATGGTATAATCACACTTTTATAATCATAATACTCCCTCCGTCCCATAAAAGTTGAGTCGTATTCCTTTTTAGTCCGTCCCAATAAAGTCGAGTCATTCCCTTTTTTAACAAAAGACAAAACATTTAATCACTCTTACTTTATTCCATCAATTATTTTACTCTCTCTTATCTTTCCTACTTTTTTCATCTCTCCTATTTATTTAATATAAATTCTTAATCTCCGTGCCCAAAAGTTTTGTCTCAACTTTTATGGGACGGAGGGAATACTTTATTTGTATTCATCTTACGTGACAATACCATTAATATTGAACCATTTCACCGTACACAATATTAGACTAAGTTTTACTATTTCAGGATGTACACCAAAATTAGACTAAGTCTAAAACTTGAAAATTTTTAGGATGTACATTAAAATTAGACTAAGTCTAAAACTTAAAAAAATTCAATCAATACTAATCCCCTACACATCATTCTAAATGTGGACCCTACAATCCACCATCACTCATTCCACTACCTTTTTTCCCTACATCTTTCTTACTAAACTAATTATACGTCAAAACTCGTGCCATTCATAACATTGTCTATTTTTGGTAGACGGAGGGAGTATTAATACTGAACATTTTATTTCATTTCTAATACTACAACAATTTTTTTAAAACTCTTCTGGGTTTGTAAGTTCGCATTAAGATTAAGTAGATACTCTCTCCGTTCCATGTTAATAGAGACATTTCTTTTCGGCACAGAGTTTAAGAATAGTTTGTTAAGTGAAAGGTACTAATAAAGTAACATGAAGGATTACTTTTTGACAAAATGACTCTGTTAACATAAAACGGATGTAGTATTAATTAAGTTACTCCCTCTGTTCTACAATAAGAGTCACATTTGGCGTGGACACGAATTTTAAGAAATATAAAGAATAGTGGATTGAAAAAAGAAAGTAGAATATGAAGTCCACTTTTTTATATTGGTTTTATAGTAGAATTTGAGTGAAGTTAGTAGAATGTAAGACTTACTTAGTAAAAGTGAAATGAGACTCTTATTATGGGACATATCGAAATGACAAAATGTAGTAACTCTTATTAACATTTGATTCGACACTAGTTTAAAGAAATATAATAAAATATAGGTTAAAAAAATTATAATCATACTTTTATATATTAATTTTATAATAATAAAATATGAACGGAAATGAGTTAGTAGAATATGGGATCCATTATATGGGTTAAAATTATAATTATACTTTTATATATTAATTTTATAATAATAAAATATGAACGGAAATGAATTAGTAGAATGTGGGATCCACTATATGGGTTAAAAAAATTATAATCATACTTTTATATATTAATTTTATAATAATAAAATATGAACGGAAATGAATTAGTAGAATGTGGGATCCACTATAAAGAAAATGGTAACACTGAAAGGTAAGTGGTAAGAGTGAAAAGTAATAAATTTTTAAGGACGTGGGATCCACTATAAAGAAAATGGTAACACTGAAAGGTAAGTGGTAAGAGTGAAAAGTAATAAATTTTTAAGGATGAACGAAAATGAAAATAATAAGTGATATTTTATTATTAGTGTAAAATTTGAAGTTATCAAAACTAAGATAAAAGTTTGAACATAAAAAATTGGACACGGTGCATTTATCTGAATAAATTAACATAATACTCATCAAATTCCTAAATCTCCTATGAAACCAAAATAAGAGCAAGAGCAAAAACAAAATATCCAAAACAAAAATGGAAAACAACACATTAACATCCATAATCAGGTCGATGAAAAAGTTTAAACATTTGAAGCTGCTTTCATAAATCACAAACATAAGAATTATAAGACACTCACTACTACAATTATGAAAAATAATGAACCAAAAAAATCAACATCATTTCATTCTTACAAGATTAGAGATCATACTACTACTATATATACTTCAATCCAAAATAAACCACAAAAACAAAGAAAAGAATGCTTGAAAATGTGTAAGCTGAATTCCACATCATCTGTACATTCATGAATCTTCAACTCCATTCAGTCTTATATTCATCCTTCTCAACCAAATCGAATGCAGAGTCATATGAAACACATCATACCTTTTGGGTGGCAAATTCACCTCAAAATGCCGCCGCGCTGCCACCCCGCGCCTCTGCATCCTTATATACTGCCTCGTCGAGATCCCTGCGAGGATCCTCTTGAGGTTCGGGATCTCCTTCACCGAGACTTCAACCGAGAACGCTTTCCAGTTGAGAACGTCGCTGAAAGGGGGCACGTACCCGTCCTTCACGAGGACGGGCACGCACCCCGTGTACAGCGCCTCCACCATCCGTGGGCTTGCAACCTCGTACCCGCTGGGGCAGATGCAGAACTTGCTCTTTCGCATCATTGCTGAATACGAGACGCCTTTGGGGAGATACTGGTGGACTTCAATCTCGGGATCTTTGTTCTCCCAGTGCTCGAGGAGGATCGGCCTAATGGGGCCGTGGAGCCCTCCTGCAAAGAAGGCAAGGATCGGCCTTCTAGAAGGCGATGGCCCACCAATTAGTCCATTTGTCCGGCCGCCGGGCAGGTTGATCTCTGGGATCGACACGTCTTTTGATGGTTGGAACCCTTCGGATACGTTTGCGTTGCATAAAGCTCGTATGGAGTTCTTGAATAATTCTGGTACCGACTTTGAAAGTTCAGGCCCCTATGAGATCCGATTCACGAAGAGCATAATAAGATTTAAGTGATTAGCCTAAACAATGATACTAAATATTGTACTCCCTCCGTCCCATAAATTTTGTTACACTTTGATCGAATACGGGTTTTAAGAAATGCAATGAAAAAGTGAGTTAAAAAATTAGTAGATTGTCGTCCTACTTTTATATACTCCCTCCGTCCATGAAAATTTGTCCCAGTTTTCCATTTCCGCCCGTCCCCCAAAATTTGTCTCATTTCATTTTTACCATTTTTGGTAGTGGACCCCATATTCCACTAACTCATTCCTACTCACATTTTATTATAAAACTAATACTTTAAAAGTAGGACCCACAATCCACCAACTTTTTCAACTCACTTTACATTTCTTAAAACCCGTGCCCGGTCAAACCGGGACGAATTTTCGTGGACGGAGGGAGTATTAGTTTTAGTGATAAAAAGCGGGTGAGAATGAGTCAGTGAAATATGGGGTCCACTACCAAGTAAAAAGCGAAATGTGACAAATTTTGTGGGACGGACGGTAATGGAAAAATGTGACAAACTTTCCGGGATGGAGGAGTAAATAGCTAGCTAGAAAAAAAACATGTGACATACCCAATCATGGCAAGAGAGCATGAAGTGGTCGGATCCGAGGCTGCGATTCCAATACGGGTATCGTCCAGCTACAAGATCGACGTAGTCCTTCACAGTTTGTTTCAAAGGCAGCCAATGATCAGGAGCGCCTCTGTCATAGATGAAGTGAACCATTGACACCACACTAAAGGGAAGGAAGTAAACGCTAGCTTTGTCGGGATTTTGCGTCCGAAAGCTTGACGTTTCTAGCTTGTAAATGAAATTTCCCTCCATTGAATAGATGCTTCCACAAGGGCCATTGTGAAAGATAGGTTGTTCCCCTTCTTTATAGATGAACACTTTGAAGAGCTTTTCCATCTCAAGGTAGCTCCTGAACATTATTAAACACATATTAGTTGTGTCCTACTACATTCAAAATTGTTGTCCATAAATTTGAATGCAAACTAATGGGACATGTAAAAACATAGACCAAATTAACAAACCACACTTACCTGTGAAAAGATGAGGGATTCCAGTAAACGGGACCCGAAGGGACATAGTCAGGATCGGACGATGTATTTCCATTTTTTGCATTTCTAATTGCAGCTCGAGCTTTCTGAAGTTTGGCCTCCAGTACTTGAAAGTTGGTAAACCTTTTGCTTATTTTAGGGGTCAAGGGAAGAGCACGAGTATCGTTGAATAGAGTAGAGACATTCGACTGTTTCGGTGTTATTATTAATTCCACTTTGGTCTCATCGCTCTGTTTCATGATTAATGGTCAATATAGAAACTATATAAGAAAACCAGTATTATACAAAAGTTGAACAAACAACAACATTGGCATTACTTATTAATAGGAGTACAAAAGATCAATACTTCTTTTTTTTGGAGAACAATTACACCTTCTAAAACTAGGTAACCACATAAACAGAATGAGTCACAGTGCACTACATGTCAAGCCGAAATAATTTCTTAACTGCGAATTTTAAGCTTCTAACGAAAGGATAAATACTTCCATGTCAAATTCTGGTGATTTGATGTTATTTTAAACTTAAGTTATATCATGATATACATTGACAATGACATATGTATATACAAATCACCTATCACATCATTTCAAGATTATATTGCAAAATCCTAAAGAATTAACTATCAGATCCTACAAATACTGGTACTTGAGCATATGAAATCAACATATACATTAAAAAAAATAGTACTAGTACTAAATTAAAAAGTTCTACATAACCAATTAGTCCGGGTTTACACGATTAGTATGCACCTTTTGCTTGCATTATGTCATTATCAACTACTATAAATTTACAAAATTTCGTAACAAATTACATAATATGCATTATGTCGATATCAAATAAATAATAATTAAATCTGTTTCTTATGGACCCTCCTAGTTCTCTAAAATGACATCTACTTTACTCAATTATTCTAGTCATCAACTTATCTTCTTTTCTTTTTATTTGTCATACATAGTAATATACTGTTGTGAAAGATACAAAGTTCACGGCATTTTGTTTATTGATATTAACCAGAGCATCCATACAATTAACTATACAATTTCCCTAAAAAAATTTAAAATTTATACACATTAAATCTCTTTCCGAAAAATTCTAAAACTTACACAATTCGCTTTCCCTGTAAATTTATTATTTTAACTTAATGACAAACTCTAACTTAAATAAAAATATTATACTATTGTGGAATCATGATGTTATACTATAAAAATCCTATACACTATGCTTCGACTTTCTTTATAAATTATTATTAACAATAAAATACATGTATGAACCAAACAATTAAAAATTCAAAGCGATATAACTCACATACTCTCTAGATCTATGAAGAGCCTAGCGTCACTATGTACAGTGTATCTTAGAAATTAAGATGCTTTATACATATTAGGTTACAGAAAGAACTAAAGAGACTGAATCGTTCTTAATTACAAATGCAATTGCAAACGTAATGTGTCGATTCATGTAACATTAAGAAGTAAATTGAACAACAAAAAATCATAGAATTGTGTGACCGATTATAATTGACAATCCCAAATTCCTTTATTAAGTATTGTAAAATTATATGCACTTAAAAAGGATTTATGAATTTATGAATTAGTGAAGAGTAGGCATCACATGGGATGCCCCCCTGCACTGATATTTATGAACTAGACAACCCTAATTAGAACGCAAAATCTCGTGCAATTAGGCCTGATTTGGGGAATTTGAGGGCTTGGGAGTGAAAACTTTTTGGGTTTTCCATTTTAAGAATATTACTCAAGTCAAGATTTCAACCCAATTTCACAAATAAAAAATAAACTAGAAAAAAAAAATTAAAAAAGAATAGAATCATTACCGGCGGCTCGGCCTCTGCAACTAGAACACCAAGCGGCGGAGCGGCAGCGGAGCGCTGGAGAGTGTAATCAGCGGAGAGCGCCTCCTCCCTCTCCTCCCCGCCGCCGACCACTCTCCGCCTCAAGTCCAAAGCCTCCCCCGGTGCCTCGTCGAAGGCGGCGGCGGAGGAATTCCGGGCGGCGGAGAGAGACGAGGTCCAAGTCCACGGGTAGTAATTGGAGGCGAATATCCAATTGGAATTAGAATTGGAAACCGCCACCATCACCGAAACCAGCAGCAACGGCACCATAAACCCCAGCAGCCTCGCCGTCGACGACAACATCCTTGAATTTGAATTGCACCCCTCCATCCTCGATATTTATTATTTTCTTGGATTCTTGAATTTCTATAATCCCTCTATGATTTGCATAAAATCTCCGCATTTAGTGTGTTTCCTTTTTGAAAAAAATTACTACTGCTTGTAATATTAAGCATCTAATTAATGAATGCATGTATAAAGGAAAAATAGGCCTTGGGAAAGCAACGATTGGGGAGAGGTGGCTGCAATACACCGCGCCATCTCGCCAAGCGTCTCCAGCTTTGGGCCTTTATATTCGAGTCTTCATGCAGAAATCACGTCTTTTTCCCATTTTCCGATTCTGCCCCTCTGCGTTTTGCTACAGCTGTGACGCACTCTTTCTTCGTGGGGGTTTCTTTGGAATTTTGGGATTTGGAAATCTTTGATCATATTTAATGAGGGGGTGGTCCCGGGATCTATTTTGGATTATTAGTGTTAATCACTGTTAGGCTTTAAATTAGTCGCATATCATGCTAATAAGATTACATTCTTTTCTGTTTGATCGTTTACTTTTCTATTTCTATTAAATTCATTTCTTTATATTACTTGTGATATGAAAATTTGGATTGCGTCATAATTACTAATGTCCTTCATTCGTGTACGGGGATTATGTTAATCAAGTGCAAAATTCCATATATCCTCAAATTATAATTTGAACCACTAGAAGGAGTAATTTGATGTCCGACAAATAATATAAATAAAAATGGTTAGTTGATATTTTTATTTGACGTTATTTATCTATTAATTAACAAATTTAATAGTCCAGTTTATAGTGTGAAGTTTGTAGGATACATGTAATTTGCATTATAGTAGGATCCTAAGACGGTAAGCAACATGAGAACATAATTTTATTAATACAATCGAATTATATTTTTCTATATTTCTAAATATAATTTTTTTTTATGGATGAACATACTGTTTACGAGTGTAATGTGCAAAAGTTTTTTAGCATGTATAATTAAGTACATTATTGATTTTAATCAGCGGAAATTATATAACTGAAACATTAAAGAACACGTTAAGAAAGCATCAATCAATACAAAATTTATTAAAATTATGTTGTTTTGTGGAAATCAAAGTATATAGTACGATTTCCGGTATGGCTTTTCATGCGAAGATTCATGTATGGAATTTTGTGGAATTAATGAAAACAAAAGGGCAATGTATATATCATTAATGTCAATTAATTAACAAATATAAATAGTACAATTAAACACAATTGAAAGTTTAAATTTTTCGTAAGTGTATCTTTCGTGTAACGTTGATGTATAAATTTCAATATTTACGAGAAGTTTATGAGTACTACTATAATAATAGGAGTATGCTGATTAGAGGCGAAATCGTTATCAGTGGGTTAAATCAAATAATTACGTGCGAGTTTAAGGTTTTGGAAAACAAGAAAAAAATACAATAAAAACAAAGAATGCGATGACTCTTTAATTTTAGTAAAACGTGGCGGCTTTCAGGATGACGACAGGTGGAATACCGACCTCCTAAATGACATGTTTATTCATAGAAAATAATACTTAGTTTATTATAGTACTCCATTTATTAGGAAAAGTAATTAATTGCAATGTTTGGATTAATTAGGGTACAATACTTTTGTTTTGTGGTAGCATAGCAATCATTGTATGATCTGAAAATATTCTACAACAGAGAGGTTTGTACATGAAGAAAAATGGGAATAGGGATGGAGATACCAGACAAAGGACGTGATATGTCACACCTCCTTATCCTAATAATACAAGTATCTTTTATTTATTTTAGAAAATCAACTTATAAACAACAGCTTCATTTGGAGTTTGCACATATTCATTTCAATTCTTTCTTTTCTTTATAAAAACTCATTTAATTCTTGTTTATCTACTAAATATGATCAAAGGTAATGCTAAAAAATAATTATGTCAATCTAATCCCAGTGAATTTCATAGAATTAATTGAATCTATTTCTAGGGCTTCTTGGAACTCTGCCGAGTGCCGACTTGCGTAATTTGTACATGGCATACTTAAACCCACTTTTTCTGTAAATTTTCTATTTTTATTTTCTAATTCGCAATAAAACTACTATATGCAATAGTGTTACCTTTTTTTTTAAATGATCTGAAAGTTATGAGTTCTACTTTGGCTTATCTATTCTACAGTACTCTGTTTCTAGTCAGTTCTAGTGATTCTATATACTCCCCATCTACAGTTATAGTTATTCTGCAGACTATTTACTTCCTGGATTAATGGCAGAAGAATCCATTTTTGGTGTGAATTTGATGTACTAATAGTTAAATAGTTTAAAATGTAAACTAGGTATATTGATCAGTAGGTAAATTTCATTGCATTCGCATGAAATTTAGTCAAGATTAAGTCTTTCGTTTAGTACTATAATTCTTCAAACTAGTAGTAACAAAACAACAGTGCACAAGAGATGTGATAGTAATAAAATGAAAGAATCGTTTACTTGTCCCAAAGGAATATGCAAATGATGCAGATTTTATTTTAGTTTGTAAATAGAACTAGTACAGTACAGGCTTCGTCATTATGAACTTTCAAATTTTGAAAATTCAACTACACTACTAATAATATGGACTCACTCTCTATTAATACTACTATCGTAGAAAATTATGAATTTTCAAATTTCGGAAATTCAACTACACTTACTAATAATATGGACACATTCTCTATTAATACTACTTCCACTATCATTATTTAATCTCTCTTTTACTTTATCAATTATGCATTAAAACTCGTATTCAACCAAATGCTTATATTTTTCATGGACGAAGGGAAATTTTCCATCCCTAGTTAAAAAACTACTACAAGTCTGTTATTTCATTTTGTCCTAATTTTACATGGTTTGAGTTTGATACTATTTGGTTTGGTTGTGAAGGAAATATTCCTTTGTTTATTTAACTATTTTGTTTTTTTGTTTGTTGAGGCGTTTTAAAAGTATTTGTTGTATCATTACTAATTTTAGATAGCATACATCATTATATGCAGAAATATCGCCGGAAATTGTTGAATATATATAGTGTTTGCCAAAACTACAATTTGGTTGGTTGCATCAGCAATCTGAGCATGTGCAACCGCATATATTTCTTGGAATCGAATGGTTTCTTGGGCTGGGAATATAAATAATAATTGCTACGCGATAAAAATGCCTAACATACATTTTCATTTCGTGTATTTATATTATTTAATAAAATACACATCTAGAAATTATAGATAGGCCGTACTCACACCCAAACATATCAATTCTTAAATAGCAATTGCCACCACCAAATTGGCAACTGATGAACTAAACATAGTAATTGTAAAATAACAGTGCTTTGATTCTCTTCAAAAGATTAATACTACTCCTATATAAAAGTAAAGTTTTCAGTACTTAATCATAACAAATAAAATTTTATTCGGAATATATACTCCAATTGATTTATAATATAGAAGTAAATATTATTTATCGTGCATTAATTTGTGCTATAAGTAGACAAGCATTATGAGTAAATGTTTTGTCGGTATAATTGAACACCTAGATTGCATAGTGTAAACTGTTTGGTCTAATATAACTTGTGGCAAGGGTAGCACTACAGAAAATATTGAATTAAAGGAGTAATTGGTTTAATGAGATGAATTATGGCATTGTATTCTTCAAGTAAGCATACATTTTACACTATTATACTAATAATTACTCACTACTCTGACTATGAAATTGTTTAACGTCTCGAGCGAATAATTTCATATAGTAAATATTAGTAAATCAAAATGTACATTAATTAAATAATTCCATGATTCTTGATTGAGGTGTTTGAGTGATAGTGGGGGTTCGCGCGACATCAACGTAGCGTGGACGTCTATAGATGTCGATGACAAACATCAGTCAATTAATTAATTGACTCTTACTTGTATAATAATACTCCCTTCATTCACGATTAAGAGTCTCATTTCTAAATGGCGCGGGTTTTAAGAAATGTTAAGAAAAGTAGATGGAAGAAAGTTAGTGGAATAAGGGTCTCACTTGTATATATTAATTTTAAATGATATGTGAGTGGAATGAGTTAGTGGAATATGAGGTCTTTTTACCATTTATGGTAATTATGAATCAGGGCTCTTATTCGTGGACGGACCAAAATGAAAAAACAGGACTCTTATTCGTGTACGGAGGGAGTATTAATTAATACTCCCTCTGTTCCACATGCATTTCATTTTCTGCCCTCGTTTTGAAAAAATGATAATAAATAGTTAAAGTGGAGAGAGAGTAAATTAAGAGAAAGAATAATGTAGAGAAGAGTTTTATCTACAATATTATCTCTTTTACTTTACTTTTTCTTCACTTTAACTATTTATAATTATTTTTTCAAAACGACGCAAAATGAAATGCCTCTATTACTATGGAACGGAGGGAGTAGTTAATTAGATTCAGTATTTTGAGGAGGGTCGTATAATATATACTTGGAATACCGAACATACCTAAAATGATGGCACACAAGTATCGAATACAGTTTGACTTCTAAGATTTTTTGTTGCATATAGTATTTTAGCTGATTAACATTTGATAGTCGAATAGTTGTTTAAGTACTGGGTTAGGTTTTTGTGCCGGGCTTCAGTTTAATCAAACTTCAATTCATTTCTAACGTATCTGTAATTGACTGGGTCTCGATCAATTAAAAAAATTAAAATGGTGAATAATTGATTTTATTTTTATTTTTATTTTTATTTTTATTTTTATTTTTATTTTTATTTTTATTTTTATTTTTATTTTTATTTTTATTTTTATTTTTATTTCTATGTGTGAATAAGATGTGGGGATGCTCTTTGTTTGATAATCTGGCCCAGTTGCTTACAGAACTTGAAATATGAATAGTGTGAACTGAATCTAACAACCCAAAAGTTTATGGGCTTAGGTTGAATGAATGAGCTAAAAGAGGATAATTCAGCACTAAAACTGAATCCATATCTATTTTTAAATCAAGTACTTCCTCCGTCTTCAAAAGTTTATCTCATTTTTCTATTTTCATCCGTCGCACAAAATTTATCCCATTTCACCTTTTATCATTTTTGGTAGTGGGTCCATATTCCATCAACTCATTCATACTCACATTTTATTATAAAACTAATACTCACCCGTCTCACAGAAATAGGCCATATTTCATTTTTTGTCCGTCTCATAGAAATAGTCATTATCCATTTATGGCAAACTTTTTATCCTCCTCTTTTAATTTATCATTTATGAGTCTCACAATCCACTACACAATTTCAACAGTTTTTTCTCTTTCTCTCTTACTTTACCAATTACACATTAAAACACATGCTCGTCCCAAATGGTCAATTTCTATGGGACGGAGGAAATATATAAAAGTAGGACCCACATTTCACTAACTTTTTCAACTCACTTTTCATTACATTTCTTAAAATCCATGCCGAGTCAAAGTGGGGCAATATTTGGGAGAGTAACTGATACTACAAGTAGACCAGAAAACTTACTCATATAGAGTATTAACTTGTTTCATTACACTGCATATTTTATTGAAAAATTCGTGTGTCTTGATCACATATTTTGAAATATCAGTAAATTTAATCTTAAATCCGGAAAGGTCAACAAATTTTGAGACTTATATTCTAAAATTTCTCATTTTCAATGGTCTTTTTTGTCAAAAGAGGTCAACTTTGTTGACGTCATTATCATTTTTAGAATATTAAAAAAATTATGGAACATTTTATTTCAATATTTTACCCAAAATCGAATTTTTCGAATAAATACTACTACAAGATAAAAGAACAGAAAAAAATAAAATAAGGAGAAATCATATGTAGTTAAATGAGAGAATTGTGGATTGTGAGTATTATTTATTAAGTAAAAAATAAAAAATGAAGTAAAAATGCGGATGCTCATAATTCAGCATGGCTCTCAAACTTTTAGTTTTAATTATTAACCTAGATATGCTATACGGTGGATAGCCACTCCAGTATTTTGCATTATAAATTTATGTCGAAAACTCAATTCCGCAATACGCTTTATGAAGACCATTTTCAATAATTTTTTATATATTACTTACTATAAAAGTTTTACCAAATCACAATACTATTGCTTGAAGACCATTTTCAATAATTTTTTTTTATATTACTTACTATAAAAGTTTTACCAAATCACAATACTATTGCTTGATATTTTAAATTGTACTTCTTCCGTCCCTAATAAATTATACTATACTCACATTTTATTATAAAATTAATATATAAAAGTGATAATTCATATTTCAATGACTTTTTTAATCCGCTTTATTTTTTATTTTTTTAAATCTATGTAGTCAAATGCATATTTCTAATGGCATGGACAGAGGTAGTAATAAGGTTGGTGAATAATGAATTATGATGAATCGATTAAAGATGTGTGACAGCTGTGGCTTTTGAGTAGCGCATGGTGGAAGCAATCATATAATTATAACTAAGATTGATAGTGTTATTGAGAAAGAGCAAAAGCAACACAAGCATGAAAATGATTATTGGGTTTGGGGAATATTGTGTAAACTAAGAGATAAGTTCAAATCCCTGTTGTAGAAGAGCCTGCGCCAATATCTCATTAGCAGCTTCGGAAGGGTGAAATCCATCCCAGAACACATACCCCGTGGCGTTGGAGCACGTTCCCAACGATCTTGAATTGCACAGAATCGATGTTTCTACTGTCCCTGTTCCACAACATGCTCTCCTCGCTTCAAACAATCCTGCAATTAATTAAACCGTTCATCGCATCAAATTCATTCATTCATTCGTAATGCTAGTAATAGCACTACGTACCGCTGTCGCCGGGGTTGGTAATCATGTCCAGCAGAGGCTGGTAGATGTCGAAGACCACGAGTTTGAGGCCAAACAAGCTGGCCTTTAGATTCTCAGACGCGGAGTTCAATTTCTGGTTGAACAATACGGCGTCCTTGTTGAGCCTCGCCACGCACTCATTGCTCCCTCCTCCAAATAACGTTATTGCCGCGGGCAAGCACCCCACTGGCGGTAGGCTTGTCACTCCGATTCTCCTCGCTCCGAGTTTGTACAGATTCTGTCTCCCATCACCAACCACAAATTATTAATTACTTGCCCCATTCCATAATAATATGAGCATTTCCATTTATGAAAAGTTGTTGTCAACTCATTATCCATATATATCAATTTATTTACAACATGTACCACTGTGACCCATCATTACTAATACGTGGGTTCCACTATTCAATAACACTGCTTTAATTATTATTTTCTTTTTTTCTTATTTTATCAATTGTGCATTAATTTTCGTGTCATTTTAAATGCACGTACCTGTATGAAGGAAGAGTAGGATCGCAGCAGAAGGTGGGAGAATTGTTCGGGAGAATAGACGGTGTTGAGCAAAGGATTAATGTAGTAATTCTGTATAAAATCACTGCTGCCTGCGCTCAACAGGTGGATTCCTCCTGAGAATATGGCATCGCCTTTGCTCTTCCCCACCATCTTCACCACCTTGCTCTGCCATTCCTTGTAGTTTTGCAGCTGCTGCGTCAATGTTACAGCCCTCTGCAAACTTAACCATAAATAACTTCTTTTGTGCTATACCAACTTACTTAATGTAAAACTACTGCTTACATATAGTTGGGCTGTTGTTTCGTAGTAACCGGAAGCAGCCGACGCCAGGTTGACGCCGCTCAGGACCCCGGTGGCTTCTTTGCTGAGATACGCCGGGGGATACGAGCTGAAACCGAGGTAGTCGGCTGCAACAATATCACGGACGGACGCAGAAAATATATTACTAGTGCCTTTAAAAAAATATTACTAGTGCCTTTTTTAAAGAAAAGGAAGAACAAACTTTCAATTAGAAATTAGGAAACTTCTTTTAAATAAATACCAGTACTTCCTTTGTTAATTGAGTTATTTTTTCACTATAGGTAGTTCCAAGATAATTGAGACGCTGTTATTGGCATTTGAAACTTTTTAAAAATAACCATAATTGAGAACACAAAAGAAAATGTCCCTAAATTGAGGATAAATTATCATAATCTTTTGTTTTTTTTTAAAGACGCTGTTTGTGTTTGTGTCTCCTAATTTTAGTTGGGACACAAACAATAAGGACACTTTATGAAACATTGGTTGTGACACACAAATTAGCGTCCTTAATAGCATTGAAAAGAGTCTTTAGCTGTTTTTTTGTTGTAGAGTTACTTTATCATCTCTCTAACTTTATTTCATCCACCTAACACACTAATCCTTTTTTTCCTTAATCTATGTGTCGAAAATAAGTGTTTCAATTAATAAGAAACGGAGGAAGAATATGCTTATGCTCCTTTTCTAATTGTTTCCAATTAACCCTATTCTTTTCCAAACAAATAGTCTCTCTTTTTAAAGAACTTAAAGAATATCAATTTCAGCCCTTTTTATCATTCAACATTCAAGCAATTAGTCTTTACACCATTAGCTTGGTAATGGCTAAGCATATATTTTAAATTTTCAATCAAAGTAGCAAAAAAATAAATAAATAAACAAATTAAGTTACCGATGAAGTCGATGGCGAGCTTTCCGTTGCAGAACCTTCCGGTCGGGGCATGAGTGATATAGTCTCTCCCATAGGGAAGGAAGTCTGCTTTGATCAACGTTAAAAGATTGTTGTTGTTTCCCACATCAACCACGGAATCACCGAAGATGCAAAGCGCAGGAACAAGAGGGTCTCCACCAACAACTGATAACACCACTGAAATCGTACCAGCAAAAAATATGCATATTCTTGATACCATTTCTTCTTTCCTTTCAAAATTGATGAAAAATACAGGGACTATTTATGGAGGTATGTGGTAAGTAAACGGAAAGTAATGATTTCTTTTATGTATTCAAACATTATATTTGTCATAATTATGTTGTGCACAATGTGCTATGGTGTGCCACTTACATGAGTAGTATAATCCATCATCTTTAGTGCACCAATTGGTTTCTGTCTGTTGCAAAAAAGTAGATTGAATTTGTCATCCATAGCAGTTCTAAACAGCATCTCACAAAAATAAATTTCAGTTTATGCTTTTTGTCTAGTTTTGGAGAGTTTGTTGAAGGGGTCATGGTTTAAGCAACCATTTTTAACGATAACGTTGCGTGCAATGAAACATGCATAGTTTCTTTGTTCCCTTAAACTCTATTCCACCTAAATGAGCGTAATCTCATCATCTATTTTTAAAAAAGCAAAATGGAAATTTTAATTGGGGTCGTATACAGTTCAGTAGAATATAATTTTATTTCGCAGACGAGGAGAGGAAGTATTATTTTGAAACCAAAGTACTTATTTTGGATGATGGGTCATAACTCATAAATTAGATCCAATTTCCATTTATAGTCATTTATTTATAGAAAACATCATCTTGAATATAAAAATGTTTTTGGGAGTGTGCATGACTTTAATTAGTTAAGTTTAATTTTCTTTTGTGTAAATTATAGTACTCCACATATTTACATTTCGTATTGCGAAGTTCCAGGATTTCTAAATCTTTTGGCTTATAGTCTTTAATAGAATATTGCTAATAGATTTTTACAAATTTCAAAATTTGTTAGTATTATATTCAAAATTAGTTTTATAATTGAAATTATCTATAAATTATAGATGCGTTGGTATTTGCACGTTCTTATAGCTGCCCAATTTCATTTATATGTGATTTTTATTGTACTCCTATTGATCTCGAGCTTTTAAAGCAGACGTGTGTCATTGCCAGATAGATGACAAACGACTGATAATCTTTCTAAATTGCAGTGCTACTACATAAAAATGCATGTTATTAGACGAATCTTTTGTCATAGCAAATAGTACGTCTTTTTCACATGTCTTAACTCTTAGAGCAACCGCAAATCCGCAATAGCGGACGAACGCACGCCCTAGCCACCGGCTAGCGGCTCGTCTGTCGCGTTAGTCCGCTATTGCCTATTTGACCTAGGAAGATTCCTCGACACTCTTCATTGCTTCTTAGTTTCCACCTTGAAGACTAGGTGAATTTCAACCGTGGGGAGTTGATACGAGCATTTCTTCAATAATATCTCCTATCTCTATTATTTAGTCCAATAATGATTTACCATATCTTTCTATGTATGCTTAGGATTATTTCTTGTTCATTAAATAAGGTTCTAGCATTATAAATAGGAACGTTGTTATTCATTTGAATCATTCAAGAAATATCAAATTATCCATATTTTCTTTTATGCTTTTTTCGCACTTTATTTCAATCTCAATTCTCGGTTGATCGATAGACTTTGCTACCACAACTTCCTTTGTTTGTTCTATGTTCTTGTTAAGGGATATACCCTCAACACGCTCGCAGTACACGACTTGTCTCTAGTTGTTGGAGTAGATTGAGTCCTCCATATATCAACAACACTTCGTCAGAAAGCATGGTCTCATCATCGGTGTAATGCCTCCCTGGGGCGTATTGTTCGTTGATCTGCACAGGCAGCAACTTCTTGGCTTTCGCCTTCACCTTCTTCTTTCTTGACTGGGTTTTGGGGATCGGCTCCATGTCGTTGTGTACTGGGTGGTCGGATCCCACTTGGACTCCACAGAACCCAGTGTATCGAATAGTCGAAATTTGTCAGGTGCATGACCCTGCCATCAGGCACCGCCGATCAGCGTTCCATCAAGGCTATTTGGGTTTAGGAAACTGCCAGGATTTATCCTTGAATTACTATTGAGAGAGAAGAGTGGTATGAAATGTATGAGAATGAAGTAAAAATGGTGATATATATAGTGGAAAAAAAAACTTAAAATTCGAAATTATCGTCCGGACTCCCGAAATGGGTTAGACAATGATCGTCTGACCTTAAGGCCGCGGACTATGTCTCGAGAGTGACCATCGGGCGAGTTTCGTTCGCCCACCTGCAGTAGCAGACAAATCATCCGCCCCATTGTGGTGCTATAATGCTCTTATTGGTTAGTGCGTATTAAGTTTTAGCATTTCAAAATATTTTTGTTTTAAATTATTAATGCCTAGATATAGATACTTATATGACTATTTTTAAGTGTTTGATATCATAGTTATTCTATTATGTCAGCCCGTGGTTTTCTCTATGGCCCATTTGAGCCCGCAATTTTTTCCTTAAAATACAAAGATATGTGAAGACTTATGAAACGTGCAGTGCGGTTTTGTTATCTCACTCGATCTAACGGGTCCAGAGGATTCGACTAGACTTCAGAGGCTAGAAGATCATGAAACTATCAGACATGGGTCGTTGGATGCACTCTATTTCTTCAAAACCTCAACCAACTATACTACAACTAGCACATGGAAGTAAATGATCGATCCCACGAGGACGAATGTGTTACGAAACTGCATTTGAGGATGTTTTTACGTTTGGGGCCCCTTTCCCGAATACCCGTTTACCCAATTCGTTGGGGAAAATTTGTATGGGCATTCATTCCTCCGACCCAAGAAATCGAGTAGAATGCCCAAACATTAGTTTTAAAGTCAATCGCCTCCGGGGCCCGGGGGAGACGATAGCCCCGGTGCCTTCGATCTAGATTGGGGAAAGAGCGAGCCAATCTCCCGGGGCGCTGTCGCCCCGTTGGCCATATCTTCAACGCTTTCCCTCCCCTTTTTTGGGGGCCCACTTTGGTTCCTTCTTAACCGACGAAGCCAATTTTTCATCGCTCTCCGAATTGTGTGAACTAGATCCCCGTTGTGCCCCATCCAAAAAGGGAATACCCCTTTTGGGCCCCCCAACTAGTCCGGGGGCTTCTCCAACCGGGAGTTGTTCCAAAACCCAACCCCCGGGGCCCCGTTTATAAAAAGAAAAAGAAACAAAAGAAAACATAATAAGTAAACTATTTACACCAAAACATTCGCAAACACACAAATAACACCATGCATCCCTGACAACGACGCCATTTGAAGACTTATGAAACGTGCAGTGTGGTTTTGTTATCTCACTCGATCTAACAGGTCCAGAGGATTCGAATTTGGGTTCCGAGGAAGATCATGAAAATATCAAACAGGGGGTTTTTGGAGCACTCTATTTCTTCAAAACCTCAACCCACTATACTACAACCCAAAAACCCCGGGGGAAAAAGGGTCGATCCCACGAGGACGAATGTTTAAAAGAAACTGCATTTGAGGATGTTTTGGGAAAAAGGGGGGGTCTTTACGGGAATTTTGTGGGTCGAGAACTTAAAACTATGGGGCCGAGAGATTGGGGAAAAATTTACTCTACCTAACGGGGCTAAGAAAAGAGAACGAAACATGGGTGATTAGAGAAACAGATATTTTAAAGTTCCAAGACAACCCGGGGTTAACTTTTTAAATAAACGGGTTTCCCAATTTGGGGCGACAAGTATAAAAAAAAAGGGGAAAGTTTCCTTTAAAATACCGGGTATGGAAAAGATGCCAAAAACAAAAAATAGATTTCGTAAAAATACCACAAAAGCCATTTGGGTTTTAACACCAAAAACTTTTTCTTCCGGGAAACAAAACCGGGGGAAAAGGAAAAAAACAAATTAAACACCATGAAAAAAGAAAGCAAACTTCAAATTTAAACTTAAAATGAGAAATTAAAGCCTAAACTAACAGATCTATGCATCGGACCTAAAGGATGCAAAAACAAAGAAATAGCCATAACATGCAAATTTTTCAAAAAACCGGGTCTACAAAACTCCAACTCAAACCACCACGATTCTACAAATCCAAACATCTCCATACGTAAATCCACAACCTCCCAATGAACCAACAAATCTCGCCCCAAACATCCAACAATAAAAAAGACCCAAAGTAACAAGCGAAAAAACCAACTCGAGATATCCAACAAAAAACCCAAAATAAACTTCCAAAAACAAAAAGGGTTTAAATCCAAAAGATCAAAAATTAAAACTAGAGTTACAAAAATTAAAAACCCAAAAAGTACTTTAAACCCAAAGCAAACTAAACAAAGCAAAGTAAAATTTTTCTTCGCTTTTACAAGGCGGTTTACGCAACAAAACAACGATGAGAACCACGTTGGCCAATCACTCCATCTCCAAGTGCACAAAAAGGGAAAAGAGGGAAAATTTGGGAAAGGGGGGAAATAAGGGAAAAAAAACAAGAGCTTGGGAAAAAAAGTTTAGAAGTGACTATCTTATTTTTCAATGTTGAGCCTTTATATATTTGGGGCCCCATCCCTTGGGGATCCCCCTGCAATTGACGCTTTTCCATCAATAAGACCCTTTTAAAAAAACCGTTGGGGTCCATTCCCTTTTCCCCCCCGCCAACTTTAATTCTCCCGGCCCCAAACGACTTCGATTTTTACTTAATTTCATCTCTTTTACATCTACCAAAAAGTAACAACAACTCCTAGGTCCCAAAAATTTTCTACGGACTCATTTATTATGATTTATTAATACAAAATCTTGATAATTTCTTGTCTACCAAACAACAACGAAAAAACATTCATCCGAGCTTATATTGACACGAAGCCCGCATTTCTTATTTTATTTAACAAATCTTGATATATCTCATCTTTAATGAATTGAATATTGATCAAAATATATTAAATTTGAAACTAATTAAAATATATTAATTATGTTAATTGGATAAATATAGGATGAAAATTGAAAATATTGAATCTTTGTGTTGCTATTTAACTTGTGAATTAATTCAAAGAAGAGACATTATAATAAAAATAAAATTTTAATTTTACCCAAATAAAAGGCAAATTAAACTCTAGCGACTAGTGTAATGAGAAAAAATTGCCTAGCCTAGATATACTATTCGGCATAATGAGTTGGTATGTCCAACAAATAATTATTTGACAAGTGAATATTTAAAAAAGTCATGTTCCAACTTCCAACTATACATAAATACACCTGGAAACTAATAAATATAAAATCTAAATTAATTATTACTTTAAATTATAAAAAAAAATTCAAAATATTTTGTACTTACATCATATACATACCCCCAATTGTATAATATTGTATCCAATAGGAGTAATACTATATTCGTACAATTATACATACTTTTTTGCTATTTTATTTTATTATTTTAAATTTTCCTTATAATTTTATATGCTATCAAAAAAAGTAGAAAAAGAATTAAAAATTATTAATAATGTATCAACAAAATTTAAATTAATAGCCTGACTTTTATATTTATCTCTGTATATGGAATATACGTTTTTTTATATAATATCACGTGTGGCCTACATAGATAATGAAGGGTGGCTATTAACTTAAATTTTGTGAACATATTAATAATTATTTTCAATTGTTTTATAGTACTTATTTTATAGTTAAAACAATGTATGAAATTTTAAATTAAAAAAGTAGCAAATGCATAGCATAATTTGTACGCTGTACGCCATATATTACTCTTATTAGATGCAACAGTATTTTATTATAAACTTTTCCAAATAGTAATAGAATTCAACTCTCAATTATACTATACTCCGCCGCCCCACCGCCTTTCCTCGCCGGATTCTCGCCGGTCAGCTATTCCTCCTTCTCAATTTCTGAAACTTTGATTTATTTTAGTTGGATTGTATATCTCACATTATATTAGTATAGATTGTTGTTTCTCCTTCCATGGCTGACAGCGTGAGTAGTAGCTCATCTACCAACGCCACCATTACCCCGCCGGAGACGAAGTCGTGGGCGGATGTCGCTGATGAGGAGGCGGCTGCGGAGAAGCAAAACGACGCCTCGCCGGCTACGGATATCAAATTGGACTCTTTGGTTGTCGACGAGTCCAAACAAGGTCCACTCGCCCTCACTAATCCCGACGATTCCACCATAGAAGCGGTAATTTTCTACCTTTCTCTCTACTTTTTGCCTATAATTTGTCCTCGATTTTATTGATTTAAGCTTTAGGACTAGGTTTTTATTGTGATTTTGCAATCGAAGATAATTGTAGGGTTTTAATTGGGATTTTGATTTCCTGCTTTTTGAGTTAAATCATAGGTTGCGTCCGGGGACACTCCATATAACTCAGCTAAGAGATTCGAAGACTTGAACTTGTCACCTGAATTGCTGAAGGGGCTTTATGTTGAGATGAAGTTTGAGCAACCTAGCAAGATTCAGGCTATCAGTTTACCCATGATCTTAACTCCTCCTTACAAGAATTTAATAGCTCAAGCTCATAATGGATCCGGGAAGACCACTTGCTTCGTCCTTGGTATGTTGAGCCGAGTTGATCCGAATGTCCGTGAACCTCAGGCTCTCTGTATTTGCCCCACCAGGGAATTAGCCATTCAGGTTTGTTTTGCTTGCTTGTATAACTTAGGAATTTTTGCTAGTCTATGGTTATAGCCTTTTTGTTTGGCTGGGGGATTCATATAGGTCTATATTTTGTTTGGGAAAAGCTAAAGAGGGTGAAAAACTCCTTGCAAGATTGAGTGTGGACTCGTCTCCAATCACTATTAATCAATATTTTCCTTTGCTTGCTTTTTGCTAATCAATGGTCATAGTTGTTTGGGAAAAGCTAAAGAGGGTGAAAAAAGACTGTTGTTTTGCTGTGGCTGCATAGTTGTGTCTTCTACTTAATTAATTCAATCAAGTGCTTATAATTATGTAATTATTGCAACCCAGACTTGTTTCATATTTATGTTATGGTCTTTGAGCAACACTGATTAAATTGTGCAGAATATGGAAGTGCTTCTGAAGATGGGGAAGTTCACTGGGATAACCTCAGAACTAGCCTTACCATCTGATCAAGCAAACTACATCCCAATACAAAAGAGGCCACCTATTACAGCGCAAGTAATCATCGGCACACCAGGCACAATCTCTAAATGGTTGCAGCACAAGAAATTGGGTTTGAGTAAAATGAAGATTCTTGTGTTTGATGAGGCAGACCACATGTTGGCAATGGTGAGTTGTGCGATTTCATTTGCCTGTTCTTATTGAGTTTTTGTTCGTATGGTGTTATACTGTTAATTGCACAATTACCTTTTATTTTGGTGTACTGTATGTAACGTTTGTGTAGTCACATGCTTTTTCTTTTTTCTTTTGGTTGACCTGTATACTCCATTTTTCACTTAGATTCTTCCACCCAATTGACTATCTTGGTAAATTAGGTCAATCTATACATGTCAATGCCTGGTCTTGTATGTTGGTCTGTGCTGTGGTACAGGGAAATTATCTGTCTAATTATATCCCATGCAAATTAATGACACGTGCACTCCTGGATCCATTTCTAATGCATCCAAATAAACGGATGGATCATAAATTGAGAAATAATCTTTTATGCATAAAGTATTTTGTGTTATGGTTCCCTGATGAAGTTAAGTTTACTGTATTGCGTATATTCTGATTTGTAATTCGTGAAGCATATAATATCTCATATTATAAGTTTATTGAGTGAATTTATTATCATATGCAGAGTGGATTCCGAGATGAATCAATCAGGATAATGAAGGCTATTGCTAAATCCAGTTCCAATTGCCAGGTTGGTTGTTTAGTGTACAAAATAATCATGTTTTTATGAATGTACTTCTCTTTTGCTTTTAGACATGATGCGTTTAAACCACTTTGCATTGCTTACTGAATTTGGAGTTATAGTTATTAGTATAGGGTATAATACATAATGCAAGTGCCCAGAAGATGTTCCTTGTCAATTTTATCTCTCTACTTCAGTATGAATCTTTTACTTCATTTTTTAATTATATATTTCCACGTGTATCATACCTAATTTTGTTACACGTTATGCAATCTGGTCATATGCTGCCATCTATTTGTCATATTTGGTGTGAGGGACATTGTTACCGAAGTGAAGGAATATCTAGGAGCTATATGATACAGAAAATGGAAATTATTTAATCTCAGAGTCAGATCAATATTCGTTGTCGACTGAATTATATTTTAAACTTTTTTTGTGTTGTGGAATATTGTTCAGGTCCTGTTATTCTCGGCTACCTTTGATGATGATGTGAAGGACTTTTCATCCAAAATAGCTGGAGAGATCTTTAAAGGACAACCTAACCAAATGTTTGTCAAAAAGGAAGAACTATCTCTGGAGTCTGTAAAACAGTACAAGGTTCATTGTCCTGACGAGCTTTCAAAGATCATGGTGATTAAAGACCAAATACTTGAACTTGGAGAGAAAGTGGGGCAGACAATTGTCTTTGTCAAATCCAGGAATGCTGCATCTATGTTGCACCAAGCTTTGGTCAAACTTGGCTATGAGGTGACTACGATTCAAGGTGCTCTGAATATAGAGGACAGGGACAAAATCATAAAAGAGTTCAAAGAAGGTCTGACCCAAGTTCTAATCGCAACTGATGTTCTTGCTCGAGGTTTTGACCAGAGCCAGGTGCTGCTACTGCTCATCTCTTTTGCTATTTTGCTTCAACGTGTATTATAATAGCAGTTCTTTACTTAACTTGGATCTTAACCTGATATAATAATTCCATATTATATTTGTGTAGGTTAATTTGGTTATCAATTTTGATCTTCCCGTGCAATATGGTCGTTATTCTGAGCCTGACAATGAGGTTTACTTGCACCGGGTTGGTAGAGCTGGGCGCTTTGGCCGCAAAGGTATTTCATTGTTAAAACATTGTTTTCTTGTGTTGGTTGATTTGGCATGCCCTTTGACTTCAATCATGCAGTGTAAATCCTGGGGTAGTTACTAGAATGGAGGACTGTTGTGGTTGTTAGTGTCAATATTTGCTTGTTAACCCATTTGATGTGTGTGGCTGACTATTTGTCATTTCATCATCTGAATTGGTATTTGCTTGGAACTTTTAAGGATCTGAAACAATACTCACGATTCAAAAACTTTTTGTGTGTTTTAGCCCGATTATTTCGGTTTGAAGCATGATTTTGATTAACCTGCTGGATAAAACTTGTATTTTGTGCTGGACAGGTGCTGTGTTCAACTTGCTTTGTCTTGACAGCGATGATATGATTATGGACAAGATTGAGAAACACTTCAACTCTCAGATTACTGAGGTAAAAAAAATCCACATAATTTGCCTTGATTTTGACTTGTTTATAACTTTTGTAGATAATAGTTTGATGACTCTGTGTATGATTGTGATCCTTTTCAATGCAGGTGGCTCCTTGGAATAGTCGGGAAGCATTCGAGGATGCTCTACGGCGCGCTGGGCTATTGTGATTATGTTTTGAGCAGACATCTTTAGATCATCTTATCATATTATCGAGGAGGGAGTTTTATTCTCAATTTTCATAGTGAATTCGAGTTTTATTCTCAATTTTCATAGTGAATTTGTGTTGAAGAGAAAAATGCTTTTCTGTTTGTCATGTTTTGTGTGGTATTAAATTTGTCAAAACATGCTACTTAGTTTCCTGGATATTTTCTCAGACTGAATTTTTTTGTTTTGATAGTCGACCGGAAATGCATGCTTCGTACTAGTAGCGAAGCCACGCAGGGGCAAGGGGGAACCAAGCCCTTGGTTCCCCATCAAATTTCCGATTTAGTATGTAGTATAATATATGCAAACAACAATATATGTGTAATGTCTTTGCCGCAGTTGGTTTGCCTTGGTGTCTTGTAATCCAGTTTTCCAAGTTCAAATCCTCTGGCATCAGAACTCCCTTTTTTCTATTTAATTTATCCTAGTCTTTTTTTCCTCTTTTCTTTATACTAATGCAATATAATGTGTATAATCAATTCTCTCCATTTTCTATTTTTTGGAACATAATTTTTATTTTTTCTCTTAAGCTAGTCTTTTTTCCTCTTTTCTTTATAATAATATTATAAGGGGAGTGTTATATTGCTAACTAATAACTTAATTGCTAACTACAACTAAATAATAGCCATTAGATATTCAAATTAAGGGCTTAGATCATTAATCCCTAAATGTCAATACGATCAACGAAAATCGTCAATAAGACTATATAATTAATTC
>NC_062966.1:7450303-7514366 GCF_023119035.1 Salvia hispanica
GGGGCGGAAGGAGTACTATTTAATTGAAATTTCCAAAAATATCATCCATAACCAAAGGAGTACTATTTAATTGAAATTTACAAAAATATCCTCTATAACCAAAAAATCACATGTTTGGTACCTAGAGTTATCTTTGTCACGGGGTACCAAAAACGATATAAAATAAAGATCATGCATCATTTATGTGTGAAAGTGAAAGATCAGGTACCATGTATGTAGTTCACTCAATTATTTAATATCGTTTTTATAAAACGAGTGCTGAAAAGTCAATGGGGCTGCTAAAGTGGGAGGGAGGGAGTATCATTTTTATAAAATGAGTGCAGAAAAGTTAAAGTGACTCCTAATGTGGGACTTCCACTTTAACTATAGCATTTCATGCGTTGAAGATAGAAATATCCATTAATTAATACTCGAGTCTGCTATCTGACTTATATTAATTAACACTCCATCCGTCCCTTAAAAATATACTCCCTCCGTCCTATAATAGATGTCACACTTTCCTTTTTAATTTGTCCCACAAAAGATGTCACATTTCTTCTTTTAGAAAAAGTTCCATCATCAATTATAAAATTATATTTTCTCTCACCACTTAATACACAAAATAACATCTCCTAAAATTCCGTGCCATCTCCCAAGTGAGACATCTACTAGAGACGGAGGGAGTACCACATTTGCCATTTTGGGACGTTCTTTAAAAATAGACCAATTCTATTTAAGGAAACATTTTTCTCTCTAATGAGGTGAGTCTCATTCTCCACTAACAATACTCCAATCACTTGTTCTATAGGCTCTCTTACTTTATCAATTGATAATTAAAACTCATGTCATTCCAAATAATGTCTATTTTTAGTGACAGATGGAGTATCTTTTTCTAAGAGTGGTCTTGTTTAGAAATTCCTTTTTATTAATCATGGAAAAAATTCCATACTGGCCAGGTTCAGAATAATAAAACATATTCTAAACACCTTTTGAGGATATTATGAAACTAGACTCTTCCAACACACGTTGCATTGCAATAACCCTACTAGCCCCGCCTAGATAATACTCCCTCCGCCCCCAAAGAATATGCACTTTGAGTTCGGCACATGTTTTAATACAAAATTAGTAAAGTAAGAGAGAGGTAGAGAGAAAAAGTAAATAAAGTATTGTTAGTGGAGAATGAGCCCCACCTCATTAAAGAGAAAAGAGTTTCAAAATTAGAAAATGCATATTCTTGTGGGACAGACTAAAAAGGAAACAGTGCATATTCTTGTGGAATTGAGGGAGTAATGACCGCTACCAATTTACTAGGATTATTGGGTAACGAAAGACCCTCGCCATTTGATAAGTCAAATTAGTTCTAAAAAATTATCGTATGCTCAATGTTATGTCAACAATGGTTAAGACGCGATAAATCGACCGAGATCTCGTCTTTCAGTAAATAGCAGGGAAGACTTATCTCACCGTTAGACCCATTCAGTACTATACTAGACCGATGTCATGATTTCCTAAGGTAAGGAAATTATTGGACCGTTGCAACCTTTCCGGATAGATGGTCAAAATCTATTTAGGTTGTGAAACTGGTTTTCCTTCTAAAAGGATCGACAAGTTACCTACTGTGAACGCCGCTCACAACTTGCCTACTTTGTAGAAGCCTTAGACTAATTTTGCATATCCTATGTATTAGAAATTAAACATAATTAATAAATACATAAGCAAAACACATTGTAATAAAATATTCATTCTCATAAATATGATAAAAAATGTGTAAATAGTTTATCACATATACACGCATTCAAAATATATTTTTGCAGTATACAAACTCTAACAACTGTTGGGAAAGATGTCGAATGAGCGTTCGAGGTTCTGCAATCACGCTTAGCGGTTGTCAAAGCATTTAGTCATTCTTGGTATATGGACGCCATCACTGACATCGTGTTTGCGTGTATTATCATGCACAACATTATCATTGAAGACGAAGAAACAAACGCGACAAATTACTACTAACAATAATATACCGCCACAAATATTGTACTCCATTGAAAACAAAATACAAAGCTGTCTCTTACAGTCTTACCCTATACCAGGAGTGGCATAATAAAACATAATTTTTCAGTAATTAATTAACATATAAAGCATAGTGATGAGTGAAGATCGCTATAGATGAAGATTCAAGTGTGCGCTTATTAATATTCTCTACTTGTTTATAGATTGTTAATCCCAATGGTCTTAGTTTTGTGCCAAACTTGATTGCTCCGCCAGCAATAAAGATGTATTCTTTTCTGTTCATTTCTTCGTACTCCTTGTTTCTTGAATTTAATCAAATGGATTCCTTTTATCCTTTTCTTATCATCCTCAAATCTTTAGTGCGAAATAATTATTATCTTCTCTCTTCGTCATTAAGATGAGTTCAATTTCAAATATCTAATGCATAGTATTTAATACACATTGTTTGAGATTCACAAATGAAAAGAAACCACAAAAATATGTCAATCGTGTACCCTTAGATTTACATTGTCTTTCACATGTAATAGAACGAATATTGGAACAAAGTTAGAGCATTGAAACACTCGTTGGATATGGTGGAAATTACATTCACCTGATATATTATTTAATTGCAAATTTAATTTGGATTTATCCTGGTTGTTATATAAACTATATCGGTTCTTATCTTTGAAGAGACAGGTAGAGTCAAATAAAGTATTCTAGGCATAAGTTTAATCAAAAAGATATTGACTAATCCTAACTGATTATCTCTAGAGCACGAGTGCTTTTCTCCTATTTCGGAGAGATGAAGTGAGTTTTGGGCGTTTGATGACAGGCCAAAAAAGGGTAGGCCTAACCACTTGATAAATTAAAACAATAATCATATTTTCTAAATTAATTTGTTATGGAGATTGGAGAATAATTGTACCCAAACTCTACCACGTATATATGCAGCTCTTCATAAATTTTTGATGTAGTCTAGTAACAACTCAAAAATTCGGTATCATATCGTTAAAATATTAATGTTATATTTTTAAAAATACTATGGCATTACGTCCATATCTCAGTTGGTCAATATAAATTAAATATTCTTGTAAGAAGATGTGTTCATTATCCTAATAATTAAAATATTTTTCTAGCGGTTTTGTAAATCAAGAATAGTTGTACATAATCAAACATATTTCCTTATTTGAACGGTCTCTAATAAATATTTTATTTCACTTTTATTATTTTTAGTAAGTGGTTCACGTATTCTACTAACTGACTATACTTATAATTATTTCAAAATTAATACTCACACAAAGTGAGATTCTAATTCCACTAACTTTTTTCACCTATTCTTCTATGCAAAGTCAAAAAATTTATTGAAATTTATACCGATTAAATATAGGATATTTAATGGGGACGGGAGTGAACAGTATAATAGTGTTAGTATTGAAGTGGTTATCTTTAACGAAATTTATCCATAAAAAAGCAGTCAGATATCAAAATCGTGACATGGTGAAAAAATTAAAAAAAAGAATTCCTTAGCTTATGTTTAATTATTCCGGACGTGACATATTGCCTAAATCTCACTCTTTGTAATTAGCAGAAGTGAAGGGGGAGCGTGAATAATGGGAAAGCTTGAGGGTATTTCAGACTATTCGGAACTTAGAGTAGATCACTCAAGCAAACTAAACGACGTCGTAGCTGGCCGAACTATGAAGATCCAAAATATTGCGCCAAACGCAAAACCAATCCCTCTTCACATCCAACGGCCCAAGAAAATCCTGAGCCACCCCTCGCAATCCTGGCCCTTGATTCTTCATAACATTAGGCTTTTGTCCCTTCCTTTGCTTGGTATAGTTTAGTTGTTGGTATTTAAGTTGCTGGTTGTTTAGGTTAGGCCTCCTCTCTCTCTTCCCTTCTCTTTCTCTCTGCAAAAAATTTCCCTCTCGGAATCCAAATTTGAGAATGCCACACAATCTCTCTCTAAATTAAATACAGTGAATTCGATTGGGCACAATGCTGGCTCCTCCATGGCTGGAGAGGCTTCTAAGCACCTCTTTCTTCAACATCTGCCGCAGCCACAGCGACGCCGCCCGGAGCGAATGCAATATGTTCTGCTTGGATTGCAATGCCGGCGCCTTCTGCTTCTACTGCCGCTCCTCCAAACACAAGGATCATCAAGTTATTCAGGTATTACAATTTTTTCAATTCGATTAATTGATTGTAGCGTACGTTACGTCAATTGAGAGGGGGCGTTACATCAATTGAGAGCTTCCTTGTTTTCTCCACCGATTAATTGCGACGGCATTGCGAATTTGAGTTGCAGATTCGGAGATCTTCGTATCACGATGTGGTGAGGGTTTCCGAGATTCAGAAGGTTTTGGATATAAGCGGAGTCCAGACGTATGTGATTAACAGCGCACGGGTTTTGTTCCTCAACGAGCGGCCTCAGCCTAAAGGTGGGAAAGCAGTCTCTCATCTCTGCGAAATCTGCGGGAGAAACCTCTTAGACACATTCCGCTTCTGTTCTCTCGGATGCAAGGTTGATTTTCTCTCTCTCTCTCTACTTAAATACTCAATTATCTTAATCAAGATGATTAATGAGATGACGACTGTGCTCATCAATAATCATAATTCGCAATTCAACTAATTAATTTATTGTTTTCAATTTTCATATTTCAAAATTGACATTGGAATGTATGTATTATATGAATGTTAGCTTGTAGGAATAAAGGGAAATGGGGAAGGAAGCTTTATTATCCAAGGAATATCGGCGTCATCATCATCAAATCAAGAGGAGGAAGAATTGCGTGAGGGGTCACAACAAGACATATACCCGCCCACGCCCCCTCCACCTCCAAGATCAAGAAGAAAAGGCATTCCTCAAAGGGCACCTTTTAGGTCATAATTCTTTTTTTTTTTTTCCTATTTACAAATTCAATTAACAAAATTACTCCTAAACTACTTTATACAACTCACATTTTGGGGTCATTGTCCCCCCTCATAAAAAAGCAATTGTAGGTACCAATATTTAATTCAAATCCATGGATTCTTTCTTTCCTTCCTTTTTTTTTTCTTCTTCACAAAAAAAAAAGAGAACAAAATGTGTTGATGATATTGATGATTAATAATGTGAAAGAATTGTTATTGAAATTTGTTTGCAAGGATGTATTATGTACATTATTGTAATTAACAAAGAAATTTAGTATTTATAAAAGTAAAGTTGGGCATTTAAAAGTCCGTCCCGTTTCATATACTATAGTTTTCATGGGGCCATCAACTCACATGCTTCATTTACATAAAGAAAAACGCCTTTTATTTTCTGTTTATTAACATTATAACATGCAATGAGGCAAATAACCTTTCTTTTATCGTTACTCGATTTGGATATTTTCTCTCCTTTGTTTAATGCTGCCCTTTACTTAATCTCTAATTTAATCTCTAAATCTAAGCAAAATTTTAGTCTTTATATTTCAACAATCTGAAGTAAGGAAAGTTCTATTCGAAGAAATCGAGGTTTGATGTTTAGTCTTTTTAGACGAAGAGAGCAAGCAATTCTTTTATTCATCGGACAGATTATTGTTAATTTAAAATGAGTTTTGAAGGATTAAATTATTAATTTAACAGGTAGGGAGAAGGTTCGTTTTATCGTGGTTTGAAGCAATGGATACTCCCTTCAACCAATCAATTAA
The DNA here is from genome assembly GCF_023119035.1 of Salvia hispanica. Lineage (NCBI taxonomy): Eukaryota > Viridiplantae > Streptophyta > Magnoliopsida > Lamiales > Lamiaceae > Salvia > Salvia hispanica. The sequence goes on from NC_062966.1 coordinate 7,455,949, forward strand.
TTAGTAGCAATTTGATTAGCTAACTAATTAATCCTTTTGGTAGCATTGATAAATTCAAACGTATTAATCTCACTAGGGCCATGGGGGCCACTCTATGAATATAAATACTATACATACATAGGCCAGCAACATGTATGGTCCTAAGTGAAATATAGAATTGGTATAGGTGGTTGAATTTTTATGTTTAATTTGATAATGAATTTGTGGAAAATAGGCCGTAAATAGTGCGTTGCGTAGAGACTAGTATTTAATGGCCAAATGCACTTCTATTGGCTTTACTTGTCAATTGAATGCTCTCTCTATTAATCACTTAATTAAAATTATCATTTACTAGTATATCTTTCGATTTTACAACTCATTTGTGCTGAAATCAAATTGACTAATTTTAGGAGGTCAATCCACTTCTGGCGCATTTGCTTGCTATATCCATCAATCCATCTAACAACCTCTGTTTATTCAATCCGTTTTATTGATTTACAAACTATATGATCAACTCATTTCACTCAAAAGAAAACCATTTTACAAGAATTTATACAATCTTCTCTAATTTATGTTATATGGAGAGGGAATATAATATAAGAGAAAATAAAATAAAAAAATTAGAATATTTTTTAGAAATATTTTATTTTAAGAGCTACATCTAAAAAGGGGAAAATGTGTCACTTGAATATATACCAAATTCGACTGAATTAGAATTAGGTGAATAGTTAAGGTTTGTGATGCATGATGGTAGTTTGGTTTTTCCATAACTGTTTGAATCATGTTAGTGTAAATTTATTTATATCAATATCATGTTATCGTATTTAATTAGGACCAGTTATTTTGGCAATGATGCCCATGTGCCCATCGTGATCCTATTTATTATGTATCATCTCTTTATTTAAGTACTAGTAGAATTTAGTAGCTGCATAGCGCCATCAATCATTTTATATATTTTTCAAACAATTGATTTGACTGGATAAAAAGATTAGTTTGGAGTCATAATATTTGAATTATGAAGAAATCTTAGACAAAATTTGGTTCAATATTAATAATTTCACTCTAGCATTTAGCATAAATTGGTTATTTAGGCCTAATTTTAGATCAATTCGCCAGTCTATATATCAAATGTAGGCCCATTATTAGCAGGCTTTTGGGTGATGTCAAATTTATTTTTCAATTTTTAAGGCCCAGAGAAGCGTGTTCTATTAAGCCCAAATTTGGTCACTTGTGTCACGCACCTACGTCTTGGTGTGCCGTCGTCGCATACTCCATTGGCAAGAGCTGGATACTTGGACACACAGCTAGAATGAGAGATCATGGATTGTTTTCATAGTGCTCCAAGAAACTAGATTGCTACCAAGAAATATAGAATAGACAGATGCAGATCATCTAGTTTAAAATAAAACGAACTCAGTCAACATCAGAATATGTAACAAGAGTAAATTAAGAGCTACAGCTAAAAGGTAAGCCCAAAAATTGAATACGTTTTACTTTATGGCGAATTCATTTTACCGCTTGAAAATGGGCAACAATAGGATTAGATCTGCAAACTTGGGTATCCGAACCCGAAATCTTTAAAATATTGTACCCAATGTCAAATCCGCATGCATGTGAATTCGGATACCCAAATCCGACTAATTGAGTACCCGTAAACCCTAAATTATTATGGTTCAGATTTATTCAATTTATATAAATTATACATTATGGATTTATGGTCACTGTAGAAGTTATAAAATTAACAATACTTATTGACTATCGATCACTGAAATTTAAACTTCAAATTTAGTGATTTAGTTTTCTCATTGTTATGAAAAGTATGACTTTAAATGGTGTATATAATATTTTTCAGACATCTATACTAATATTCTTTCGAATTTGAAAATCTAAAAGGTGCAAAATGCAATTTTTATGTTCCAAATTTGAAATACAGTAGTATTTCTTTAAAATTACAACAGACTTACTAAAGTTTGGATCATATACGTGAATTCGAAATTACTGAACATCATCCTTAGCTTTCCTCATACTAATAATTAATTTAATAAATAATTAATTTAGTAAGGTAGAATTGAATTTGTGTGATTAGTCCGCAAGCAAGAGATGGACCTGAGCCACTTGTGATCGAAGTGGCTCAACGACCCACTCCTCCTTATAGTAATTTGATCTGTGGAGGAAGACAAAAACGACGTCGCACCCGCACAATTAGTCCTCTGCACATCAATCACCACAACCGACTGATCCATCGACAGCGACCGCTTCAGCCGCGCCGACGACGACCTCCGCTCCATCGGCGTCATCAACGACGCGCAATTACGGAGCAAACCAACCGATTGCCCCATCGACGACGGCTCAACGCTACTGCTCTCGCCACGATTAATTGGATCCACGGCTAGATCTGGAGATGCCGGTGCCGAATCTGTTTCCTGGCGGAGCACGGGCATCCGGCAGAGCGGACAGCTGGTGTGCGCCGCGAACCACTGGTCGATGCAGGAAACATGGAAGGCGTGGGTGCAATTAGGCAGCAGACGCACGGAGTCCTCGTCCTCGAATTCCCCCAAGCACACCGCGCATTCTCCTCCCTGATCGACGCCGCGGCGGCGCTTCCATACGGAGAAGGCGAGGATCGGAATCGATTTGACGAATTTCTCGTCGACGCCGGTCGGAGGCGGCGGCTGTGCCGCATCGGCATTTGCGGCGCGGCGCTTTAAGCAGTAGTTGGCGAGTAAGAGGTGGTAGGCCATTATAGCGATGACTGTGGCAACTATGCCGAGCATAGATATGAGTAACGGATTGAAGAAGGAAGCGTTAGTGCCGCTTTGTACCGTAGGCGGTGAGCTCAAGCCCTCCATCGTTCATCACATGTACTGTACGAAAATTTCCAGTCCAGGTATGTTTTCTCTTCTCTGGATTAAGTGTTGTTTGTGTATTTGAAAGAAGCAGATGCTACTACTATCTACTCAATCAATCGATGCGTATATATAATGTGCTACTGATATTATCCAAATGAAAAAATAATGTATCTTGGATCACCTACATTTTGGGAATTTTGGAGATCTTTGAAAGAGGCAAATGTTTGTGCGCACGTGTTAGAAAAATAGAGGAAGGGCGAGAGAAGAAGGGTGGTTGTGCGACAAGTGGGAGGAGGAATTGGACTACGGCGTTGATGAGGCGATTAAGTTGTTGAGAGTTTGGTGCAATTTATGATATGGTTAATCGTGGATGGGTGATTTGTCATGTGATGTTGCTTGCTCCTCTTAGTTACTTCATTATACTATTCGTTAAATACTGTAGACTTGATAACATCATAAGATTTGGTTTCTGCTAATCTGCTATGCATGGTTGGCATATCGGAATTTTGAATAAACGAAGATTTTTCCCTTCAATCATTGTGGAATTAAAAAAATTATTAATGATTGTAAAAATAATTTTATTTGGATTAATTAATTTGAGTACATGTCCACTTGTTTATTTTATAAAATAGATTGCAGATCCATGAGAGAGAGAGAGAGAGTGGAAATATACAAAACAAATGGGCTGCCACTATTTCAATCGCTGTTAATTGAAAATTGGGTTAATCATTATCATATCCTTTTTAAAAAGATTTAGTATTAGGCCGACATGGATACAACCAACCCAATAAATAGACTATGGCAGCCAAAGCAGGAAAAGGTCTGCTCCTTCTCCGTATATATAATAATACTAGTAAATAGAAAATCATCCATTTAAATTGCTTATTCTTGTAATAAATCCTCTTCTTTTACCGAGTTGTCTCTTGTTATTTTTCATCTTTAAATGGAGAATAGAAAAAAATGAAATGACGCTGTTAGTATTATTGATTGCCAGTTTGCCACTTTCCTTTTAGTTATCCAAATGGCAAATACCATGATTCATTTTGATATGAATATTCTTGTTGCATGTGCAGCATGTGGAATCAAACAATCATATATTCATAATATAGCAATCAGATCTGAGCCAGACTTATCTGATTCTAGTCCAGCTATTATCCGATCTGTCAAAAGTGACACAATAAGATACTAAAGTGAGAAACCCCTCTTATTGGTCAGCTTCTACATTGGAAAAATGATTCAAACTTAGGAGTATTTCATAAAATAAGTTATTATTGACTCGACGTGCGACTTTAATTCCACCATTCATATCTCATCACCAAATCATCGTCAAACTCTGAGATACCACACATCTCAAACTCCAAGAATCCCATGGTGTCCACAATTTTGAGCTTCAATCTCCATCTCCACCCCCACCACCAAAGCCACCTCTTCTCAAACCCCAAAACCAACTACCTCTTGAAGAAATCAGCAATATTCACAACCAACTTAACTAGAAAATTCTCCCTCCTCCCCAAAAAATGCTACCCCGATCCCTCAATGATATCATCATCATCATCATCAAATCAATCTCAATTAATCTCCCAGTTTGGAGATGTTGAGCCGGACCCCACCCTCATAAACGATGACCTAAAGCCGACGCCCCCGGCCCACCGGACTCTCTCTGGGCTGGATATGGCCAGCCTGTGGGTAGGGCTGGTGGTGGGGGTGCCATCATATTACCTAGCCGGCAGCCTAGTCGACCTGGGCATGGCCTGGTGGCAGGGCATCGCCACCGTGGTGGCTGCCAACGTAATCCTCCTATTCCCACTCGTCCTAACCGGCCACCCGGGCACCAAATACGGAATCTCCTTCCCAGTCCTAGCCAGATCCTCCTTCGGAATCCGCGGCGCTCATATCCCCACTCTCTTGCGAGCCCTGGTCGGGTGCGGCTGGTACGGGATTGAGTCATGGATCGGCGGTGAAGCAATCCTCCTCCTCCTTCCAGAAAGCGTGAAAGCGTCATCCCTTGCATTGCCAGTAAACTGGCTTGGCACTTCACCCCTGGCGTTCAGTTGCTTCATCGTGTTCTGGCTGCTGCAGCTCGGAACATTCTGGAACGGGATCGAAGGGATACAACAGATTGAGAAATACGCAGCTCCGGTTCTGAGCCTGCTCACTCTCTCCCTCCTCATGTGGTCGTATGTTCGAGCTGGCGGCTTCGGCCACATGCTCTCCCTCTCATCAAAGCTTTCGAGCTCCGAATTCTGGGCTCTGTTCTTCCCTTCACTGACAGCAAACATCAGTTTCTGGGCTACTCTAGCGCTAAACATCCCTGACTTCACTCGCTACGCCAAGAGCCAGCATGATCAAATCATAGGCCAAGCCGGTCTCCCCTTGTTCATGGGAGCATTCACATTTGTGGGGCTGGCAGTGACTTCCTCCACCACAGTCATATTCGGTGAAGTCATTTCCAGCCCAATCCAGCTTCTGGGGAGAATAGGTGGGATTTGGACCAAGATCTTAGCTATATTAGGCATAAGCCTGGCCATCATCACCACCAACGTGGCAGCCAACGTGGTCGCCCCAGCGAACGCGCTCGTCAATCTGAGCCCTTCCGTCTTCACGTTCCGGAGGGGGGCCCTGCTGACGGCGCTGCTGGGGATTGCCTTCCAGCCTTGGAGGCTGCTGCAGTCCAGTGAGAGCTTCGTGTACACGTGGCTGGTGGGGTACTCGGCGTTTCTGGGGCCCATCGCTGGGGTGATTCTGGTGGATTATTATTTGATCAAGGGTGCGGAGTTGAGCGTGGGGGATTTGTACACGATGAGCCCGAAAGGGGCTTACTACTACTTTGGTGGCTTCAATGTGGCTGCGATTGGGGCGTTGGTGGTTGGGGTTTTGCCTGTGGTTCCTGGTTTCTTGAATAAGCTTGGAATGTTGAGATCCGTTCCTCAACCGTTTGTGCTTATTTACAACAATGCTTGGTTCATTAGCTTCTTCTTAGCTGCCTTTGTGTACTGGCTATTGATCAAACTCACAGCTGCCTCATTCTCACACATTTCTGTTTATAATTGTCACACAAAATAAAAGCTATGTGGAGGGAGGAGTATCATTTTTCTACAAATCTGCTTCTAATTTTAGTTATTTCAATATTAAAAATTTATAAAGAATCTAGTGAAAGATAACAAGAAAAATGTGATTGTAACACTTAAAAATCATGGCTTACATAACGGTACAGGAGAATCAATGAAACTTAATTCATGCTGCTTGCAGAATATAAATAGAAGCATTTTCTTTATTAATGAGTAAATTCTGTTATTGGTCGTAATATGGTTGGAAATTGGGATAGCACATATATTGGGCCTAGCTCATGTAGAACTCCAATTGAGCAGGGTTTCACGTTTGGATCGTGATTCGTAAAGCCCACTTATTTCTGCCTATTTCAGCGAGTGATTAACAGGCATACCAAAGTTTTGCCCAATAATATAGCTTTCAGTTCGTTATGAATTGATGATGAAATCTATAATTCTCAAATGATTTGCGGAACGCAAACTCCGACATTCACGTCAGCAACAAATTTGGATATTTAGGGTGCGTTTGGAATACGGAATTGGAATTGAATTGGAATTGCAATTCTATGGAATTGAATTGAGTGGAATTGAATTCCAATTCAATTCTAAATCCATTGTTTGGCATTATTACAGAATTAATGTAGAATTGTATTATAATTCCAAATTCATTGTTTGGTTACTTAAAGATTGACATATATTTGGAATTGGTATAAACATTATTAAAATAACATTAACTATCTTAAGATTACTATCACATTCAATTATCACGTTCAATTAGATCCATATACTATAATATCATACATCTAAATTAAATAAATAGATAAATTTTTTTTCTTATCTTCTAAAGCTAATATATAAATAAAATCAGTACGTGACATTATATATATTAACAGAAGCAAAATGATAAATTTTGTAATCTAAGATATTATACATAAATATAGTAATATAAAAATCATGATCTTGCTTCTATTTATTAGATTTTAAAGTAGTATTTGCATCCGGCTCAAGTGGTAAAAGACCAATATCTAAACAGATACTAAGGTTTCAACTGTACATTCAAAGGTACTATTCTTCATAAACAAAGTATCCTATATTAAATATAACATATTCAACTTCAAATAAAGTTCAAATTGAATGTCACTTATCAAGTTGAGCTTTAAGCCACTTGTACTTCAATTCTACCGGTATACCCACAAATTTATCGAATAATATGCCATCGTGCATCATCAAATCAAGAGCCTTGATCAACTGCATCTCATCCAAATCAATCGTCTTCAACTCTGCTAATATTTCTTGGGGATTAATCTTTTTTTGCTTTTCTATAATAAGCTTTTTCTCTTTTATAAGAAGCTTTTTTTGCTCTATATCAAGCTTTTTCTGCTCCACAACAAGCTCAGACTTATTCTTTTCCACCATTAGATAGTCACTAAAATCAGTACTCATTCGTTGCACACAATCAGATATGACCTTAGTCGATGACGCTTTCTTCTTTGACCCTAGAGAATTTGAGGAAGATGTTGTCTCCTTTCGTTTTTACTACTATAAATTAAACAATGGATGAAAAAAAAGTATATGAATCATTTTTTTTCTCATCTAACCTCCCTCAGTTATTCTCAACAACATCACAGAAGTGTAGAGTAGCAAACTAGTTCTGCACTGTTACAGATATTAAACCTCTCATCATACTACTAAAAGCCACTAACAACACTAGGAGAAATGAACAGATCAGGAAGTCCATTTCTTGAAATTTAATAATGACATATGAAACACTATATCATCGTCATCATATAAACTTGCAAAGATAACAACAAGTAAAAAACTAAGTTCAGAAAGTTTAGTAAAAAACTAAATATCATCAATTGAAAACTTAAAGATAATAATCTCTTATCAAGCGTAAAGACAAGAATATACAGAAATGAACTTACCTTTAGTCGTTCGTTCCACACATTTTCATCATGAACCGCAATTCTGCCCATCGTGTAATCCCATGTGATTGGACTGCCAGAATTGCATGATATGCAATGGATGCAAGATATCGTGATGTTTCTCCCAAGTCTTTAAACGAGCTTGAATATTTCGCTTATCCACCTTCACGTTTAGATTCACCCGAAGTGCATTTATGGCAGCTGTCCAAGAGGTAGACTTCCAAGCCGATTTTCCATCAAGCTTGTTTCCTTGATTAATTTGCTCTATAAAGCTGGCTCCAAGAATTTTATCCATCTCGGGAGTCCAAGTCAAATATTTTGATTTTTCTTTCAATGCTTGTGGCTCAGCGGTCATCTAAAACAAACAAGAAAGCAATAAAACAATATGAAAGCATACTTTGGGTTTAGGAGAAGAGGCGAAATGGAAAATTAATGGGATTTTGGTGAGACTAAGTAGAAGATGAATTAGAAAAAGCCGAAGATGAAGAATGGGTGTTGCTGCCATTATCTCAAATCAAATCTTTGGCAGATTTAAAAAAACACGAAAATATTAACCCTAGCTAACAATTATAATTGAGATCAGAAAAAAATAACCCTAGATAGAAATCCAAAAGCCAAAAACGTCGACTAAGAAAAAACCCAATTCAACACAATTAACCCTAGCTAACAAATACAATCGAGATCTGAATTTTTTTTTGCCAGATTTAAAAAAACATGAAGTTTAACTGCTTTGCAAATTCATTCAAATGCAAAAACCAGAAAAACACACCATAACATAAAAGATGGTAGTAAACCTGAATTTTAGATGGGGAATAATTACCTTGATAATCGTTTGAACAGAGGTAGAGGTAAATCTGCAGAGAAAGAGGCCGTCGAATCTGCGGAGAAAGAGACCGTCGCGAGAGAGGAGCGAGAGAGGAGAGAATAAGCGGAACGAATTGGAGAAAATAATTATGACCCGCTTTTCTATTTTGACCCGAATAGATCCGCGTCTTTTTAAGTTCTGACCCAGAAATTGAAATTTGGAATTCGAATTCTTTAGTTAAACCATGGAATTGAAAGCATGGAATTGAAATACTTGGAATTATAATTCAATTCCAATTGTATACAATTTTTTTAACACCAAACAATAGAATTGGAATTGGAGCCCCAATTCCAATTCCATAGCCCCAATTCTATACTCCCAAACACAACCTTAAGGTTTCACGGTAAAATCATGATAAATGGAAAGTGTATGTATTGACGAGAAAATGTTCGTCAATTCATAAGCTATTCAGTAGCGACAGTCACGAGATGTTGGGTTTTTATAGTATTTTTTTTTGTTTTTAATCAATCTAAATCTATTCAAGCTCTTCCACACTATAAAAGGACATGTCTCATATTTAAGCCATCATACCTCTTGGAGAGGAAATTATTGAGAATATAAACATTTTTTACGGCAAGAACAAGATTAATTGTAGTAATTGACTATCAACATCGTCTACCCAAAAATTTTGGGATTTTTCAGATGTGTGGGGCACTCTACTATAAAGTAACAAAACTGTACCCACTTTGTTATTTCTTCCATATATGGAAAAAACGCCATCTATGTTGGCATCTTATTAAGTAAAAACGCCAACCAAGTAGGCGTTTTACATTTTATTTTTGATATTATACAAATACAGTATATATTGAAAAACGCCTACTAGGTGGGCGTGTTTTGTTTAAAAAACGTCAGTGAAGTTGGCGTGTTTAAGCAATTTTTCGGGGAAAAAAATCCATATTTTTAATTTACCCATATTCCGTTGGCGTCTTTTAATGCAGAAACATTTTCGCATCCTGTTTTTATTTACAACATATCTTGCAGAGCCACAATCACCTTATAATACATTCATATATTTATCAATACATAAGGCAACATATTGGATACTATATAAGTCCATACAATATACCACAAGTCCAAATAGTAATCAATACATAAGTCCAAATAGTACTCAATACATAAGTCTAAACAACCAAGAAGTCGGGCAGTTGCGCCTGTCGTGACCAGGTTGACGACAATTTTAACAAAGGCGTCGGGCTCGTGGCTGGTCAGCTTCACGGACATCCATCTGATTAGGAATCCTAGTTGTACGGTATCGACCGCGACTTCGAGGCATTAACTGGGTTCGTGAACTGATAAGGCTTGTTTCATGCATTGGTTTTGGGTGATATTATACACTTACCGGGTTGATAATGTGCGAAAAAGTGGTGAATTTAAGTGTGCAAGAGCTTAAAAGTGTTGAAGTAGCAGAATGCAAGAACAACTTGATCAACTCGGAAAAGGAGCAAAAAATGGCCAAATCTGAGGACAAATTGATCAGTTGGAGATAAGCGGATCAAGAGGGCCTAGATGGGATGACCATGTCAGGCAGTCATGCTGATCCGATCAAGCTGGATCAAGTTGATGGTGCAAGCTGATCAACCCACCACATAAAGACATGAGCTGATCAAGTTGATCAAGAGGAATTTACACATGAAGACGTATCTCCTGGATCATCCTAATTTACTGCAAGGGTAAAATAGTCAAATCGGACGAGAAGTTACCTTAGGGTTGAAGATTGAAGCCGCTCTATAAATAGAAGCTTTCCACAATAAAGAAGTAGGCTGAACGCTACAGTAGTTTAGGTAGGGAGATCTCTTAGCTTAGTTTAGTTTAGTTTATCTTAGCTCTGTAGTCCCGATAGAGGAATTGACGACTCCGACATCGAGATTACATTTCATTCCATGTTTTAAAGGCTTTAGTGTAGATTTACAATGTGTTGGTTGTTTCGACAGTTGACGCCTCCATTTTATAAGCTCCTTCACACCTCGCTTTCTAGTTAGATTTGATGGGTTCGGCAAAGGAATTGACGACTCTGATGTTGGATCTTTGCTTTCTTTACCGCTTTTAAGATGCTGTAATTAGATCCCGAGTTTCATCAGAGGAATTGATGATTCCGCCATTGGATCTCGGTTTATTTCCAGTTTTTAAGAAGCTTTGGTATATTTTCATGTTTTCAATGCTTTAGTGCAGGTTTACAGTGTGTTGGCCGTTTCAATGGTGGAATTGACGCATCCATCTTAGAAGCTCCTTCACACAATACTTTCTAGTTAGATTTAACGGATTCGGCAGATGAATTGACGACTTCTATGTGGGATCCTTGCTTTCTTTACCACTTTTAATGATGTTATTTATTCATGTTTCTTGAATGCTTTTAGCAATTGGTAGTTTAGATGTTTAGATCCATGTAGCTTAGCTCTGTAGCCTCGACGGAGGAATTGACAACTCCGACATTGGGATTACATTTCATTTCATACTTTATTAGTTAGATTAGTTTAAGCTCCCAAACTCGGTTTTCATGTTTAAAGTTCAAGTGTTCCACTCTAGTAATTAGATCCATACTCAAATGCTTAAGGCGCCGGTGGCTAAAACCAACCCCGTGTCGTAAAAACAATCTCGAGTAGGTCCATGGTTTTTGTGGTTCGACCCCTCTCTTGCCGCTTATAATTAGTAATATTTGTTGCAAAAGTGGAAAACTATAAATCTTGTTGAAAGGAGGAACACGTGCACACGACACACGTGCAAAACTCCTCTCTTCACCCGGCCCGTGGCCGGGGACTATGGTGTTATCTATTTGATTTTGTTTCTATGACACTGTGAATAGCTTTCGTTTTTTGTATTTTCTGTTTTTGATCATTTTCTTTGTTTTAAGCGGGACTTCTTATCCAAGGTGTTCCCAAAGTTGAAAAGACCATGATCGAGGGGAAGAAGAGAGATGTGGAAATCATAAGCGGCTGGTAGAAGCCGAGTGCACAAGTCCGAGGAGTTTCTCTTAATCCTTTTCATTTTGCTGTTATGGTTAATATTTACATTGATCCTTCGATATAAAGTCTTGGAAGCTTAGTTTGTAAATATTTTTCAATAAAAAAAGAGCCTGCTGCGGCAAGGTACTTCTCCATCCACAACACAAGGCGCGGGCAACAGAAGATCACTTGGAAGAGATGAATCAGACTCTAGAGCCGCTGACTCCAAGAGGGATCAGCCTAGGAAGTGACCACCCCCATGACCAAGTACTCTAAGTTTTTGTTTTTTATTTTCTGTAAATATGTGTTTATTTTTATTGAATATTTTCATCACACTTAGCGTGGTACCTTGCCTAAGTGTGAGAAGTTTCTACCTTGTTTATATGTTTTCTCTGATTTGTGTTGATATCTCTTCCCACTTAGCCCGATGCTCGGTCTAAGTGTGAGAAGTTTTTTGTTGATATAGCATGTTTTCTTTTCTGATTACATGTCTGTTTGTTGAGTGTTCTCCCACTTAGCCCATTGCATGGTCTAAGTGTGAGAAGTTGTGTGAATATAGCATGTTTTTATATATGTTGGTATATGTTTATTAAGTTTTCTCCCACTTAGCCCATTGCATGATACCTTTGTGATTCTGCAGAACATTCTTTCTAACATGTACCACACAAAACCTGTAATGACCTTTAGGTTCTTCTTTCCATATGGGAGAATTCATTGCATCTATGATTCCCGCATGCCTATCAGAAATTACACATATTTTATGCTTGGCTACCTGAAGTCTTATGCGTTCCATAAACCAAACATTTCTTATTAGCATCAAATCCAATAGCAATAAGAATTTTACCTCGACATCGTCCATGTAGATGAGTTCCATCAACTGTTAAAACTGGTTTGCATAGTTGAAAATCCTCCACAGCTGGTCCAAAAGCCCAAAATACGTACTTGAATACCTTGTTCATACTGTGGCTTAATCTGTCATCATGCAACCATTCGACAATTGTACCAGGATTTTGTCTTTGCATTTCATTCAAGTAAGACGGTAAAACTTTGAATGACCACTCCCATCCACCATATACAAGCTCAATAGCTGTCCTCCGAGCATACTATGCTTTCTTGTAACTAATTTTCACATGAAATATATTTTCAATATCCGCCACAATAGCTTTTACCTTGTAGGCAGGATCGTTTTCTATCTGATGTCGAACACTCAATGATATCATAGACGACGAAAGATTAGCGTGCCCATTATAATTGCGATCCCCCATACAAGTCTGAGCAGTGCTAAACACACTAATTTGCCAGTGATCATCATGCTTTCTCAATGTTGCTCGACACTTCCACAAATATTTCGGTAATGACTTATCTTTCGGATTTCCTTGTGGCCACTTACAAACCGAATGCCATCTCTTTCCTTTACTTTCAACAACTGTATATTGTCGGATTTTTTCCAAATGCCAAAAGTCACGGTCGTCTTCAATTCCAACTTTGTTCTAAATTTAGTATGCAAACCGACATTGCTAGGATCTTTTTCACTCCAATAATGCACTCTAGGATCAGCAGCCTCAAAGTTCTTTGGATCAAAACTATCATATGTGCATGGTAAGGTGCGAAAATAGTTCATTCCACGTTGTGGAAATTGTGGAACTACTTTTCCTCCAACTGCTGTTTCTCCAACCATCTGAGTTTGTACTAACAATGTTTACATCTTCTGAATCATAAGGTGATTGTGGATCAAGAAAGTCGGCTTTATCAGGACCTATAATGTCATCAACCACAAGACAATTGTCACTGTCCCCTAAACGCAAGCCTCCAACATCAAAATCTTGTGTTGCAGCAAAACTTGGTTCTTGGGCTCTCGTAGACGTACCAAAATCATAACTTATGACATGATGACTATTTTGTTGAGTAATTGCCGAATACTCAACAAATAATTCAATTTGACTTCCTGTACACTGAATATTAGTGGCATGCATACTTCTTCTAGTAGAGTACCTATAAACATGACTCCGGATCCAACGCATATAGTACGTTTCCATATTATTTGAACTTTGTTTTCAAATATGCTTATCCCCATCCTTTCACAAATTGTGCCCACAAGCTTATCGTAGGAAAAACTTTCATCCAACATAATGAATCCTTTTGAAAAAGGAGGATCATATGATAACTGCTCTAGAAATTATCTTACCACCCCAATATATATTAACACACCACGTCATACTATCTGCAATAATGTAAAACACAAATAAATATGCATTATTTTTTACATTCATCTTTATGTAGAGGAAACTTTATATATAATCAATATTTTTCTATAAATTACACTACAATATATACTATCATAACAATCCATCAAATATTGTCAAAAATTATATATACTAACCGAATAGGAGGACTAATGTGTGGAAGAATGAGCCAAAATCAAAATCTTCACGCTCAAATCGCCGATTGCGTCGACCCGAGCAAGGGTTTCGCGCAACTTTAAGGTTTTTTGCATTTGGGTAGGATAAAGGATTAAGGTTAGCGATTTTGGGGAGAGATCTGACTGATATCTGTTTCAATGCTAACACGCCAACCAGGATGGCGTTTTACTGTTCTTAGTTTATTTGCAGAATTTAATTGAGATGACTCATTCTGTCAAAAAACGCCAACGACAATGGCGTTTTTGAATTTAATTTTTATTTTTTTTAAAATCTTTTAAAGACGCCAACAGAGTAGGCGTTTATAAATTAAAAATATGGATTTTTTTCCCCGAAAATTGCTTAAACACGACAACTTCAGTGGCGTTTTTTAATCAAAACACGCCAACCTAGTGGGCGTTTTTCATTATATACTGTATTTGCATAAAAAAAAAATGTAAAACGCCTACTTGGTTGGCGTTTTATTTAATAAGACGCCAACATGGATGGCGTTTTTCCCATATATGGAAGAAATAACAAAGTGGGTACATTTATGTTACTTTAGTAGTAAAGTGCCCCACAAATCCGAAAAATCCAAAAATTTGTCCACAATAAGTATTTTACTTTTAGGTTTGTCTTGTTAGCCATGTGTGGGCGACTCCTAATTTGTAAAAGTAGGTTTTGCAAAGATAGTGTTAGAGCATCTCCAAGGGGATAGGTAAAGTATTATAACTATCCAATTTGTATTCTTTTCATTAGAAATCATTCTCTAAGGGGAAAGATATTTGAGAATGTATTATACTTTTTTCCATTTTACAAAGGTATCTTTACCTCTTCATCCATGGAGAGGTAAAATCTTATAACTACCATATTTTTCTCTTTTTTTATGAAAAAATATTTTCCAAATGAAAAATGTATTTGAGAAGGTATTATACCTTTATGTTTTGAAATGCATCTTGTACTATTTTTTAATTTTAGAAAAATAATTTATCTTTTTATATATCTTTTCTCTTATTTTCTCTTTTGAAAATGTAAATAGAGGATATGCCTTTTCTATATATATTATGCAAATCAAATTCCTTTCTATAGTGTTCGATTATATGTAAAATTTGAATAATTTTAAATTATTATTATTATTATTATTATTATTATTATTATTATTATTATTATTATTATTATTATTATTATTTCAAATTTTCAACGCCACCTTATTCAAATTTTTGGTTCCATTACTTGGGGGACATCGGCAGGTGGGGCTTGGGTCGTGTCTCACGCGGTCACGCCTCTGTCGCGGCTCCCTCTTAATCTTTTTGTTTGGGCCGTGCTTGCGGTCCGACCCCTTTTCATGGTGCTCAGAGAGTGCTCTAACAGTATATGGAAAATGCATCTGATCAATAAAATATTTTAGTAGCATGTGAAATTTCTTTGGAAACAAAATAGCTGGTTACCTAAGGCCAAAAATTGAATATATTAGGAAAAAGAGAGAGTAAAGATGCAATGTATCGAGAAGAACAAACAAAAACATCAAACGTAACAAGAATGCATCAGCAGACACCTATTCTACCCCATCAACACATGTTACACATCACTCTCATCAATTTCTTCAAATTTATTGGCTTTCATTCATATAATTAATTGAGGTATCTGTGCTCTAAGAGTTTTAGATTTGACTTAGCTGAGTGCTTACGAACTCATGTGTGTAAATATAGAATAAAATACTATAGTAATAGTTCAAAGAGAGGTTTCCCCTACTTTCTATAATAAAAGGAATAGTGTTTAAGACTTCAAAAAGAGCATTGATTAATTAATTAGGGTTATTTTTGGTTGACATGAGAGATAACTTGTAGTATTATTCTGGCTAACATAGTACCCCCTCCGACCTACGTTGCGTGACTTATTTTTTCCCCCTTGTTTTGGAACAATTATAGTACTATAAATAATTAAAGTGGACAGAGAGTAACGTAAGAGAGAATACATTAACTATTTATTATCATTTTTCTAAAACGAGTAAAAAAAAGAGGTGGCATAAGTAACATGGGACAAAGTTACTATATGGTAGAGCATGAATATATAACCCTCCGCCCACGAATAAGTCTCATTTGATTTTAATGCAGATTTTAAAAAATATAAAAAGAAATAGGTATATAAAGATAATTGAATGTGAGTCTCACTTTTATACATTAATTTTATAATTAAATGTGAATAGAAAAAATTAGTAGAATGTGAAACCTTCTTTAACATTTATAGTAAAAATAAATTAGGACTCTTATTGGCAGACAAGTCAAAATAAAAAAATAGGACTCCTAATATATATAGAAAAATAAAAAAAGTAAGACTCCAAATAAAAACCGTTATAGTAAAAGTAAAACAATAGGATTCCTAAACCAATCGCTATCTATATATATATGGATGGGGCGATATCTCCTTTACTCTCTAATTGGTTGACTTTGAGCTTTTCTTTAGAAATAAATTAATTGAATGTGGCGGTATCTAATTTGTTTCTCATGCCTCTTATAAAACGATTTTTTATTTCGGTGCATGGAATGTAACCATTTTCTTGCAACATTACAAAGACAGTTATTTAAATAAACAGATTTCAATACTCGGATATTAGTTGGGAGTCACTTGTTAGGTTTATAGTATTAATTTAGTTGAGCTAGAGTATTAAACCACGAAAATTAAATTGAAATGTAGGGTCTAGGTTGACTTTTTTTTCGAGGTATCATATAAATACATGTATATTTACATGCCCTGAACTCTATACTTTAAAATTATAATTCGTCATTGTCTATTATAAATACATAATTGTATGTCGTTCCAACTTCCAGTTGACATGAAATATAATGAGGAACAGAGGAAGTGAGATGTGATTATCTTTTCAAGCGATTGTGCGGAACTGATCAATTTTATTACTGTTTTCAAGTTTAAGGGAAGTATTTATTTTTATTTTTATTTTGTTTGCATTTACCCAATCACTCGCCACTACAACAAAAAATTCCTTTAAGACTTTTTTAATGTATTTAAGGACGCTAATTTATATTTTTAAATATACCAACAACGCTTTAAAAAGCGTTCTTGTTGTTGATGTCTCAACTAAAATTAAAGAACGCAAATATAAGTGTCCTAAAAAGTAAAAGATTAAGTTAATTTATCATTAATTCAAGGATGCTTTCTTTTGGATCCTTAAATGTCGTTATATTAAAAAACTTTCCAGCGCAAGTAATTGCGTATCTATTTTTGTGTCCTTAAAAAATAAGTTTTTTTTAGTGCGCCCAACTATCCAAATTTCAACAAATTTGAAATTATGCACTTTAGCCATATCAAATTGGTCCTTTTCAAGTTAATATTTTATAATTGATAAATAATTTGAAGCTTCTTCCTAATATAGTGTAGATATTACTTCCTCGGTCCACCAAATATTATTCACTTTTTATTATTTTGGTCCGTCCGCAAAATATTCTCCTTCTTTGCTTTTTCTTCAATTTTTTGGTTAATGTATTCTACTTTTCACTAATTCATTACACTCATATTCTATTATAAAATTAATATATAAAAGTTGGATTATCGCCCAACCAAATATGGACAATATTTGTTGGACCAAAAGAGTAATATTTTGGCCAAAAGATGAAATTTAAAATATTAAAACTATTCTTTTATTGATCCACTAGGATCGGATCAGTCATATAATATTTTATGCAAATTACAGATATGGATCATCTATTTAATCATATAATCCAAAACCGTTGACATTGTTTAATTAACGCATTCCGTTCAGGTCATTTCTGCGCTAATTGAATTTGTTTAGTTTCACGACTTTGCTATAAAATCCATGCTAAAAAAATGTTTGGCTAACCATATATACTTAATATTTTCACCATTAGTAATTGTTTTTATAGATCACCACTCACCAGACTCCCCATACATGTTAAAAGAAATTGTATCACTTTTGCGGCCACAATAATATACTTCCTCCGTCCACGATTAAGAGTCTCATTTCTAAATGGCACGGGTTTTAAGAAATGTTAAAAAAAGTAGATGGAAGAAAGTTAGTGGAATAGGGGTCTCACTTGTATATATTAGTTTTAAATGATATGTGAGTGGAATGTGAGGTCTCTTTACCATTTATGGTAATTATGAACCGGAACTCTTATTCCTGGACGGACCAAAATGGAAAAACGAGACTCTTATTCGTGGACATAGGGAGTACTCTACTATATTAGAATACGGTATTACGCGGGATTCTTTTACTTATAGTTAATATTTTAAAAAGCGGACCTCAGCTTCTTGATATGATGGGATATAATAAAGAGGAAATGGAATGCAGGTGAGAATGAAATTGTCATTTCTATTCCCATGTTTGATAACTACAAGAAATGGAATGAAGGTGAGAATATTTCCATTCTTGTACTTAGTAAGCACAAGAAATATAAAGGGAATGGAATTATTATTACTTGATTAATTCCATTTCCATGTTTGATAACTACAAATAATATAGAAATGAAATGGAATATAATATGAATAATTATTATGTTGATTCTACCATAAAAAAATATTTTAAGGGTGCATTCGGTACCATGGAATTGAGGGCTTGGAATTGGAGGCTCCAATTCCAAATCCGCTGTTCGGTATCATAAAAATATTTGGAATTGGAATTGGAATTGAATTGCAATTCCAATTCTTCCAATTCCACATTTTTAAGTAGAAAATTATAATTCCAAAATCCAAATAGTCATAAAATTTCATTATATACACACTTTATACACTTCACACACTACATACATTACACACTACACACATTTCTCACACTACACATACTACACTCATTTCACACACTACACACATTTCACACACTACACGCACTTCACACACTACATACAATTCACACACTACACACACTTCACACACTACACACACTACACACACTTCACACACTACACACTACACACATTTCACACACCACACACACCACACACATTCCACATTTTAGTGTGTGAACTATGTGAAATGTGTGTAGTGTGTGACGTGCGTGTAGTGTGTGTAGTGTGTGAAATGTGTGAAACGTGTGTAGTGTGTGAAATATGCATAGCGCGTGAAGTGTGCGTAATGTGTGTAGTGTCTGAAGTGCATGTAGTGCGTGTAGTATGTGTAGTGTGTGAAGTGAGTATAATGTGAAGTGTGTGTAGTGTGTGAAATGTGTGAAGTGTGTGTAGTGTGTAGTGTGTGAAGTATGTGTAGTGTGTTAAGTGTGTGCGTGTGTGTATTTTTCAATTATTAAAAATTTAAGTTTATTATAAAATTGTGATTATATTAAATTTAAATATAATACTCCCTCCGTCCCATAATAGATGTCACACTGTAACATTCTGAATTTTCGATCCCTAATTTTAGAGCCCTAGAATTTATTATTGATGACGTGGGAGATGTGATTTATTTGATAAACGAATTTATTGCGTGAGTTTCTTTGACCTGGAAGTTTGAAAAGTCAAAATTGTTGACTATGTGATGTGGCATGTGATTTATTAAATTATGAGGTGAATATTTGTTTAAGGGTGAGTGAGAATATTAGAGAAAATTTCCATAAATACTAGTTACCTAAATATTGAGATTTTCGAACCATTGACCTCTTTGAAGGAGGAATTTTATTTTTCCGGATTGAATTTAAATTCTTGGGATATTTATCCAAATTAAACCCAAAACCCAATTATTTCCTTATTTTTATTGAGAAAAATCGAGCCCCTTATTTTTCTAGGTGATTTTTGAAAATCACCCATGTAGGGAAGGAAATATTATTTTGCTTGTTTAATTGATTCCTTACTTGATTTCCTTCCATACCTAGAATTTAAATATTCTACCAAATCTTTCCATACCTCAAGAGATCTTGCCATATCTTATTTTAGTTAATATTAAAAATCCATGCCTTAATTTAAAAGGCTACTACACGCCTATTTCCTTTCCTCCAATGGGAGAATTTTTATTTTATTTTGCTCCGCGATATTTTATTCTACTCCGTAAAATATACCAAAACAAAATCTTGGCTAATTGGGAGCCATATATTTCGAAAATTTCATGCCTTGATACCCTAGTCTATTTTTGTTAATTCTTCTTCCCTACTTCACAATATTCATTTATTTAATTGTGGAGAATAAAATCTTACCAAATATTCTATTCTATTTACCTAAAGATCTTATTGAGCACTATAAATAAGAGGAACCCCTAACCCTAGCCCCCATAATTTTCGCCCCCCTCCCTTCTCCACTCTCTCTCAATTTTCTTCTACTTTACTTCAATAATCCTTCAACCTTTGATAAAAATTAGAGTTTGAGCCTCAAGATTTTGAAGAATCAAGTCTTTACTTCGTTTCTACCGTTTGTTTTTCTCGAACAGGTATTCTCATATTAATCTTCTTCTTTCTACTCGATTCCTCTTCTTTCTAACCGATTAATCGGTATTCTTGAACCCTCATGCATCTTATTGAGTGAAAGTGGGTTAAGGGGATACGGAGAACATGTATGTGTGTGTGTGTTGCGCGTGTGTGTGCGTGGCGTGTGCGTGTGTTTGTGTGGTGTTTGTGTGGTGTGTGTATGATGGCAAAATACTCTTATGTGACATATGTTGATGTTAGATCTAGATTTGAGATGCGAATGGAACTTATGCGATGAACGCATAAGTTAAGAGACATGCATGAGTTAAGAGTTTGTATTGAATCTGATTTGTGATATGTGCCTATGTGAATAAAAAGGTGAAACCTCAGTTGCGAAGCCGGATAACAAGAGAAAGAACTTACTTGAAATCTAAGCAGTCGAGGTGGGCTTTATTCTTAAACTCTTTTATGTTTCAAATTTATGAATGTGGAGAAATAAGGGTGGTTTAACTGTTATGCCATGCCTATGTTTGTTTTGTTGTGATATTGTGCGCCTGATGCCCAGTTTGAGAGTTCGCTTCATTGGGCTATAGGGCTATGGATATGTTAAACGAATTCGGGTCTGAGTATGGGCCACAAACCCTACCAGGCTGTGTACACGAGGGGATCGGGAGCCATCCTTGCTAGTCGGCCGGTCTCGTGGGCGAAAAGTGTGGCCACACTTTCGTCGCACCATGGAAAGATTGTGATTGTGGAATTTGATGAGAAAAGTGGGGAGTATGTTTGATTGGCCAATCTATGAAAATATATTTTGTGATACTCGTGATATTCTCTTATAACTGCTTAAAAACTCGAGTTCACTATGGTAAGGGTGGCATAACTTATAAAATGTTTTGGCAACGAGCTCACTGAGTATTTCAAAATACTCAGCCCTGCATGTGTTTTCCTTATGTGCAGGTTGAACGATGACGAGCGGTGGCGGGTGTTGAGCATGATAATTAATTAAGATGGTTGTTTTGAACTTCAAGCGTAGTTGTGTCTTCATACATAGCTATTCTTTCTCTTGGTCGCTTTCCGCTGAGTTTTTGATACACTTATGTTTATTTTGAATATTTTGCACTCTCCTTTCGGTTTAGAGGCCTTAGACTATCTTGTGGTTTGTATCTTGGAAACTATGTCATACTCTGGAGATTCTTGAACGCCATTTATTATACCTTCCTTTTTCTTATTCAAGTTTTTAGGTGAAGTTGTTGTTTTAAATACTCTGATAGTTCTTTCTAATCTTTTGGTCAACACTCTTTAAATGAAACCCTAGCCTTTGTTCATTTCTTCGAGTCCGTTTGGTAGCAGTTGCCGCATTTATTGTACCCTAGGAGGGCGGGCTGTTACACACACCTTCCTTTTTAGTTTGTCTCACAAAAGATGTCACATTTCCCTTTTTGGAAAAAGCCCCCTCTCACATTAATATAAATATATTATTTTCTCTCTCCACCTAACATACAAAATAACATATCCTAAAATCCTGTGTCATTCCTCAAGTGTGCCATCTACTATGGGACGGAAGGAGTATAAAATAATATTTATATATTTTTGTTAAAATTTAAAATAAGAAGAAAGGAAAATGGAATGGAATGGCCATTCATTAGCTAAATGGATGGAATGGCTATTCTGATGCATTTTTTATTAGCACTATAAACACCTACAAGTATACGTAGTAGGAATAATATAGCTAAAGGTCAGTACCGGATATCGATCACGGGGAAAACAATCACAGTCTGGCTACCTTCTACTAAGCTTCTTTCACTATTTGGAAAATCGAAAGTTTTGGAATTTTGAAAACTAAAAACTGTTTGAAAGCAAGTAAACAACTGATTGCAAATAATTAAAGAGGTAAAATATGAGAGATAAGAGAATTCCAGGGATGTGCGTTCACAGTTATGGTTATACAAATTCCAACTACAGCACCCTAGTACAGTTTATACTTCTGTAGAACGAGTCACATAAGTTTTGCCCATGTGGCACAAGTGTAGAATACTAATACTAGTGTTGTCAATCCTAGATCCGTAACTCTCAATAGCTCCTAAGACTCTTATAAAGTCCCCACTCTCAATTAATGGTGATGTTTTAAGGTAAGCTAATTGTACACTACTAAGTGGATCTAAATCACCAACCTCATCTCACGATTATGTAGCAAGTTATATTAAATCATCACAGAATGTGTCACTCAAACGTGAAGTATTATCCAACAATTTAAGAAGAAACGAATTAAAAACAAAACGGATATTAAATAGAAAATAGAATTGTATAACCAAAGTCGTTACTAACACATCCCTAGAATCCTATGAATTTAGTTACACATAATTGAATAAGCTAAAAACATACTCCCTCTGTCCCATTAGAAATGCAACGTTTTCCTTTTTGGGTTGTCCCACTAAAAATGAAACGTTTCCTAAAATGGGAACATCACCCTCTTTACTTTTTCCTCTCTCTTACTTTACTCTCTGTTCATTAACTCACAAAATAACACTTGCATAAAATCATGTGCCGGAAACCAAATATTTCATATTTATTGGGACGGAGGGAGTAGATTGTAGGGAAAACAAAGTGAACATAAGAACTAAAACAATAAAACCCAAAGGTTGAATCCTTGTAGCCTTGATCTTCTCTTGATTCCTTCTTCAACCTCTTGCACAATGAACAACTGTCAAATTTATGCTCTAGAATTAAATTACAAAAAGAAGATCCATAATGAAGAGGTTTGAGGGGGTATTTATAGGGGAAAATTCGAGCTCCAGCAAATAAGGTAAAAAGTGGCTAAGTTTGGTAAATCTTGGGGAGAAAGTAGGTTAATTTTGTGCGCCGCGTTTTCACAGCGGGCCGCTGCACCTTGGCCAGCAGTCGCTTCACGTTGATCCGTAGCCTATACCTCTTAGATAGCGGTCGCTACACTGTGTTGCAGTGGTCGCTGTGAATAATCCCGTAGCTTCGGAAACTCTTGGAGCAGTCATTGGGAGTCTTCTTCGTTTCAGCAAAACTTTCTCTGGAGCGGACCGCTACTGGCTCAGCGGTCGTTGGGCCCCTGCGGCCGCTTTGTGGGTTGCAGCAAACCGCTGGGCATCTCGATTGCTCCAGATTTTCAACTTTGACCTTTTGCTGTCTTTTTAGGCTCAAATATGCACATTTCTCACAAAACACGTCAAAATAAAGGCTTTAAATTAGTGCAAAATCCAAGCATATCATATGCCCATGTGGAATGTCATGGCCATTCCAAATGGAATGGTGATTTTTCAGAAAAAATTTTACCAAGCAAAGGAATGGAATGGAGGTAGGAATGTCATTCCATTCTCCCATTCCATTCCATCATACCATGTAGGGCCTAAGTAAATTAACGAAACTATTGATTCATGATATAATTGCTTAAACTTATTCAATTACTGGTTGAATCAGATTAATTATGAGTTGATTAATTTAATAAGTAATTATCCAATAGTTTGGCTCAATTTAATTTATTCATTGATCTCTAACCTTCCCACACATACATATCTCTATAAATAGAGATAAAATGAAGATAAAACCCTAACCATACCTCTAACCTGACGGTCGCCCTTTACGCTCTTGTCTCCTTCTTCTTTAAAGCTGTTGGTGTCATTGCAAACTGCTCAAGTTGGGCAATCGACCTGATCAGGTTAACCTAATTCTACCTGTTTCACCTGCAAAATGCTGGTTAGTGGATCCGGTAAAAGCTCAGGCTGATCAAGCTGAGTGGCTCCGACTCGAGTGAGAAGAAATGAGAGACTGAAGGGGATACGACATCAAAAAAAAAACCTTAACCCACTAATACTAACTAATTAGCACAGGAAAGTAAGGATCGATCACACAGAGATGAGTCGTTGTGAAATGTTTGGGTGATATACGGCTTGGGGCTTGGCTGCTGCCACGCTTTACTTTGGGGTGGGTTAAGTTTTAACTACGAGTTTGGAAAAGAAAAGAACTAACTAAGTTGAACAACTAACCTACCTAAGTGATCAACTTAGTAAACATTACTATAAAAAGACAAACAAAATAAACGGGGTTGTCAGGCCCCTGCAGAAAGGTACGAAAAGCAAAACAACTTTAACAGAATCGTCTTCCTCAACAGATCAGCGTAAAGAAAACAGAGCAACAACAGATCTGAAAAAGCTGAAGAAGACGAAACAAAGGAAAATACATAAAACTTAAAATTACTCCTACGATCTAAGCTACGACTAAAGCATACAGAAACGAAAGGAGAACACCTATATCTAAACAGAAAACAAGGACTCAAACTGAAAACAACAAATCTAAGCTAAGTCTCTCATAAAAACATAAAAAGCTAAACAGATCTAAAACAGGAAACTTAGATTAAACTAATTAAAACGTAAAACAAGCATGAAGCTAAGAAAACGAAAACAGGAAACTTAGATTAAACTAAGACAAAACAGAAAAGAGTCAATTACATGAAAAATAAAACAGAATCTACGCTAAGAAAGCCGGAAATTGTTTCATCAACCCTTCTCGAAGTGGGATTACAAAATAGGAAACGGAAATGTGCGAGAGCAACAAAGAAAACAGCTAACTACTAGCTATTCTAAACGGAACCAAATGTGTGCAGAAGATTGAAAAACGAGGAATTAAAGAAAACTTTGATTTTAGCTCTGGAAGAGAGCTAGAAATCCTACCTACTCTAAAGAGAACCCCCCTAAACTACTCAGCAAGATATGAAATGTGGGAGAACTCCTTTCTCTTAGTGTGCAAGACTCCTTTATATAGGGAGGCGTAGGGCTCTGATCCCTAGGGTACCACCCCCCTGAAATGACGCTTCTGCCCTTCACACTTTAGAATGGAGTTCAAAGTCTTCTCTCCAACGCAAGGATTGGCTGGCTCTGGTTGAATAATGACTTTATCAGTTCTAAAGTCGCCTCTTTTCTCCTCTTTTCACAGCTTTTACTTTCGCCTTCTGGAATGATGTGATATTCGGTTTCCGGTGAAATCTACATACACCTGGCTCAAAAAGGGTCATTAGTTTGCTGATTTCAGTGCAGTTTTGCTATAACACACATGCATGAAACGGGCCTCATCAAACTGCTCACACTTAACCCATACTTGTCCTCAAGTATGAAAGAAAAGAAAAAAAGAAAAGAGGCATGATTCAATGCATGGTTTTTATTGGTAAACAACAAACTAAGAATAAAAAAAAATCTAGAAAAGAAGGAAAAGAAAGAAACGACTAAAAATATTAACACATAGGAAAGAAATAAAGAAAAACACAGAGAAGAAAGATAGGACTGATTTATTTTTATTGGCATTCGTCCCCACAAGCTTAAGGTCAATCCAATCATCTACAGTCTCAGATTCCTTTCCCTCCCCTCTTCTACCTAGAACTGTTTGTCCGTTTGTCAAGATAGCACCCATCACCCTAACTGTTGGATTCACTCGGTCATTCAATCCTCACCAGAATTGTTAGGACCATTTCTCTCATTATTTTGTTGTACCATTGATGCTAGGGTTCTATTGACAGAAGCTAACTTCTTAAGGTCTTTTATTTAGGTTGTAATGGGGCCAGGGGTTGTAGTGTATGTAGGTGAGAATCCTAGGGGTCTAAGTTCATGCTGACTGGTACAGAAATGAAGGACATGTGAACTTAGAGACAGAACCAGGACAACCTTCCTATGTACAGACTGGACATTTTCAAACTACCCTTAGCCACTTTGGCCTTATTTCCTAACACTTTTCTTAGGGTCAGGTTACAACACTTCCTGCCATTTTTCTTTTTCTATTTTTTTGTGGGTCATGGGTTATAGCAATTCCTGCCCCTTTTTTAACAATCTTTCTTTCTGACTTTTTCTTGGGATCAGATTACAACATTTTCTGCCCATTTTCTATCATTTTTTTTCCTAGGTCAGGTTACATGGTTTCCTACCCATTTTCTTTCTACCTCTTTTCATACTCTCCTGCTTTGCACTTCTAGACTCTATCCCCAATGATGAGCTGCCCTAACCTATCCCCTTGTTCACATGATATGGAGGCTTAAGGATTCGAAAGAAAGGATAAGCATTTATGAGGCTCAAGTTGCAAATAGGGGGTGCCTTTACAACGAGGTAGATTCATATGGTTCGAAAGAAATATTGGCCCAACTGGTTATTCCTCTTGCCTTTAGTCCTTACTAGCCTGTCACTTCCCCCTAAGCATCAATGGCAACCTCTCTATTTTTTTCTAGTAGAAAGTGTTCTACTCTGGCTCATAACTCACATTTTAGAGGGCTTCATAGAGGGTTGGATTGAAGCTACTTCTATCGTTCTTACATCTTCCAATCAGAGTTGGTTTATTAAAGAAGAGAATCTCACAAATCAACATGCATCATTTCTTCAATCGCTCTTACTAAGGGAAACTTGCCTACTCTATTAAACCAGTTCTTTATTTAAAAAAAAAACACAAAGAAAATAAAGAGCAAACGAAAAACAAAACAGCTAAAGGAAAAATATTTATTAAAATAAACAAACTTCTCACACTTAGACCAAGCATTGGGCTAAGTGGGAGAAAACAAACAACCTAAAAAGAAGAACATGCTCCAAAAAGACAAAATAGAAAGACAAACAAACTTCTCACACTTAGACCGGGCACTGGGCTAAGTGGGAGAAGATAATGCACTTAAGGGAAAAAAAATGTTCAACAATCACATGCTAGCAGAAAAAGAAAACAAACAAACTTCTCACACTTAGACCACACAGTGGCTAAGTGTGAGAGTAACAGATCATATTAGACATGTTAATTAGCAAGAATACGGATACAAATCAACCTAGGCACTGGTGCTCTCATCATTAATCACTCATCCTGAATCACACATAATTCATGAATATTTCAAAACACATTGACCCTTCAGATAGCATGATCACTATTTCACAATCCAACTTAGGCACAGGCTACGACAGATAGTATTCAAATAAACCATATTAGTAATTTCCACAAAAATTAAAGTTACTTGGTCATGCTGGTTTTAATCCCTGCTCTGGCTCCCATTTGAGCCAGATCTCCGGGTCCTTTTTGCTGCTGGAGCGGGTTGACTGATTCCGGTGGAAGGCCTCCTCCTCCTCGAGCTCTCTGCCACATGAACCTTGATAAGAGCGGAAGATTGTGACTATGACTCTGTGTGTGCGTGTCAACTGGCCAGGAGTGTACCTAGACCGAGCTGTGTCGTTGGGTCTGTGTCTATCTTCCCTATCAACAAAAATACCTCAACCCATTTCTACTGGCTAGTATAGTGGAGTAGAGGGTCGAACCCACAGAGATGGATGTAGGCGAGATACACTTGCGATGACATTCTGGGAGCGGTTGGTTAGCTACCACGCTTTTTGGGGTTGAGTTTTACCTACGCAAAAAATTAAAATGAGACTCTACCTATACTAACTAGTAGGTGAAAATGAGACCTATACCCCTCCTGACCAGTAGGTCAGGGTAGACTCTAAATGTTGTATGCTAAACTATCGTGCAGGTGTGCATGTTAGAAGCTACTAGATGAAACTTACTAAAAATGGCTAGACAAAGGGTAAAGAGAATTAAAGGACTGTCTGCCATGTGTGCATAAAAGCTGAAAAAGTGCAAGTACAAAAGCAAGAGAAACTGAGATTTACACATACTGGTCAACAGGACAGGGTGACAGAAACAAGCAGAAACAAATTCCATGCATATTTGAGAAACTTAACCATATTAAAACTTGTAAACACTTAAGGAAAGACTAGATCTAACTAAGCTAGACAGGAATAACACAAATCAAAAGCTAACACAAATGAAATACAAAATAAATCCAACAAGAACTCCATAGCATAAAACGATAATCAAGATCCAAAATGTAAACTCAAACAAAACAAGATTAAACTAAAAACTAAGCTTTGAAATTTAAGAACTAAAACAAGTAGCTAAGAAATCTTAAAAACAAAGCAAGTAAGAGATTGTTTGGCTCCTCGGAAACTGAAAATGGAAGAACTTCTGGAACTACGGCGGCTGGAATGATTCAGGCATGATGACTCCCCGCCGGCAGGTGGCTGGAATCTTCAAGGCAGGCTGCTGGATTTAGAGAGTGGAACTAAGAGCTAATGGAGCTATTCTCTCAAAACGTGATCCCCAAGTGATTTCAAAGTGATAAGTCTCTTCATTCTTTATGCTCAGCTCCTATTTATAGGGTGGCTTGCCCTAAATTCTAGGGCTTTCTCTTTATGCAAAATGACAATTCTTCAGCTTCATTCTTCAGAGAGAGTGGAATGACTCTCAGCTTGAGATCCTCCTCACTTGACCTCTCTGGCCACTTCTGCACTCCGTAAATCTTTTTGAACTTACGAAGGAAATTAATCGGGCTCTCGGCATCAGTCCCCAAGAAGGTAGGTAAGATGGTAAGCATTTCTGGGTCCATGTACACGGCTCTCCGCCCTTCCGTCATAGATATATCATATAATGGTTCAGCCATAGAGTGGGCGTAGATTGAACCTATCTCCGGATCATTCTTCTGTGCACCCTCTATAGTGATTTCTCCTTATATCTCCTCTTGGTTCGGGGTGGCTATCTCTTCCAGTGGGCTCACCAAGGTGGTTTCCTCACTCTCTTCATAGTAGGCCAATGTGTCAGTCGGTGGTGGAATGGGAAGTGGCTTGTCTTGATCAGTTTGTGGCTCAACTCCTTCTTCTGCTTCTTGCCTGTTGACTCAGTGCCTTCAAGCTGGGGTAAACAAAAAACAACAAAAAGTTTATTTATAAAATTTAAACTAAAAATTTCTAACTAAAACCTGAGACGCTCGGCCTATCTAAGTATCCTTTGGCATTGGTTGTCCCTGGGCTAGCACCAGAATGAAAGCTGATCAGTCCTCATAGACAAGGTTGTTGACCTTCCTCTGCTGCCTGAGCTATCTCGAAAACTGCAAACAAAAACTAAGAAACAAAGAAGACAGTAAAATATTTACACCCAAGGTATCTCACAACAAAGTAACCCTTTGCGCCATCATCCCCGGCAACGACGCCATTTTGACGGTCGCCCTTTCCGCTCTCGTCTCTTTCTTCCTTAAAGTTGTGGGTGTCGTCGCAAACTGCTCAAGTTGGGCAATCGACCTGATCAGGCCAGCCTAATTCTGCCTGTTTCACCTGCAAAATACAGGCTAGTGGATCCGATAAAAGCTGAGGCTGATCAAGCTGAGTGGCTCCGACTCGAGTGAGAAGAAATGAGAGACTGAAGGGGGTACGACATAAAAAACACCTTAAACCACTAATACTAACTAATTAGCATAGGGAAGTAAGGATCGATCCCACAAAGATGAGGCATTGTGAAATGTTTGTGTGATACGGCTTGGTGCTTGGCTGCTGCCACGCTTTACTTTGGGGTGGGTTAAGTTTTACCTACGGGTTTGGAAAAGAAAAGAACTAACTAAGCTGAACAACTAACCTACCTAACTGATCAACGTAGAAAACATTACTATAAAAATACAAACAGAATAAACGGGGTTTTCAGGCCCCTGCAGAAAGGTACAAAAAGCAAAACAACTTTAATAGAATCGTCTTCCTCAACAGATGAGCGTAAAGAAAACAGAGCAGCAACAGATCTGAAAAAGCTGAAGAAGACGAAACAAAGGAAAACACATAAAACTTAAAATTACTCCTACGATCTAAGCTACGACAACGTAAAAAAAGAACCACGGCTAAAGCATGCAGAAACGAGAGGAGAACACCTAGATCTAAACAGAAAACAAGGACTCAAACTGAAAACAACAGATTTAAGCTAAGACTCACATAAAAACATAAAAATGAAACAGATCTAAAAAATTAATCATAAAACAAGCACGAAGCTAAGAAAACGAAAACAGAAACTTAGATTAAATTAAGACAAAACAGAAATGAATCAATTACGTGGAAAATAAAACAGGGCCTACGATAAGAAAGCATGAAATTGTTTCATCACCCCTTCTCGGAGTGGAATTACAAAACAGGAAACAGAAAAATGTGCGAGAACGGAAAAGAAAACAACTAACTACCAACTATTCTAAACGAAACCAAGTGTGTACAGGAGATTGAAAAGCGAGGAATTGAAGAGAACTTTGATTTCAGCTATGGAAGAGAGCTAGAAATCCTACCTGCTCTAAAGAGAACTCCCCTAAACTACTCAGCAAGAAATGAAATGTGGGGAAACTCTCTTCTCTTAGTGTGCAAGGCTCCTTTATATAGGGAGGCGTAGGGCTCTGATCCCTGGGGTACCATCCCCCCTGAAATGACGCTTATGCCCTTCACACTTTAGAATGGAATTCAAAGTCTTCCCTCCAGCGCAAGGGTTGGCTGGCTCCGGTTGAATAATGACTTGATCAGTTCAAAAGCCACCTCTTTTCTCCTTTTTTCCCAACTTTTGCTTTCGCCTTGTGGAATGATGTGATCTTTGGTTTCCGGCAAAATCTACACACACCTGGCTTAAAAAGGGTCGTTAGTTCGCTGATTTCAGTGCGATTTTGCTATAAAACACATGCATAAAACGGGTCTCATCAATTCCTCACGTGGAGAATGAGCAAGCCACGTCGATCCTTTGGAGGATTACATGTGAAAACATTATTAGTAAGTGATTGAACTTATGGATCATTACGATGAATCATCGGTTCGATGAAGGGTCTTTTGTTGTCGTTTATTTCTTTCCTCATTTTACATGAATCAAAACTGCACAAAATGCGATCATCACGTCAATAGTTATTATCAACAAACTCCCTTCCTCCCACCATAAATGGAGCATTTTATTTTCAGCATGAGATTTTATTTAGTGTTGTTTTGTTTGTTAAGTGGAGAGAAGATAAAGTAAGAGCGAGAAAAAGTAGAGAAAATGATATTTCTATTGTAAGAAATATGTCATAGGGTGAGACATCCCAATAAGGAAAATGCGTCACTTAGAGTGGGACGGAGGGAGTAGTAACGATACAAAACAAGCATGAGCCATGTATACCAATTTCTATTTGTTAAACCCTAGAATATGAAATAAAAGTAGTGTAATGAATCAACAATGGATTAACATTATTTTCATAAGAATAAACAAACCAAAAAAAGTAATAGTGGAAATAGGTCTAGTGGAACAAAATGGGCCATGAACGAACAAAACAATGTTGACTAAACACGTATATACATCTTTTCATACCAAAGAACCTCGATTCGAACGGTGAAATAGAAGATAATGGACTTGTATAAGCACAATGATGAAGCCCGAGTACCGTCTTTGCCAAAGTCGTCGCTGAATCACAGAAGAATCACCAATTAATGGAGGAAGAATCCCTGAAGCTTGACCTATGTAGGACTTTGGAATGTGTTTGTCGAATAAGAAAGATTACATACGCAATTCATATTTTGTTTTGGGGAAAGTCAAAAGTTGAATATCATTTTTAAATTTTATTTCCCATTATTTTTGGAACTTTCATCCACGATGGAACAAAAATCATAGTACATGACAAAATACCCTTACGATAGAGATTATATAGTTGTATAATGGAGCACATTGTGTGGATCTAGAACGCAAGATTAATAATCTAAAAGATTAGTATTGGTTTTGTGTTTTGCACTAAGAGTGTGTTGTGACTTTGGCGTAACCCTATAAATCTAAAAACTCATGTTTAAACTTAATCTTATATTCAAAATTAAAGTCAAACGAGAGTCATTAGATTAGGATCATAGACTGCCTACATTGCGCCATGTGGAGATTTATACTATCTCCATCCACAAAAAGTAGTCTCATTTTTTCCGTTTTGGGTGTCAACGAAAAATGGTCTCATTCCAAAAAATCAAAAGTTTTTCTTTCATACTTTACTCATTTTTTTTCTCATTCTCTCTAACTTTACCAATTTCTCTTTAATTAAAACCCGTGTCGTCCATTCATGGGCCTTTTTTTTGTGGATGGAGGAAATATGATTTATTTTATGTAGTAAAGGTGAATCAGGAAATCAATCTATTTGAATCAGGGCAAACAATTTTTTTACAGGACAAGATAATCCTACACGAATCCACATGAAATTAATGGATTTGGGTCAACCCTTATTAGGTTCGTGCCTTTATCGGGTTGACCCGTTAAGAACCCGATAATTTCAGGTTCGGTTCAGATTAGATGCGGATTGCATACGGATAACCAATTAAGAAATATTATATTTATAACTTTTTTAAAAGTAATACTTTACTTTAATTTCTTGTAAATAAATCGTGTAAACTAGTAAATCAGGTTTAATCGTGTAATATTAGGTTTTCATTGTGTAATATCACGTTCAAGTTATTATCGTGTTGCATTAACCCATATTATTGTTGGGGTTTGCACAACGAAAATTGCAAATTAAATAAATTCACAAAAGAACATGTTGATTGCTCATTTAGTTCACATAGTCCCTCCGTCAGTGAAATGTTGTCGAGTTTTTCTATTTTAGCCCGTCCGTGAAAAGTTGTCCACTTTGTTTTTTTCTACTTTTGGTAAATGGACTCCACTTTTCACTAACTCTTTAAACTCACATTCTATTATAAAACTAATATATAAATGTGGGACTCTCATTCCACTAACTTTTTCAACTTACTTTTATTCACATTTCTTAAAATCCGTGTCAAATCAAACTTGGACAATATTTCATGGACGGAGGGAGTAATTAAATTACAGATTAAATATTACATGATTCTCCAAAGAATCGAAGTGGTTTGCCAAGTCTCCACGTGTAGAGTCTAGATCCTAGACCACAAATTATTTTAACCTATGTCTCAACTCTAATCTAACTTCCTTGTGGGAGGAACTTGTCAAAAATTGTGGAGATCTTAAAGGAGAGGTAAAAAAGGACCAATTGCACAAGGTGTAGTTTTCGATCACCTCTATTAGAGAGGGCCAAAAATTTCGTGTGTATGGTGGCTAGGTTAAACTCTTATCAAGTGTATTTTGTTCACTCCTTCATCTTCTATGTATAATGTTTGTGATGCTAGGTTATGAATCTATAGGGCTTAATTGAGCCTCCTCTATTTGACCTTTATACCAATTAAATTATAACCCATAATTTAATACAAGACCAGATTAATATTTCTTGGACCACTATAGAAGAAATACTGACCGCCCGTCCAATCCCTAATTACACGCAATCCGGGTTACCTCTTTAATAAATTATTTCCCATGTCTAAGACAACTATATCCATTAATTAATTTATAGTCTCCGATGGATTTTAAGTTAATTAATATCTTTTTTTATTTTTATTTTCAAGAGTTTGTCCTTTTCGAGATGTATATTTAAGCTATACGTTTTCCTATTATTATTCTTGGAATAAATACAAACTAGTGTGTTGAATAATAAAGTTTTCTCAAACACATCTCGGTGTATAGTCAAACCACGCATGCACACATTCAATCCAATAACAAAGACACCATATATATACAAATCAGTTGTAGCTTATCATAACCATCCAATCCAGAGGTTGTGATTTATTTGATGCTTAACACTAAGGAGGCACAGTAGGACCCTAATACATCCCTATACGTTATGAAAAAATATTAAATATATTAAGTGAAGAGATAATAAATTAGAAAAGAGAGAAAAGTAAAGAGAATAAAGTAAATGAAAGAAAAAGTGCTACGGAGTACTTTTTGCTAAATAGAGAAATGACTCTACTATGATGGAATGTCCTGAAATGAAAATATGAATCGACTAGTCCACTACTATGAAACGGAGGGAGCAGTTCATACGTATATTTTGGAAAAAAACATCTAAGGTTCCTTTTTATTTTCATTTCAAATTGATTGATCTATTTAATTTGGAATTTTGGTGTAGGTCGAAAGCCGGACTAAGTAATATCCAGAAACAAACACATCATGAAACGAAATTTATGAAATTTATGGCAGCGTGTACACATTCATAAATCCAAGCACGCAAAGAAAATTTAGCATCGCAAGTTTCATTTTCAATTTTAGCAAACAAAAAAAGAACAATACATGGGGTTGACTATGAGAGAGAGAAAACAAACAAATGAAAATGTATACGTTTCACTTTGGTGTTTGCCCAAAACTCACGACAATGTTTCTAATGTCAAACACATAGTACTAGTGTAAGTCTGATTTTAATTTTTATACTTAAATCTTAATCGGGACTGCCTCTCTCTCATCAATAATCTAACTAATTAAGAGTCATTCCATTTGAATATATTCTTGACATTTTCTCATTCTTTTTTTAACATTAATCTAGTAATGGACTTTAATATTTTAGTAGCAGTATATTAATGTAGAAATGAGTGATCGGATTGGTTGATAGGATTGTCACGCCATTATTGACTTTCAATAAAATAATGGGTTTACACAGTATAAAGAGACGACTGCGTCAAAATGAAATGGACCTTGCTACGAAACAACGGCACACCAAACCTGCCCAGACCGTTGCATGCGATCGATGATTAATTCTCCCAATATTTTCTTAAGTCTTTTTCTTCAATTTTTTAAATCGGGATCTGAAATGAATCACGTTGACGTGACTATAAGCATAGTATAGCGTGGCAACGAAATGCTACATGAATTAGCACAAATATTTATATTATTGCAGCAATACGAATATTATTAATTTAGAGTAAAGATCAATTTTGGTTCTACACATGTGATAAAAATACGAATTTGACCCAAAACATTACTCCCTCCGTTCCGGCTAAGATGACACATTGCTTAGCCAGCACGGGGTTTTAGGAGTTATTGGTTAAAGTGTTTAATTTGAGAGAAAGAAGGTGGGTGTAAGTATTAAAGTAGAGAGATAAAGAAAGATGGATATTTTAATAGGAGTGAGAAAAAATGGTTGAGTGTATTAATTGGAGAGAGAAAGTTACCAAAAAAGGAAATGTGTCATCTTAGTTGTGACAAACTAAAATGGAAAATGTGTGATCTTAAGTGGGACGGAGGAAGTATTTTTTTAAAAAACGGATCCATAACAAATGAAAATATCGTCGAAGTAGTCATTTTTTTACGAAACCGTTAAAAAAGACCACTGGGACAAGAATTTCACTTGTTATGAAATTCATATTTTGATCATATGTTTAGAACAAAAATTGACATTTACTCTATATTTAATATGATGACGATAATTAAAAAAGCACTCTACCCGTCTCTGACATTAGTTTAGTTCTTTTCGTCATTTTAAGCTATCCCACAAAACTATTCTAGTACTTATATTTTTGGAGAGTTTTTATTATTACATTACTAATTAGTTTCACTATCTATTAACATAGAGTATATTTATCTTTCTTCTATTTTATAATGTTTTCTATTGAAACTCTCTTTTCCAAATTCTTTATTGTAAGGTGATATAAAATAATACTCCCTCCGTTCCTTAGATTTTGTCACATTTTTTCATTTTCGTCCGTCCCATAAAATTTGTCACATTTCATTTTTTACCATTTTTGTTGGTGGACCCTATATTCCACTAACTTATTCCAACTTACATTTTATTATAAAACTAATATATAAAAGTAGGATCTACTCTTCACTGACTTTTCCAACTCATTTTTCATTACTGTAAAAATTTGTTTTGGTCAAAGTGTGACAATATTTAATGAACGGAGGGAGTATTACTCAATATAAGATCCTAATTATGTGACATCTCATGCACTGTAACTACATATATCATCGATGAAATGTTAATGTAAATGACATATTTGCGGTGTTTTACTTAACTTTTAGTTGGGTATAAGAATTTCCTCCAATAATTGCTTCGAAACGAATACTAGGGTAAATTTGGTTTGGAAGTCTCTCTAATTCTCTCTCTATAATATGTACGTAACATATATATCGGTAACCTGAGATAAATCATGATACGTTTGATTAAGATGTATATCATACAAAAATATTGCTATAAGATTGATTCTAATTAATATTCTATATAAAATTTCAAGTTCTAATACATTTCTTATAATTGAAAATTTTGATTGATGTGATTAGGGCTAAATTTTTTTTTATAATTGCGTGATATACAAAACCATTCGAATCTATATATATAGTATTAATACATATCGAGTTTTTAGTAATTTTTAAAAGACCCTGTATTTCGAAGCAAAAATTAATACTAATAAATTCAATAACAGATACAAAATGAAATATATTAAATAGATTCGAAGGTCTCATGTTGTGTATCCACTCTAGCCTCTCATCAAACAATATACTACTCCCCATTTATATATTTATATATACACATACGCAAGCGCTCCCACAAGACACAATTAAGAAAAGTTAAT
This sequence comes from Salvia hispanica, assembly GCF_023119035.1. Taxonomy (NCBI): domain Eukaryota; kingdom Viridiplantae; phylum Streptophyta; class Magnoliopsida; order Lamiales; family Lamiaceae; genus Salvia; species Salvia hispanica. The sequence continues at coordinate 7,492,551 of NC_062966.1, forward strand.
CATGCAGGGGTAAAAAGAACGCACACAAAAATTATAAGTCCATTATCCGATGAGAACCATGCAAACATAAATGAATTATTTTTATAGAATTAATAAACTAAAATGGAAAGAGCATGTATTTTTATGAACTGGAGTTTGATCGTATCGGCATAGTGACTTTAATTAGAATATACGAATCTCGCAATTAAAATTTAAAAAAATTATCATTTAAATCATAATTTTTTTTTAATTTCATATCAATTTCATAATTTTTAAAAACAAAATATAAAATTTTAACCTTTTAATTTTTCCCACTTGTCGTACAATGGTCAAACCGAAACTAATGTGACAAATTCATATATGATATAAAAATAAAATGATGTTCCATTTTTAATAAAACGGGGCTCTCGCATTCAAATTCTAGAAAACCCCTAAATAAAAAGATCTACCCCTTACCCAAGTTCCCTTACCCAAGTTCCCAGTGAAGACCAAGCAAGATTTCATCGATTCCGCTTATTTAAATATTTTCTTAATTCGTTATTCAATTTCGCGAAATGTGGAATTTTTAAGTGTCTCCTTCCCTTCGAATTAGATAGGGCAGGTAGTTCGGTCATCGGTTAGTCGGTTAACCGATGATCGAACCGTTTATCACATTTCTCGGTTAACCGATAACCGAAAAATTCGGTTATCGGTTCGGTTCGGTTCCAAAAGAAAGGTGTCTTTCGGTTATCGGTTCGGTTCGGTTCCAATCGGTTAGAACCGATTGGAACCGATTAGAACCGAATTACACATTTAATATTTATTTTTATTAAGTATATTCTAAATAGGTTGTTTTTATTTTTTAAATTTCTAATACAAAGCACCTACATAATTTTTTCTACAAATTTAAATACCAAAAACTCAATGCAGCGCAAATGGTGGTGGCTAGGATGGGAATTTTTCGTATGCAGATTGATACCTATGAACTGCATATATATATTTTTTTAATAATTCGGTTCCGGTTCGGTTAACCGGAACCGAACCGACCCTATTCGGTTAGGAACCGAACCGAACCGAGGCCAATTCGGTTTCGGTTTCGGTGCTTCAATCTCGGTTACTTTTGTGCTCGGTTAACCGGGTTGTCGGTTCGGTTCTAACCGAACCGACCGAATTACCTGCCCTAGAATTAGAAATTCCTTAATTCTTTATTAGAATTCAAAAATGAAATTAAAGAATACCTTGGAATTCAAATTCATAAGGGATTTACTCGTCTATGTATTGTTCCATTCGATTTGTTAGGTCTCTACTTAACCTCGTCATTTTATTCTGAGTGTTAATTAAAGGCGTTAATATTTCGAAAACTCATAGTATAATTTTCAATTCTTTTTCATACTATTAATTTTGATTTTGACCATGATGCTATAATCGCAAAAAATTAGGACCGACTAGAAACCAACGAAAAATTACGATTCAAATGGAAATTATCCTTTAAAATTTACCTAACATTGGAACAAGTAATATACTTAAAATAGAGTTGAAATGGCTAGAAAAACAGTGGAAGCAAATGGGCCCTATGATGTACTATTTATATGATATACATGAACAAGTGGGTCATGCAATAATTGTCAACTGTTTTGATCATTGCATTTGCATGGAAACCAGTATCCCCAAAACTAGCTACTGTTTCAATTTTTTTTTTCTTATTTATGCACTTGTGATATAAAAACCCTTCTCTTCTCCATGATTTCCATCATTCCATTTCATTACAACTCTCCCTTCTGATATCCTTCACGTGAGACTTTTATATTCAGGTGAGAACATATATATATTCATCTCCATCACTCTCAAAATCTACTCATTAACACTTTTAATTAATGTGTTGACAAACAGAAAATTCAGTAAAATAATGTCTCCAGCAATGGAAATATCGACGGGGAGCGACGATTCATCGGAAAATTTGTATCAGAAAGGAGTCAAAACCATGTACGAGAACGGAATCGAGCATGTTCCAAGCAAGTACGTGCTTCCAGCTTCCGAGCGTCCGAATGTATCAAGCCCTGAGGCTGAGCTTGGCGATCTTCGCCTTCCCGTTATCGATTTTGCTCACTTGCAAGGCCCCAACCGCCGCCAGGCCCTTGAATCCCTCGCCTATGCTTGCGAACACTTTGGCTTTTTTCAGGTGCCTTATAAATTTTCCCTCTTTCTCTGTATATTCCTTTATTTTAAATAATGGAAATTGAAAAAACTTAATCCGTGGGTGCATATATATATATATATTAGCTTGTGAATCATGGAATTGCGGAGGAGGTGACGGAGAAGATGGTGAATGTGGGCAAGAGATTCTTCGAGATGCCGTTGTGGGAGAGGGAGAAGTACATGACAGGTGATATGAACGCGCCGGTGCGTTACGGCACCAGCTTCAATCAGAACCGCGACGGCGTGTTTTGCTGGAGGGATTTTCTCAAGCTTATTTGTCACCCGCTGCCCGAGCTCCTCCCTCATTGGCCATCTTCCCCAATCGACTTGAGGTACGTCAAAATTCTAATTGAATGTTATTAGTTGTTTGTTTTGTGTAATTGATTTGAGGTATCAATGATGTAAATAGGGAGTCAGCGGCAAATTATGCGGAAGAAACAAGAGCATTGTATATGGTGGTGGTGGAGGCGATTGTGGAGAGCCTAGGGCTGAACAAGAGAGAGGAATCAATTATGAAAGAGATGGAAGATGGAAGCCAACTGATAGTGGTGAACTGCTACCCGCCATGCCCGCAGCCTGATTTGACAGTTGGAATGCCACCTCACTCCGACTACGGGTTCCTCACCCTCCTACTCCAGGATGACGTCGAGGGCTTGCAGATTCTACACAAGCATTGTTGGCTCACCGTTCGTCCCATCCCTGGATCCTTCGTTGTCAATGTCGGCGACCACCTCGAGGTATGTATATATGGTGCTTGTATATATATATGATCAGTTTCTAACTATTTACTAATTGCTAACTGTTTAAATATGTCAACTACATCTATAACATAGGCTGTTGGCATAATTAGCAGTTAACAATTTAAGATAGTTACTCTAAATTCACGATCAATCATTGACAAATTTGTTGGCTATATGATATATGCAGATATTCAGCAATGGGAGGTACAAGAGCGTGTTGCATAGAGTGTTGGTGAATTCCACAAACTGCAGGATTTCAGTGGCTTCTTTGCTGAGTTTCCCCTTCACCTCCACGGTGAGACCGGCGGCCGGCCTCATTACTCCGACCAATCCTAGGCGCTATAAAGACACCGATTTTGCTACTTTCCTAGACTATATCAAATCTTCCGACTCCAAAAACAAGAATTTCCTCCACTCCAGGACCGTTGTTTTAAACTAGGATATGCACCTTCTTTGCTTTTCACTTTTGTAGCATCATTTATATCTACAAATTATTGTTTCTTATGCGCGCTATAGTTGACGCGATTCAAATATTATTACTTCAAGGCTAGACTACGTATCCACATATTGATTCTGTAATTATGAGATAAAAAATGTAGTATATTCATCACATATTTGTCTATTCTATGCTATGTGAACTTCTATATATGTTTGTGTCTTCTAGTTAGTATATACAAGTGGATTCTAGGAGCTTCACACACTAACGGACAATCATAGATGTCATTAATGTGTCGATATCCTTTAGGCACAATATTTTACTCCTCATTTTAAATACATGTCATAGTAAATTACCAACATGATACGACGAAAGCACAATACTTATGCGTAGTTAATCGACAATTTAGACAACTGAAACGGGACAGTGTTGGATACAGTATAAACATAAAAAACAATTACTGAGTGGAATTATTTAATTAATTTGGTAAAATACGATATCGTTTACTGTCTAAAATGTGACGTTGTTTTAATTATTATCCGAACGGGCCATGCATGATGCACGTAAGTTATTGAATTATATTAGTGCTGAAATCTTGTTTTGATTGTAAAATAAAAGTAAATCAATTGTTTAATTGCAAAATAAGAACAAATTAATTGTTCAATAATATATAGGAAGATTTAAAAGTTATTATGCAAAATTAGTAGGACAAAAGATATTTATAGAAAAATTATTTAATACTTCTCACTCCGCGAATAGTAGTCTCATTTATTTCCGTCTGATTTTAAAAATATGTTAAGAAAAGTGGATATGAAAAAAATTAGTGATATATTAGTCACACTTTTATATATTAGTTTTAAATAAAATGTGAGTATAATAAGTCAGTGAAATGTGAGACCAATTACCATTTATAGTAAAAATATACTAGAATTCCAATCCATGGACGGACCGTAATAGAAAAACGAGTCTCTTATTTGCGGACGGAAAAATTACACGGTGGCGAATGGACAAGCTAATAAAAAAATTTCTAATTTCAAGTCTGAACAGCCAATTAACGTTGAAGGTGCCGCAGTTTATGGCCAAAGTTGAGTATAGCAGACGGCGGCTGAGTCAAGACTTGTAACTCCGTCAATCTAGTGGTTTAGTAGAACTTATTGACTCTTGACTTGGAAAGTCAGAATAGTATATTAGTCTTGATGATGTGGAACCATGGTGTTTTCAACTACTCTTCAATGAATAACTTAAATAAGTAATAACGTCGCATTTTAACCAGACATATATTTTAAAAAATATAATAAAAAATAGCTGAAATATTAGCAGAATATGGGTCTTGTTTTCATATACTCCATTCGTCCTATGTGAACATTTGGTTTAACATAAACTTTAATATATAATTAATAAAAAAAATAGATAATGGTAGTATAAATAGTGTTATTGCACTACATCATAAATAAAATAATAGTGGAGTGTAATGGTGTAGATTGTAAATAAAATGATGTATGTGAGTAATATAATGTTTAAATTTCAAAAAGTTCATATTAATTTCCAGGGACGAACTAATATGGAAATATTTATACTTTTCAGGGATGAAGAGAATATTAATTTTATAATAGAATATGAATGCTGGGTCTATTACCAAAATAGTAAAAAAGTAAGTGTGATAAGCATTGACGGATGAACAGAAAATGAAACTAGTGATCTGTAATGGCGAAAGGAAGGATTATACGATTTCAAAATTATGCACCTGTATATGCTAGAAATCATAATCACTCATTTTGATTTAGTTATTTCTAAGGGGTTGTTCGGTTTACAAAATTATATCTATGAGTAAATATATACTCCTCCTTATGTGAAAAGTATGAACATTTGGTTTGGCACGGTGTTCTAATTTATACTCCCTCCGTCCACGAAATATTGTCGAAGTTTGACACGAGTTTTAAGAAATGTGAAGAAAAGTGAGTAGAAAAAGTTAATGGAATGTAGGTCCCACATTTATATATTGTTTTTTATAATAGAATGTGAATGTAATAAGTTAGTTGAAAGTGAGATTCATTTACCAAAAATGGATAACAAGCAAAATAGACAACATTTCACGGAGGGACCGAAATGGCAAAACTGAACAACATTTAACGGACAGAAGGAGTAATTGGTAAAGTAAGAGAGAAAAAGAAACGACATTGTAAGTAGTGTTAGTGAAGAGTGAGTTGCACATCATTAGTAGTGTAATGTAATTGTATAAATTTTAAATAAAACTATGTGTAAGGGTAATAAGTTGTTTAACTATTCAAAAATTAGAAAGTTTATACTTTTTAGGAACAGACTAATAAGAAAATATATAGTTCAAAATTTTCAGGAATGAGGGTGTATTGTATTTGGCGCATGAGATTGAATCACATAACTTAATCTTAAATACATAATCATGCATTTCCTCCATCCCACCAAATATGTAGCATCCCGACTTTTTGCTATCTTTTCATTGCTCTTGAAATAGGGCAGGTAGTTCGGTCATCGGTTAGTCGGTTAACCGATGACCGAACCGTTTATCACATTTCTCGGTTAACCGATAACCGAATAATTCGGTTATCGGTTCGGTTCGGTTCCAAAAGAAAGGTGTCTTTCGGTTATCGGTTCGGTTCGGTTCCAATCGGTTAGAACCGATTGGAACCGATTAGAACCGAATTACACATTTAATATTTATTTTTATTAAGTATATTCTAAATAGGTTGTTTTTATTTTTTAAATTTCTAATACAAAGCACCTACATAATTTTTTCTACAAATTTAAATACCAAAAACTCAATGCAGCGCAAATGGTGGTGGCTAGGATGGGAATTTTTCATATGCAGATTGATACCTATGAACTGCATATATATATTTTTTTAATAATTTGGTTCCGGTTCGGTTAACCGGAACCGAACCGACCCTATTCGGTTAGGAACCGAACCGAACCGAGGCCAATTCGGTTTCGATTTCGGTGCTTCAATCTCGGTTACTTTTATGCTCGGTTAACCGGGTTGTCGGTTCGGTTCTAACCGAACCGACCGAATTACCTGCCCTATCTTGAAAGGACGTCAAAAAGTTTGTAGGAAATTTTTTCCCTTCTTTCTTTTCGTGAGTTAATGGAGTTATTAATTAAGATTCAAATTCATCTTTTTCATTTAAATATTGGGATCTTGGCATCTAATATCACGAAACTTTTAAAAAGTTGGATTTTTTCCACGAACTTTAAAATTGGCAAATAATATCACGAACTTTACCCCGGGTTTGTTTTTTCCCACGAATGAAAAAATTCATGTTATTTTAATAGATTGAAGAACAATTTTGGAGGGTGTGCTTCAAGAAAAATTATCTTCAAAGATTGAAAAACTTGAAACTTTCAAAATTGTTGTCGAGAAATTACGAAAAAAAATCGGTATCATAATATTATTTGTGAGAATTTTTTCGTTCGTGGAAAAAAACAAACACGGGGTAAATTTCGTGATATCATTTACCAATTATAAAGTTCGTGGGAAAAATCCAACTTTTTAAAAGTTTCGTGATATTAGATGTCAATATCCCTTAAATATTTGATTGTGCAGCCAACATGAGAGATACGATTGGAACGAAGAACAAGGTGAGTATTGGATGTTTATGCTTGAGGAAGAGGAATTTCTTTTGTATTTGGACTTGTCTAATGAAAATAATAGTGTCCAAATCAAACGACATTAATCGTTTGAGTCTAACAATCATTTTATTTTATTTCTCTAGCCCAATCCTTTTATTAAGGAAGCATATTTGAGTCCAGTTAAATTAAAGCAATTTTTATTCTATATGAGCAACATCTTAATGCCAATTTCCCATGAGGACCGATTCTTCTGCTCACTCTCTCCCATCGTTACGTTTGCACCATTAATTCCCACTTTAAAACAACAATTTATGCTGAAGTAGTAACAAAAGAGTCAGCATAGATATATATAGCACTCCCAAATCTGCTCCAACAAAATTCTCACGCTCATACTCAATATTCAACTGGAATAATAGAAGAGAGAGTTTCAGAGAGAGTTTCAGAGAGAGAATGGGATGAGGAGCCGGAGGATCGTTGATGAAGAAGGACGAGATGGCGACGGCGCTGCTCAGCTAATCGACAAATCTCGTAGGCGACGGTAATTCTATACAGCATGGGAGTGCAGCACGACGACCGCGGGAAGCAGAGGCAGCTGAAGGCGGCAGCGGCGAAAACAGTTTCATGCCACAGCAACGGCGACAGCAGCGTCGCGATTGCACGTTCGGGATACCGCAGGCTGGTCTCGATGCAGCAGTAGCAGCGGAAGGCGGTGGCGCACAGGCGCAGGGCGGCTGAACTCGCCGCGACAGTCAGCGAGCAGCAGCAAACGGTAGAGGTGGTTTGATGTTGCTGCTTTAGGAAGCCATTCCGGCGAGCGAAGAAACGGAAGGAGAGATCAGAGGAGAAGTTTGGGATTCTCTATGATGTGGGGAAGTGCCGATAAAAAGTGAGGAAGTAAGGATTTGGGATGTTGTCGGAGACGAGAGAACTGAAAGAGAGAGAAGCGTGAGCTTGGTGTTCCATTTGGATTGGGTTGTTCAATAATTTGTAATGGGATGTTCTCATGTTTTTAGGATTGCACGATGGAGACGAGGGTTGTTTTTCCTAACTTTGGCCACTCTTTCTTTTTATATTTTATTTGGGCTTCTTAATCAAATATGGGGATTGTAGTTTGGGCTTGATTAGTTAAATATTGGATGATTTGGACATGAGTTCAAGAATATGGGGTTGGGCTAATTGAAGTGTTGAAGGTGTGAAGTGTCGGACGGAGGGTACGAATGGTCGGCCGGCGTCGCCAACGACACCTCGGGTGGTCTCGAAAATAAATGAAAGAGAAGAGATGGACTTAAGGAATGGGATTTTTTCGTGAACAAAATTGAAGTCGAAGTAAAAAATTCAAATTCCTAAAATTAAACGAACGGGGTGGGTTTTTCGAACTAAAATATTTTCTTGAGCTTTCGAATTAATATATTGATTTGAGCTCGTCTTTTAATTGTAATTGCAATTATTTAATTTCCCAGGATGATGTGACGTATGTGTTTAAAGTGAAAGTGATGTTATGTGATACGATATGTTGTTTTATTAAGTGCTGATGAACTATTTGGCTTTGCCGATATTATGTTTTACGATGCTTGACCTTGTTTTATAGGATGTGAAATGATGATAGGCCTTGACATAAGTATGTTTTATGTTTCAAATATGTTTATGAGAAAATGAGGTTGCGAAGGTTTTGTCATGTCACGCTTTGTTTTGAGAAATGTCTATCTGTTGGTCAATAAGGGGAGCGTCCCTACTAGACTTGATGCAATCAAATTGAGGTCTGACTAGGTAGTGAGTCCCTACTCAGGCTAGTGTACACTGATGGGGATCGCACGCCATCTTTCAAGTTGGCTGGTCTAGTGACTTTGAATGTGGTCACATTCCTAATTCACATAAGAGAGAGATATATAGGCTAGGAAGGAGAATGACCCTAATAGTAATCGAATTCGAGTCCTAGCAAGGGTGCGTCCCTACTCGGACTAGTGTACATAACGTGGACCGTGAGTATTGAATGGGTTGGATGGTTCTTGTATTCGTGGAGGGTGGCCACCTTTCATGGCACCAAAAAGAGCAGATATGGTAGTTTCTAAGAGAAGTAAAGATCAACCATATGTTGTTATGATGAAATGTTTTTAGTGTTTCTCGGTATTTTAAAGTAAAACCCGAGTTCACTCAAACATGGCATGACATGACTTTATTTTATAAAAATATTTTTGGCATAAGTTTACTGAGTTTATCAAGTATTCAGCACTGCATGTGTTTTCCCTGTGTGCAGGTTGAGCTGTGACGAGCGGGGTGGGATGTTGAGCATGACGTTGAAGAAGATATCAAATAAATGTTCCGAATAAATTATGTCTTAGTACATAATATTATTCTTCTCTTGAATGTTTCCGTTGAATGTTGTTTCTTTTATCTTTTAATGTTGTTAAACATCGTTTCCTTCAGTTGTTGAACTATATGACTTGATACTCTGATTTGATTGGTTTAAGTTCCACTTTTGATTCCTGATTCGAGCCCGTTAATCATTTTTCCTTCTTCCTCGCTCCTTTAATCCACCACTAGTCCGATCAACCAAGCTTTCTAACTTTAGAATGTGCCATCGTGACAGAAGATGACTCACTTTTCTTTTTGGTTTGTCCCAACCAAGATGACCAATTACTAGAAATAGAATCACTTTTATTAATTTATTCCCTCTCTTACTTTTTTCTATATACTTAACACACAAAATAAAGTGTTAGAAAAAGAAAAAGAAATTAGATCAAAAAAATATATTAGCTTGGAGGATAAGAAATGTATTAGCTTGGAGGCTAAGAAAACATTATCTTGGTGGCCAAGAATACTTGGAGCACAAGCTTTGTAATGCTCTATATAAGGGTGTCATATTATTGAAAAAAAATAATCAAGGAATTATCAATCATACTCCTCTCTCTACAACTTCTCCATCCTAAACTATAAACCATGCCTGATACACAATTCAAGATGGTATCAGAGCAGGGGTGAGACTCAGAGTAGTCTCATCAATGTCTCGGACCAATCTCGAACCCTCTAAACCAAAATCCGGCAGAATCCTATCAAAACCAGCAAAATGTCATATAACAACGAACTACCAAAGCCATCGGAAATAGAGCAATTTGCTCGAATGTTTGCCGAACTGATGCGCACAACAATAGCGCACAACCAACAACAAATAATACCCACAAATCCTCCAGAACCGAAACCAGAGCCTACAGGATTGACTCCTCGCCGTTAGTAATCTCAGAAAGATTAAACGGCGTAAACTACCCTCTTTGGGTTGTCCTTATGAAGGCGGAAATTAGTGGGAGAGGAATGATCTCTCACATCAATGGAGTCTCATCCCCTCCGGCAAAGACCGGCCAAGCCTTCGAACGATGGCAGCAACAAGACACTGTGTTTTCACGTGGTTAGTTCACAACATGGAATCGAAATTAGTCACGCCCAGAGACATATGGAGTTGTCTGGAGATCACCTACTGATGAGTCTCGTTCTAGGCCTTGGTTACTGGTCAGTATAATGTGCTTTATTAGATAATATCTGCAAAATAGTTGCTAAAGTATGCAGGTTGATGTACTAAATCAGGAGGAAAGGATCAGAAGGAATTGGTGAAAAAGCAGCAAAAAGTGTGCAACTGGCTAGTATGAGCAGAAAAGTGCAAACTGCCAATTATGGGCAGAAAAGGTGTAAACTGGCCAGGTTGAATCCTTGTCATTCTTGATGTTCTTGAATCCTTCTTCAACTCCTTGCACAATAAAGTACACTAGCTCTTAATCTCTGCAAATTATGTTGCAAAAAGAGGCTCTGATTTGATGAAGCTTGAGGGCTTATTTATAGGGGAAAGTCACTCCTCATCCTAGAAGGAAAAGATCTTCAAAATATGGTAAACTTTGGATAGAAATCTAGGTCAAATCTGATTCGCCGCTTCTCGTGGCGGGCCGCCGCACATCCTCCGGCGATCGCCACACTTCAGTCCAGAGTTTCTGTCTCCTCGGTGGCGGGCCGCCACACGTTCTCCGGCGGTCGCCGGGCGAGGCTCCTTTTCTAGCACAGATTTTCCGAGGTGGGCCACTACAAGCTACTGGCCTCCGGGCGCCGGCAGTCGCCGTAAATGTTGCAGCGGTCGTCGGTCGCCGGTCGCCGTCTAAACTCCAGATTTCCAGACTTTGCATTTTGACTCCCTTTTTCGGCTCAAATATGCACATTTCTCACAAAACACGTCAAAATACCAAAATGTATAAATATGCAAATAATAGACATGTAATGTGATTTTGATATTAAAAACGGACCAAATAATAGCATTAAAACAGTGCAAAATCCGAGTATATCAATATGTACATGGTTTTTGTTTTTTCTGCCATATATACACCTCTCAAAATTAGAGATATTGAATATATTAGTCTTTTGATATTACTTTGCTTATGTAATTGGCAAATTTGACATGCACTTGCTTGAAAATTTGTGCAGCAGAACACATATATATACACGTTTGTTTGTGGCAGAACACATACACATACAATACATACACACTCACCACATACACATACAATACATACACACACACACACATATATATATATATACACGTTTGTTTATATATACATACATATTTGTTTCAAATTTTGTATAATTATGTTGAAAATTTTGATATATTTAATTCTTTTGTTATTTGGTAGGATGGATCACATAGATGAATTTGATACTACTGATTGAGACAATATAGAAATTATTCCACTTGAAGAATAACAAATTGGTGCTCCTGAGAGCTTGATGGATGAAGAAACAATGTTTGCTTTCGTTGGTCTAACCTTATAGAAACCTAGTATGTAGTAGAGACCATGAATTTTGATCCAATTGTTGATGAGATAATGGACATACCAGTTGATGATCATATTCCTAACGAAGAGACTATATTTCATGATATGGAAGACCCTCCGATGGATGTTGGAACCATATAAGCAAATATGAATGATTTCAAGAGAGCAGTGAAGCAAAATGCTATAAAGACTCAATTTGAACTAGGAACAGAGAAATCCAATCCAAATTTGTTCAGAGGCTTCTGCAAAGCTAAGAGTTGTCTATGATCAATTGTTGCTAGGTTGATGAAATATGAAAAGCATGTCAAGGTATATTTGTTAACTTGTTAATAATGTGTACTATTAACGTAGTTAATATATTTGCTAATTTTAATTATGTGTGCATTTCTAACTAATATATTTGTATCCCTGGGATAGGATACTATGAATAAAGACGAGCATTTTTGTTCATCCACTAGTAGAGTGAGTATTAAGATGGCATCGTATCATTGGGTTGGAGAAAAGAAAATCTCTTTTTTCAAGAAGGATCCAAACATGGGAGCAAAGAAGTTGCAAAATGAGTTACAGGATAACTATGTAACCACAAAATTATTCTACTATGTATGCTGGTATGCAGATTGCACGTGAAAAATTGTATGGAACATGGGAAGACAGTTTTGTGAATTTTTTTAACTTTAAGGCAATGGTTGAGCTTAAAATGCCAATGAGTGTTGTTGAGATAGGGTTGAAAGAGATCGAAGATGGAGTGTACTTTCAAAGATTTTTTTGTTGCTTCAAGCCTAATATCAATGGCTTCCTAAATGGGTGTAGGCCATATTTAAGTGTAAATGCAACAGCTCTTAATGGTAGATGAAATGAACATCTAGCTTCGGCAACTGCATTATATGGCCACAACTGGATATTTCTAGTTGCTTTTGGGTTGTTTGAAAGTGAGACCAATGAAGAATGGATTTGGTTTATGGAGCAACTAAAGAAGGCAATTGGAAGTCCACCTCATTTAGCTATTTGTTCAGATGCATACGAGAATGCTGTAAAGGCAGTGTTTCCATTGGCAGAGCATAGAAAGTGCTTTTTCCACTTGATGAAGAATATTTCTAAGAGGTTTTAAGGTCCAATTTTTGGACACATGTATCCTGCAGCTAGAACATTTTGTCCAATTTATCATGACACCTAATGCACAAGATGTACGAAGCAAATGACAGGGGTGCAACTCTTCTTAGAGTCTTATCACAGACTACTTTGGATGAGGAGCAAATTTTTTGAAGAGGTCAAATGTGATTATATTACAAACAATATTGCAGAAGTATGTAATAGGTGGGTGATGGACCTTCTGATAAGGCTAATTTCATGCATTGGTTATGGGGTTAAATTCTATAATTTTCCGGGTCTGACAAGGTTTTGTAAGCCAGGTGTGTAGAGAAAAGGCCAGATCCAGGAAGAAGAAGAAGAAATCGCCTGAAGAAGGGAGCTGGCAGAGGAAGCGAGCAGAAAAGGGAAGAAATTCACTAGACGGAGGAGCATTCTGGACAAGGGCAGAATGGGAAGCACAAGGAAGAATCTAGAAGCTCCGTCCGTTATAAATAAGAGCACGCGACCCACATGATCATCATCATTTTTCTTAGCTCTTAGCTCAGCCTTTCTCATTCTCTACACACACTTGGGGGAAATTAGTTTGGGGGGTTCACGGTTAGAAAGTTCATCGTAGTTGTGTAACACCGTCTCCACAGGAGGCGAAGATACAATCTATTTCCTGCTTTCAGTTTATGTTTCTGAATTTCCCGAGACTTCGCTGTTCGAAGCTCGGCCGTATCTTGTTAAATTTTCGTTGGATATTGCACTCTTTTGCTATGGAATTTACTGCTATGGTTTTGTTTCATGTTTATCGTTGCATTTTCTGTTTACTTTGGATGTTTTTGCGATTGATCTGAGTTGGAAGTTGAATTGTGTGGAGATTGTAGTAGATCGGTTAAATCTGGTTGAATCTGTGTGATCGGAGATGGAATTTGTTGTGGTATGTTGTGGATGGCTTGGATCCGGAGTGGATAAAGCGTTCAGAGTTTGGATCTGTTCATGTTTGCATGGTCTTGATGTTTAAATTCTGTTTCCTTATTTACCTCGTCTAGGGATAGTAGATCTGTTTAATTTTCAGTAGTTAATTGTAGTAATTGGTTTAATTTAGCTTGCTCTATTTTCATTTCGTGATCAAGGTTTTTGAGAAGATGAAGTCATTGTTAGTTAGGCCTTTAGTTAGTTGATCTGCAGCTTTTCGTTCGTACTTTGCTAATTTTGGGAAATGGTCCCTACGATTTATCCTTCCTCTGTCTAGGCTAGTTTTAGGAAGTCGTTAACCGGGTCTAGTAGTTGTTTCTGCTCTAAATTCGAGTACTTCTTGTTTTTCGTCATGCATGTTCCGTTATTCCTGCCTAGATCTAGCTGTTAGGGTAGAGCATTTTGTTTCCCCAGTCTAGTAGTTAAATCTCAACCGCCAAAAAATAGTGTCCAGGTCTCTGTGGGATTCGATCCCTACTTCCCTGTACTAATCTTTTTAGCATAGCGGGTTGAGGGTTTTGAAAAAGCAAGGGGTAAGATTGTGTGCACCAACGACCAAAGTTTTGAGGGTTCCTTGAGTTCCTAGACCCAGTGATCTAGCAGATTCTCTGGACCTAAGAAGTCTAATTTTATTTCGCACCCCACACGTCTCGCTCTTACGCTCTTTTCACCTTCCAATAGCCGAGCTAATTGGCAGTCTGAGATCGAAGTTAATAGAGCTCTATGCAAGGAGGAGAAATATAGGTGAAAGATTGGAAAGTCACACTATGTTTCCAATTGTTGTTCGTCATCTCAATGTTCTTAGTAGAAAATTGGGCCACTTGAAGGTTAAAGTAGGTGGTATGGGTGAGGCAGATGTGACTGAGATCATAGAGAGACACAAGGTAATTAGACATGCGGTGGATCTTGAGCAACACACTTGCTCATGTAGGGATTGGCAAGTCTCAGGGAAACCATGCCCACATGCATAAATAGTGATAACTTCACGTGGAAATCCTAAAATGAAAGATTACCTACATCCTTACTTATCAATGAGTTTGTTTAGGGGTAATTAGCCCATTTCTTGACAAGTCTCAGTATCCTAGCATGAATCTTTTTTTTTTTTTTTTTATTTTATCAAACACATACCGGTGGAGGGTTCATGGGTCCCTCTTCCCTCTATTTCTTAATTTCAGTGGATACATTACTAGGCCACATCCGCAGGGGGAGTGCCGGGAGGAATTGAAATAAGAGTAGTAAACGGTCCAAGCTCCAGGGGCCAGACCCTAACCTACTCTTCCAAGACAAGATTACAAGCCTATCTAAAACTATTAACAAAATGAACGATTTTCTCGAAAACTTGAGCATGCCAAGGGATTTCGGGTGGATAAACTCGCTGATATTGTTGTTGGGTAAAACGCAGCGGAAATTGCAAAAACAAATAAATCCATAAAAGAATCTATTTAGGTGATTATGTGGATCGATTCAATTTCATGCTTGAACATGTAGAGACATATAATTGCGCAATTAATCACATAATTTAAGTTAAATTATGATGTTGAATACTTACGATAATGATCCTCCAAAGAATCGAAGTGGCTTGCTACTTCTCCATGTGTCGATCTTGAAGCTTGATTGTGAATGCAAGACCACAGATCTTCTAACCTATGACCCTTAACTCTATAGATCTAAATTCCTTGTTGGAAGAATCTTTTAGAAATTATAAGGATCTTTGAAGGAGAAGACAAGAAAACCAAGAACACACAAAGAGGAATTTTGAATTCCACTATTAGAGAGAGAGGGTCTAAATTCCTTTCCGGCATTTTAATTATATAATTTAATATATAATTAGATATGGTCAATACCCATTAAAGTAGAATACACAGTATGAAGAAAACATTTATTATTCTCATTAAATGAAGAGTGCTTACAATATACAAGAAATTTATCAAATTCAAAATAAACTCGAAAAATAGTTTTTAGTATATCTGTTCCAACAGTTGCTCCCTTTAGTCGGGCTCCTCTTGATGGCAGCGTACATTCGGAACACCCAGACGTTCCAGTCTTATCATTGCCTTGATGATAGGAGGACATGAAGCCTCGTCCAGGACCTCTACCCCGGCTGCGTAGGGTACTCGTTTTGCCATTTCCCCAGTCGGCTTATTGCCATCTATGTGGATAAATGAGAGTTTCAGTCTGAGCTCGCGGCTCATGATCCTGATCCGAGCTAACGTGTGTCTGAGGGATGCCGGACCAGCCCCTTCTCCTTGAAGGAGAGCCACCGCTTAAGTCGAGTCAAGTTCGACCCAGATTTGGGAGCCCAGTTCCATTGCGATCGGAAGACCATGGACAATGGTTAGAAAATCAGCATCCAGTTGAGAGCGGGCTTGTAGGGGAAGTGTAAAGGCCTTGAGTAACCTGCCATTTGCTTCCCGGATCACTCTTCCTCCTGTCGCTTGGTTTGTTGCTAGGGTGTAGGAGCTTTTGATGTTGAGCTTGACCCAGGACGGCTCCAATGAGGACCAGTTAATGATCAATGGCCAAAGGGGGTTCGCCTATCTTCCACTCGCGCTCTTCGGAGCGCATTTGAGTTGCACCCTCGCTAGTGTTTGTTGCCAAGTAGGCCTCAGGAGGAGAGCTTTTGGATATGCATTTGGACCTGCCATATGACATTTTTACTCTAAAACTTGGCCTCGTTATGGTTGCTATTGTTCCGTTCTGCCCACAGGAACCAGAAAATGAGGCAGGGTAATAGACGAGAAAGATGCATCTTCGCCTTTTGTTTCGTTTTCTTAGACCATAATTCCAATCTCTCCGGGATTGAATCAGACCGCCTAAGGTAGTGGTGAGGTCCCTCGAACCAGCTATTGTTATGACTAATAGGGCAATTGTGAATCGGGAAACAAAAGAACGTAAATAGACACAGAATTTACGTGGTTCACCAACGTTGTGTTGGCTACGTCCACGGGCAAAATCGGAGAACAAATTGTATTATGACTGTGATTTTCAGATACAGATTATGTGCTCTACTCCCATATATATAGGCACACATAAGACAGACTGGGCCTAGGAAACATAATCCTATCCCAATTAGGAAACCTAATCCTATACAAATTCAAGGCATACTAACAAATCTCCACCTTGACTTGAATTCTCCCTTGCAGACGCATCATCATAACACCAGACGAACAAACTTCTCCATTCTTGCCTCAGATTTGCCCTCCACGGGCAACTAACAGCTCATGACATTAAGCAAGTCCAAACAATGTTGGAACTTGCTCTGCGGGACTGACTTGGTGAACATATCAGCAGGATTATCAGCAGAACACATCAATATGCTTAGTCCTTTCATGATGGACTTGATCCTTGGCTAAACAAATAACGCTCTGACTGTCACAGAACACAACAGCTTGATCTTGATGTAAACCAAGATCACCAACTAGCCCTTGCAACCATATTCCCTCTTTAGCAGCTTCTGTCAATGCCATATACTCTGCTTCAGTAGTAGACAAAATAACTGCAGCCTGCAAAGTTGCTTTCCAACTAACAACAGAACCACTAAGAGTGAAAACATAACCGGTCATAGATCTTCTACTATCGACATCTTCAGCGTAGTCAGAATCAGAATAACCAGTCACTAAACAGTGAGTATCACCTCCATAAATGAGACCAACATCAGACGTACCTCTCAAGTAACGAAAAATCCTCTTCACAGCCTGCTAGTGCTCCTTTCCAGGATTTCCGATGAACCTGCTAACAACGCTGACAGCATGCACTATATTT
Organism: Salvia hispanica; assembly: GCF_023119035.1. Lineage (NCBI taxonomy): Eukaryota > Viridiplantae > Streptophyta > Magnoliopsida > Lamiales > Lamiaceae > Salvia > Salvia hispanica. The sequence continues at coordinate 7,510,103 of NC_062966.1, forward strand.
GGCCTAGTACAGACCATGGCGTACATCAAACTCCCTACTGCATTAGAGTACGGGACTCGAGACATGTACTCCTCCTCAACTTTGAATTTCGGTGCAAGATCAGATGACAAATGAATGTTTGTGGCACTTGGAGTATCAATAGCCTTAGATGCAGACATGCCAAATCTTGACAAAATCTTCTCAATGTAGCTCTTCTGTGACAGAGAAAGCTTTTTCTTTTCTCTATCTCTAGAAATCTCCATGCCCAGAATTTTCTTTGCAACACCCAAATCCTTCATATCAAACTCAACACTAAGCTGAGCTTTCAACTTCTGTACTTCAGACTTCGACTTCGCAGCTATGAGCATATCATCCACATATAGAACAAGATAGACCATAGAACCATCGTCAGCTTTGTTGTGATAGACACAACAATCATACGGACTCCTGCTGAATCCCAGCTTGATCATGTAACTGTCAAACCTCTTATACCACTGCCTCGGAGACTGCTTTAGTCCATACAAGGACTTCTTCAACTTGCACACATAATCCTCCTTGCCCGGAACCACAAATCCCTCTGGCTGAGTCATGTAGATATCCTCCTCAAGCAATCCGTGTAGGAAAGTCGTCTTCACATCTAGTTGCTCAAGCTCCAAATCATAATGTGCAACTATCGCAAGTAACACTCTGATGGAAGTGTGTCTGACCACTGGTGAGAATATCTCATTATAGTCAACCCCCTCCTTTTGCGTGAACCCTCTTGCAACTAGACGAGCCTTGTATCTAATGCCCTCATCTGGTGTAGTGTCTTCCTTCTTCTTGAAAATCCATTTGCAAGTGACAATCTTTCTCCCCTTAGGCCGTGGAACCAATTCCCAAGTCAGGTTCTTCAAAAGTGATTCTATCTCTTCTTGCATTGCAGCGAGCCACTTGGCACGCTCACTGCCTGAAATAGCTTCCTTGTAGGTAGGTGGTTCATCTGCCGAAGTCTCATCTTCGACCTCATTGGCAACATGCAATGCATATGCCATCATATCCTCAAAACCATACCTCAACGGAGGCTTCACATTTGTCCTCCTAGCTCTGTCAATAGCAATGCTTCTCTGACGAGCTTGTGGATGAACATCCGAACTAGAAGTATCGGCGACTTCAGCAGTAGTGTGTTGATCTTCTCCATCTTGGAGTTGTGATTCACTCACATCGTGAGTGACTTGCAGCTCCACCTGTTCATCAACACCATCCAAATCCTCTATAGCAATAGACTTCACAGTAGAGTTAAGCATAGAATTTTCATCAAATACCACATTCCGACTGAGAATAATTCTACCCTCTGAAGATGACCAAATTTTGTACCCCTTAACTCCATCTCCATAACCAACAAATACTCCCTTCTTAGCTCTTGGCTCCAATTTACCTTCACTCACATGATAGTAAACAGTACTCCCAAAAACTCTCAACATAGAGTAATCTGCAGGTGAATCAGACCATACCTCGTACGGTGTCTTGCAGTCAATGCCAGTGTGAGGTCCACGGTTAATCAGATAACAAGCCGTGTTTACTGCCTCTGCCCAAAACTTCCTAGTCAAACCGGCTTGGAAGAGCATGCATCTTGCTCTCTCCAACAACGTCTGATTCATGCGTTCTGCCACACCATTCTGCTGTAGTGTATGTCTAACGGTGTGATGGCGAACGATCCCTTCACTCCTACAAAACTCATCGAACTCAGACGAACAAAATTCCAGACCGTTATTTGTTCTCAATCGCTTGATCTTCTTCCCAGTCTGGTTTTCAATTAGAGTCTTCCACTCTTTGAACTTCTTGAATGCCTCACCTTTATGCTTCACCTTTCTTTGGAAACTTGCTGCGATGAAGCTTCCCCAATACACAGTGTTCGCAGAAATCAAATTTCTACACCTTATGGCCCAAAAGAAAATCACGATTCGACATGATTCTCATGCCACGTTCTCCCATATGACCGAGCCTCATATGCCACAGCTTGGTCATATCCTTGGTTGCAACCTCGGATGATGCAATATCAGCAGAATTTGCTACGATGGAACCTGATGTGAGCCTAGTTACGGACGAGATTCACGTGCCCAGGATGCGACTAACGGACCCGAATATGAGTTCCCAAAGGTTGAAAACTCGCACAGAAAGTTGCAAATTTGCTGATGCAGTCAGCAACTTAGCAGCTTGGAAACCCTCTTTGACACCTTTCTTCGAATAGCTGGTGTGCGAGACTGTGCAGCGCCGGAACAGTGCCTAATCTGAAACTTCCGGCAGCCACCGGAGTAAGAACACGAACTGGAACGTTGGTGAGTCGTTGAGACTCGGGTTGGTGATGGAACTGATGTGAAACGACGTGAATAATGAAGATGTAGGATGGAGTGAATGACGCCACGCTCAACTGTGGAAGATTGAACGATAAGTCGATAATCTTGATTGAAATCGAACACTATGCTACGAGAATTCAATCAAGGAAGATGCAGAATCGATTGGACTCTAAACACACGAAATTTTATTGCTCAAAACTCTCTGAAAAACAATGCAAAGACTCCACCTATTTATAGGTGTAAAAGTGACGAAAATAATCTAATCCTAAATCTAAAAGATATTGAAAAATAATGAGATTAACTAAATCCTAACGACTAGACGCCCTAATCCAGCTCTATCCTTAAGGGATTTAGCTTTCACAAAAGATAAACGCGAATCTGAATTTTAAGGAAAATAAAAACAAATCAAAGCAACCCTATCTTCAAGCCTTCATCTCAATTTTGAATCTTCTCTCTTCTCCTTTGTTGCACGCTATCCCAGCCCAGGTGTACGCTTGTTGAAGGCCCACGCTTGGTCCCACAAGCCTTCGTTGCATTACCAAGCCCATACGAAGCATTTGGGCTGTCAAAACCGAACTGCCCTCCATGTGTTCGATGAAATGCCTGAAAGTTGTTTAGCAGATTTTCAGCCATCTTCTTCCTCTTTTCTCGATTCTTTGGGCTTCGATTCATCCTCGTGCGAGCACAACACATTCTCAAACACCCTACTCGACATTTTCCTTTATTATGCGCGTGCCCTCGTCGGCGCGTACTCGAGCTCACATCAGAACCTCTCAGAACATACAAGGTACCCCGTTTCAAAGCTGTCAGAACCACCTTCGAACCTTTCAAAATACGCATTACTCCACCTTTACCTTTGAAACTGAACCCCTTACTATCAAATGTACTCAGGGATATCAGATTCTTCGTCATCTGTGGAACATGCCTAACATCGTTCAAGGTGCAGAAGACCCCATCATGAGTCCTAATCCTGATTGAGCCGATGCCAACCACCTTGCAGACAGCACTGTTGGCCATGGTAACATTGCCTCCATCTATATGCTCATAAGTGTTGAAATACTCCCTGTGAGGACAGAGATGATATGACGCTCCAGAATCCAAAATCCACACATCATTACAGTGTGGCTATTCATCCGCAACCAAGGCCAATTCTTCTTTCGAATTTGTGTCATCAGCTTCTGCCACAGTCGCAGAACCGTTAGCATCTTCCTTCTTGCCCAATTTCTTCTTTATCCTTGGACAATCAGCCTTCCAATGCCCTGGTTCTTTATAATATCTGCAGATGTCATCTGGCTTAGGGCCTTTAGGACCTTTTGAACCTTTTGAGTTCTGCTTCTTCTGTCCGAATTTCTTCTGTCCTTTACCCGTAACAGATAATCCCGATGGCAGATCTTCTGTGGCTGAACTCGTTGCCTGTTGACGATCCTCTCTGATGTGGAGAGCAGATTGAACATCCTCCAACGAAAGAGTTTCTTTTCCAGTCATAAAAGACTCAACAAAATTTTCGTAAGATTCAGGCAGAGACACAAGCAAAATTAAAGCAGCATCCTCGTCTTCTACTTTAACTTCAACATTATGCAAATCTAGCAAAATTTTATTCAAATTTTCCAGATGATCCCGAAGGGGCGTACCTTCCTGCATGCGTAACCGAAACAAACGTTGCTTCAAGAGCAACTTGTTTGTTAGAGACTTCGTCATGTATAGACTTCCCAACTTCGCCCAAAGAGCAGCAGCCGTCTCCTGATCCGCAACCTCGATGATAACATCGTCAGACAGGCTCAATGTGATGGTCGAGTGGGCCTTTTCATCTAGGGTTGTCCACTCCTTATCATCCTCCGTAGCCTTCTTTGTTTTGAGCGGCTCCCACAAACCATGCTGCTTCAGCAGAGATCGCATCTTGATCTGCCATAAACCAAAACTATTTCTCCCGGTGAATTTGTCAACCTTCACGT